>NC_058135.1:58297442-58363200 GCF_016433145.1 Gracilinanus agilis
TATGATTAAAAAAGACAGGGAAGGTCATTACATCCTGATTAAAGGCAGTATAAACAATGAGGAAATAACACTGCTCAATATATATGCACCAAGTGGCATAGCATCCAAATTCATAAAGGAGAAACTGGCAGAGCTCAAGAAGGAAATAGATAGTAAAACCATAATAGTGGGAGATCTAAATATTCCTCTTTCAGATCTAGATAAATCAAACCAAAAAATAAATAAGAAAGAGGTAAGAGGGATGAATGAAGTCCTAGAAAAATTAGATTTAATGGATATGTGGAGAAAAATAAATAGGGACAAAAAGGAATACACCTTCTTTTCAGCTGCACATGGTACATTTACAAAGATTGACCATGTAATAGGGCATAGAATCATGGCAAACAAATGCAAAAGAACAGATATAATAAATGTAACCTTCTCAGATCATAATGCAATAAAACTAATAATCAGTAAGGGCACCTGGACAGGCAAATCAAAAACCAATTGGAAATTAAACAATGATTCTCCAAAACCAATTTGTCAAAGAAGAAATCATAGAAACAATCAACAATTTCATTGAAGAGAATGACAATGATGAGACATCCTACCAAACTCTGTGGGATGCAGCCAAGGCAGTACTCAGGGGGAAATTTATATCCCTGAGTGCATATATTAACAAATTAAGGAGGGCAGAGATTAATGAATTGGGCATGCAACTCAAAAAATCAGAAAGCGAGCAAATAAAAAACCCCCAGATGAAAACTAAATTAGAAATACTAAAAATTAAGGGAGAAATTAATAAAATCAAAAGTAAAAGAACTATTGAATTAATAAATAAGACTAGAAGCTGGTATTTTGAAAAAACAGATAAAATAGACAAAGTACTAGTCAATCTAATAAGAAAAAGGAAAGAAGAAAACCAAATTGACAGTATTAGAGATGAAAAGGGAGACCTCACCTCTAATGAAGGGGAAATTAAGGCAATCATTAAGAACTATTTCGCCCAATTATATGGCAACAAATATAACAATTTAGGAGATATGGATGAATATTTACAAAAATATAAACTGCCTAGATTAACAGCAGAAGAAATAGAATACCTAAATAATCCCATATCAGAAATAGAAATTGAACAAGCCATCAAAGAACTCCCTAAGAAAAAATCACCAGAACCTGATGGATTCACAAGTGAATTCTATCAGACATTCAAAGAGCAGCTAATCCCAATACTATACAAATTATTTGATATGATAAGCAAAGAGGGGGTCCTACCAAATTCCTTTTATGACACAAATATGGTACTGATTCCAAAGCCAGGTAGACCAAAAACAGAGAAAGAAAACTATAGACCAATCTCCCTAATGAACATAGATGCAAAAATCTTAAATAGAATATTAGCAAAGAGACTCCAGAAAGTAATTAAGAAGATCATCCACCATGATCAGGTGGGATTTATACCAGGAATGCAAGGATGGTTCAACATTAGGAAAACCATCCACGTAATTGACCATATCAACAGTCTAACAAACAAAAATCACATGATTATCTCAATAGATGCTGAAAAAGCCTTTGACAAAATACAGCATCCATTCCTATTGAAAACATTGAAAAGTATAAGAATAGAAGGACCCTTCCTAAAAATAATAAACAGTATATACCCAAAACCATCAACAAGCATTATATGCAATGGGGATAAATTAGAAGCCTTCCCAATAAGATCAGGAGTGAAACAAGGATGCCCATTAAGACCTCTATTATTCAACATAGTACTAGAAACACTAGCAATAGCAATTAGAGAAGAAAAAGAAATTGAAGGTATCAAAATAGGCAATGAGGAGACTAAGCTATCACTCTTTGCAGATGATATGATGGTATACCTAAAAAATCCTAGAGAATCAACTAAGAGGCTTGTAGAAATAATCAACAACTTTAGCAAAGTGGCAGGATACAAAATAAATGCACATAAATCATCAGCATTTCTATATATTTCCAACACATTAGAGTAGCAAGAGGTAGAAAGAGAAACACCATTTAAAATAACCCTAGACAATATAAAATACTTGGGAATCTATCTACCAAAACAAACACAGCAATTATATGAAAACAACTACAAAACACTTTCCAAACAAATAAAACTGGATCTCAACAACTGGAAAGCCATTAATTGTTCATGGGTAGGACAAGCTGACATAATAAAAATGACAATTCTACCCAAATTAATATACCTATTTAGCGCCATACCTATCAAATTACCAAAAAACTTCTTTACCGAATTAGGAAAAACTATAACAAATTTCATTTGGAATAACAAAAGATCAAGAATATCAAGGGAAATAATGAAAAAAAATGTGAAGGAAGGGGGCTTAGCAGTACCAGACATTAAACTATACTATAAAGCAGCAGTCATTAAAACAATATGGTATTGGCTAAGAGATAGAAGGAAGGATCAGTGGAATAGACTTATGGTAAATGACATCAGCAAGACAGTGTATGATAAACCCAAAGAGCCCAACTTTTGGCACATGAATCCACTATTTGACAAAACCTGCTGGGAAATTTAGAAAACAATATGGGAGAGATTAGGTTTACATCAACATCTTACACCCTACACCAAGATAAATTCAGAATGGGTGAATGACTTGAATATAGAGAGGGAAACTATAAGTAAGTTAAGTGAACACAAAATAGTATATCTGTCAGATCTCTGGGAAAGGAAAGATTTTAAAACCAAGCAAGAGTTAGAGAAAATTACAAAATGTAAATTAAATGGTTTTGATTATATTAAGCTAAAAAACTTTTGTACAAACAAAAACAATGTCAAAATCAGAAGGGAAACCACAAATTGGGAAAAAAAAATCTTTATAACAAAAAACTCTGACAGGCGTCTAATTACTCAAATATACAAGGAGTTAAATCAATTATATAAAAAATCAAGCCATTCCCCAATTGATAAATGGGCAAGAGACATGAATAGGCAATTTTCAGGTAAAGAAATCAAAAGTTTCAATAAGCATATGAGAAAGTGTTCTAAATCTCTAAGAATTAGAGAAATGCAAATCAAAACAACTCTGAGGTATCACCTCACACCTAGCAGATTGGCTAAAATGAAAGAAGGGGAGAGTAATGAATGTTGGAGGGGATGTGGCAAAATTGGGACATTAATGCATTGCTGGTGGAGTTGTGAACTGATCCAGCCATTCTGGCTGGCAATTTGGAATCATGCTCAAAGGGCTATAAAAGAATGCCTGCCCTTTGATCCAGCCATACCATTGTTGGGTTTGTACCCCAAAGAGATCATAGATAAACAGACTTGTATGAAAATATTTATAGCTGCGCTTTTTGTGGTGGCAAAGAACTGGAAAGGGAGGGTATGTCCTTCAATTGGGGAATGGATGAACAAACTATGGTATATGCTGGTGATGGAATACTATTGTGCTAAAAGGAATAATAAACTGGAGGAGTTCCAGGCGAACTGGAGAGACCTCCAGGAACTGATGCAGAGTGAAAGGAGCAGAGCCAGAAGAACATTGTACACAGAGACTGATACACTGTGGTAAAATCGAAAGCAATGGACTTCTGTACTAGCAGCAATGCAATGACCCAGGACAGCTCTGAGGGATTTATGGTAAAGATGCTACCCACATTCAGAGGAAGAACTGCAGGAGAGGAAACATATAAGAAAAACAAATGCTTGAACACATGGGCTGAGGAGGACATGATTGGGGATGTAGACCCGAAACTACCACACCAATGCAACTAACAACAATTTGGAAATGCGCATTGGCAATGGGTGGGGGGGAGTGTGTGGGGGGGAGGGGAAAGTAGGAGCATGAATCATGTAACCATGTTAAAAATGAATATTAATAAATGATTAAAAAATTTTTAAAAATCCCTGAGAATTGGTCTCAGCTGACATTTCAACTAATTTATTAGTAGTGATTCACAGTTATAACATCCAGAAGATATTTTACTAAAGTTACAGGTGAAGGTCCAGCTCTATCAAAGAGTTTATTTGTTGGAAATAATGTAATTGAATTTTGTCTGCTGCAGGATAGACTCCTCTGTTTGTTAGTTTATTATAAATGCAAGGAGGAAATATTCTTATATCTTCTACCACTCCCAATTGTAGTGGCGTAAATTTGCTGCTTCTCCTCCCAGGGCATTTAAAAACTATGAATCCCCTTTGTTAGGCATGGGTTTTGTTTTGTTTTGGGAATGTCCAGTTCTGTGATTCCATTAATGCAGAGTACAGTTTCTTTGGGTACAGGCTAGGAGAAGTTGTTTGTAACTTAGAGAACTGTCAAGGGTATTTAGGGGTTAAATCACACACATCCTAATAACTGATATTGCTAATAATTACTGATGACAATTTTTTTGCTGTTGTTCAGTCATCTCTGACTCTTCCTGACCCATTTGACTTTTTCTTGGCAAAGATCTTGGAGTAGTTTGCCATTTCCTTCTCCAGCTCATTTTACAGATGAGGAAAGTGAGGCCAACAGGATGAAGTGACTTACCCACTGATACACTGGATTGCCCAGGGACATAGAGTTAGTAAATGTCTGAGAATAGATTTGAACTCAGGAAGGAGGAGTGTGCCTGACTTCAGGTCCAGCACTCTATCTACTGTACTACCCAGATGCCCTTATCATCAATTTATTATATTTATGTAATATATTAATAATATTTATAGAATATAATGTATTTATTATATTTATAGAATTATATCACAATCCATAATACATTAATGTGATATAATTATGTTAATTTAAAATCATTATTGATAATGGATTAAAATATGATCAATAATTACTATTTAAAATTACTTAATAGTAGCTGGCATTTATATAGCCCTTTAAGGTCTGTAATACACTTAGATATTATTTCATTTGGTCTTCGCCTTTCTCATTATAGATGAGGAAAATGAGGCAGGCAGAAGTTAAGTGATCTGCCCAAGGTCACATAGCTAGTGTCCGAGGTCAGATTTGAAATTAAGAAGGATGAGTCTTCGTGACTCTGGTTCCAGCATAGTCTACTGTGCCACCTAGGTGTCTTTGTGACTATTAATTGTCAATTAAAATATTACTAACAATAGCCAGCATTTACCCAGCCCTTTAAGGTCTACAGTGCACTTAATGAATATTACATTTGACCTTTACAAGTAGGGGCTATTATTATCCTTTTTTCCATAAAAGAGGTAAGAAAAAGTTAAGTGACTTGCCCAAGGTCATACAAGGAGTAAGCATCTGAGGCTGGATTTGACCTCTCAGATCTTCCTGATTTCAGGTTCAGTCCTCTATCTATTGGCTAACCTAGAACATACTAAGGCAAGACTTGAATTGGTTTTATGGTATGGGCTGTTTTGTTGGTTTGTGTTTGTTTTTTTGTTTTTGTTTTGTTTTGTTTTGTTTTGGTGGGATAGAGGAAGAGAGGAGGAGATATGTAATTTCTTTGGGAAATTTCTATAGGGAATTTCCAGGGAAGAAATTCCTTTTACTAATGCAGTTCAGCACTCACTCTGGAATGTACAGGATGAGAGAGTTAGCTGCCTGGGGGGACAGATTTTGAACCCTAGTCTTCTGGACTCAGAAATCAGATCTCTATCCAATACAGCACATCACCTCCAGTTAAGGACGCTCATTGATCAAAATCTTTAATTCTCTTCTGCTCTTTTAAGCCAGAAAACCAACCCCAGGGAATCTGTGAGAAGCTCAGGGTCAAGGCAAGGATTCGAAGATCAGAGGACCACGACTGTCCTGTCCGGGTCGGGGATTGTCTCGTGACAAAGACGCGGCTGCGGTGATGGCTAGGGAAACAGAGGGTTAGCTCCGTTTCAAATACCACTTCCTTCTGCTTCTGTTTTGATAAATGAAACCTTGTCAGCTGTGATTAAGACAAGGCCTGAAGACTTCGGCTATGATGCTGACATCTAAGCAGGTGGCCAGAGGGAAGATACAGCCTTAATTCTGGCAGTGACGGTTTTGAAATCAATTTGTGGCAGAATTTGTTACTAAATCATGTCACTGGGAGGAAATGTAGAATGCAGATATTGGCCTTTTCCTTCTTCTCCTGGTGTTTCCAAGTTGCTTTACTATCTTTGGGCTCCAAGGTGGGCTCCTGGTTGGGCACCCATTTTCCTGTATAGCCTCCACCTTCTTCACCTTGATCTCCATCTCAACCCTTATGGTTGGGCAAAGTTCTTCATGGCTAAAGTAGAGCAATGGATCTAAAGCTCTAGACTTGAAATTAAGTCCGCCATCTTGGGCATGTCACTTAGCCCTGATTGCCTAGCCCTTGCCACTCTTCTGCCTTCGAATTAAGATTAAAGTGTTAGGTGGCCAGACCTGGAGATGAGAGGTCCTAGCTTTAAATTTGTCCTCAGATATTTCTTAACTGCATGACCCTGGGCAAGTCACTTAACTCTGATTGCCTAGCCCTTACGGCTCTTCTGCCTTGGAACTGATGCTTAGAATCAATTTTAAGACAGAAACTAATGGTTAAAAAAAAAGAATTGCTATTAAGATTTTAAAAGTTAAGGCTTTAAAAAAATCAAGTATGCCAGAATTCATTCATCTAGAGGAGAATAGCCTTAAAGCCTTCCTTCTTGAGAGATCCCAAGGTGCCATCTCTGTATTACACATTTATGGACCCGCTCCTTTGGCACTGTCTTCACATCTGGAGGTGCTTTTCTTTGCATATCCTTTCATCTTTAGTGGATGGATTTGATTTTTAAAGAAACAGTTCCAAAGTCGAGCAAATAAAATGCATGATCAAAGTGAATAACACTGACCATTTCTGGTCAAACTGAGAAGTGACTACCACTGACATGGTATCTAAGCTGTGGCAAATCCCTTTCTTTCTCTAGGTCCCAGTCTTCTCCTCTGTGATGGAGGTGGATGCTAGAATAGAAGGTCCTAGAAGGCATGTACTATTTTACACATACCACAGTGCCTGGTAGCTGGTGGCTCAGTGGAGATGTGCTGGGCTTAGGGTTAGGAAGACCTGACTTCAAATCTAGCCTTAGGCACTTACTAGCTGTGTGACTCTGGGCAAGTCACTAAACCTCTGTTTGTCTCAGGTCATTCTTTGTAAAATGGGGATAAGAATTGCACCTACCTCTTAGGGTTGTTGTGAGGATCAGAAGAGATAATAATTGAAAAATGTGTAACATGGTACTATATAAAAGCTTGTTGATGGTTTGGGTTTCAAATAATTCAGAAGCCAGTTCTAACAGAAGGAAAGGATTCCATGACTGTGTGGCAATGGTTGTATTGATTAAAAACTTTGCTCCATTGAAGGAAGACGCATATTGTATTAATTCTGGTATCCTTAAAATGTATACTTGGTGGTTAAAAATGCTGTTCTTTGAAGCCAGTTAGGAAACCCTGGGTTCAAATCCGGACTTTGTTATTTCTTAGATGGGCAACCCAGCCAAAGTCATTTAACTTCCATTCACTCCCTAGGACTTAGCCACTAAGTGGGAATTCCACATGGAAGTTCTTGTCATCCTTTTATTGGAGCATCCTTCTTTCTTTCTTTTTTTTTTTAAACTCTTAACTTCTGTGTATTGGCTCCAAGGCAGAAGAGTGGTAAGGGTGGGCAATGGGGGTCAAGTGACTTGCCCAGGGTCACACAGCTGGGAAGTGTCTGAGGCTGGATTAGCATCCTTTTTTTTTTTACTTCTCAGAGTAAGCTATCAGAGCAGGATGTGTGCCTTTCAATCTTAGATCAGGCAATTTGAGAGAGAACAAGATTTTGTGTGTGTGCCAGGGAGAGAGAGAGAGAGTGGGAGAGTGGGAAAGAGAATGAAAGAGAACATACAGATCACAGATCTAAAAGGAACATCAGGGGCCATCTTGGTCAAGTCCTTCAGTAAAGGACTAGAAGAATAAACATTTATTAAGTGCTTACTATGTGCCAGGCATTATGCTAAGCACTTTATACAGATTATCTCATTTAATCCTCACAACAGCTCTGAGATAGGTGCTATCACTATCCCCATTTTATAGGAAAAATAAGCCAGAGGTTAAGTGACTTGCCCAGGATCGCACAGCTATTATCTAAAGCTGGATTTAGATAGTGCTCTATCCGCTATACCACTTAGCTACCTAAGTAACTTTATAGAGGAAGAAGGTTGTTTTTTTTTTAACTATCAATATCAATATTTTCTCAGAACTGCTTGATATTTACAAAGTCATAAGAGTCAAGTATCTGCAGCAAGGGACAAGCCAGAGAACTAATGCTATCAGCTGTATTTGCCATTGCTCATGAAAATCTGACCTAAAAACCCAATTTCATTTAGGCTGGCTAAATTTCTCTGGGGCTTTCTAATATGCTCCAATGTCATTCTCTATGACCCTGTAGAAAAAAATGGCGGCCGAGCCAAAGCAGCAACACACCAGATGAACGTCCTCCAAGTCCCAGCCAGAGACCTGATACCAGATTTGGTTGTGATGCTTGAATGTCCCGAACGAACCCTCCAGCGCTGCTCTCCAACTGATGATGCCCCATTTGGCTTCAGCTGTGCCATCCATGGCGTTCTTGGCTCTCTTGGCTCATCTCTTGATTCTTTCTGCCCCAGCAAAGAGACCTGATACTCTTGTGCCACATCAGGAGCCATCGGAAGTAACAGCTGATTTGCCAAATGGTCTGACCCAGCCTACCCAGCCCAGCTTCAGAGCATGCTGCCAAAAGAACTTAGGAGATTTACGGATCTATTTCTAGAAATAGCTGCAGCCTTTCTTGACACTACGCCGATAAGCCCAAACCGAGGGGAAGCCTGAAGTTAGTTGTGTTAAATGTTCAGATGTTTATTTTAAATTTAGATAAATGGTGCTCCTTTTACCTGCAGAATTTACAGACTGACTGCAGATAAAAGATAACTGCATTATTGAGGAAAAAGATAACACTTTTCTCCCCTTTACACTCTTCCTGTTTTAGTACCAACTCTAAGACAGAAGGGCAAGGGCTAGATTAAGTGATTTGCTCAGGCTCACATACTGGGAAATATCTGAGGCTAGATTTGCACTCATATTCTCTTGACTAAAGATCTGGTTACCTGACTGCCCCAAAACATATGCTTTTAAAAAAATCCTTACCTTCTGAATTTAAGAAGATAAAAGATATTTCCCTTTGTAGAGCTAAAAGGTCCACAGGCATGGAATATTACATATATTTTCAGATTTTATTTTGATGTAAAAAATATCCTTACCTTCTGTCTTAGAATCAATGTTGTATATTGGTTCCAAGGCAGAAGGGTGATAAGAATTTGGCAATGAGGGTAAATTGACTTTCCCAGGGTCATATAGCTAGAAGTGTCTGAGAATTGAACCCAGGTCTCTAGGCCTGCCTCTCAGTCCACTGAGCCAGCTATCTGTCCCCAACAGATACAAAGAAGTCTATAATAGGAAAAAAGAAAAGGGAGAGACACTAATTAAGTATTTAGGTGACCATTTCTGTTGCAGTAAATTTAGCTTTTAGTCTACAGTTCATAACCAATAGACAAAGAGAGTCCTTCAAACTAGAGATCAATAAAAAGTTTTGCCCTCTTAAAAACAGAATTATTTCTTGATGGCTAGAGAAGGAAAATGTTTTCTTGAAAGAGAAAATGGAAAAAAAGATTCCCTTTTGTTGACAGTTGGGGTGGTTATGAAGATTTCAATTCTCTTATCTCCTTTACTAAGGGAGGGGAAAAGCTATGGTTTTTTCTCCTCTGAATGGAAACAGTAGCTTTCTATGAAAGGTTGCCTTCCGAATCCTAGAGATTTTAGCCACAATGACTAAAGCTCTCTGGCTTAATGCCATGTGAAAACATCTTCCTTATGCTTGCTCGAAGATGATCACAGCTGTGTATAAACGTTAGCCATGTAAATCTATGTGTTATGTGGTCATCTGAGTCGCCTTCTACTTTGAGCTTCACAGAAGACTTCACAGAAGAGCTCAGAAGAGAACGTAGGACCTTACCCATCCTCTACTGACACCAACTAACAGCATTCATTCTCCTGAGGTGAAAAAGATGCTTACATCTGGATTATCAATCTAGTGCCCAGGAGGAAGCTAGCGCTCTCTCTCTCTCTCTCTCTCTCTCTCTCTCTCTCTCTCTCTCTCTCATCTATCTATCTATCTATCTATCCATCCTATCTATCTGTTTGTCTATCTATCTGTCTTATCTATCCGTCTATCTGTCTAATCTATCTATCTATCTATCTATCTATCTATCTATCTATCTATCTATATCTTTTACCCTTCATTTTGAAACCTTGGCCAAAGAACTTTCTTCATTATACAGATCCGTTTGAATAATCACAGGAACATAAGAGGAACTTACTCTTTCTCCTTTAGGACCTGCAGGGCCATGGGGTCCAATTGGGCCATCTGTACCCTAAAAAAAAAGGAATAAGATGAGAAAATGTCAGTGAAATATAACTCAAAAGCTCCTAAAAACAGTAGAGAGTTAATAATTAAATGTTGCCTTAGGAAACCATGGAGATAATTTGATGCTCCTCATCTTTTCCTCAGGTTTTGTTTCTTCAGATTAGCTACTTTTCAGAGGTCCATGTTCTGACATTTTCCAGTAAGGGTAAAAATACTCCACCGACCATATTTACTCACATATCTTCTCCCTTTGTATCTCCTCTCCCATTATTTTTTTCATAAAGCAGAAATATGGGATTTCTCTGACCCCACCACATTATTTTCCTCTAGTAGGCTGTTTTGGTTGTCAGCAGCAACCAGAATTCCTCTGAAGGCTTGGCCAGAACAATTGAAAGAGAGATGAACAACTTTATTTGCTGAAAGTCAAGTGAAGTGTGATTGTCAAAAAAGTTTCCCTGCTCAGATCAGGCCTTCAGAGGATATTTTGAGGAATTGGAATTGGGTGGAGAAGGGTGAAAAGGAGGAGGAGGACAGGGTGAAGAGAAGAAATGATTCCCCTGGCTGCAATCCCTAGGGTTATCCTGTCAGCAGCAGCAGGCAGCCTGGACAATTTGCTGGCAGGATTCCTTTCTTTCCTCCCATTTTAGTGGTAAAATAGCCACTGAAGGAAGTGGGAGTTATGTGAATAAATATAGCCTATAGAAAGAAACACAGAGGTCTCAATAAAAAGAATGACAGCCTAAAGGAAGGTTGTTTTATTTTTAAACAATAACAGAACTTGGCCTTTCATATGTTCTTTCTTTTTGACATCTAGAAAAGCTACTGGAGGCTTCTGATGTAATTGCTACTTCCAGGGAACCTCTGTTTAGATTGCCAGTAGAATGTAAGCTCCATCAGAGTAGGGCCTTTTTGATTGCTGTGTTTGTATCTCTACCACTTAACACAGAGCCTGGCATGTAGGAGACCCTTAAGGAATGCTCTTTGGACAAAAAGTTTATTTTAAATGGAAGGAAGCTTGGGAAGTATTTTAGAATCATTCCTACTGACCCTCTAGTTTGTAGATTGCCACCTGATTAAATGGATGAGAAGGCAATTGGGATTTAAAAAACATTCTCTAGAAATCTAATCCAATATGTTTGTGAACACAGTCTCAACTAGTACTTCTTTTGACTCAAAAGTCATTCTCAAAACATTTCAAATGCTGAAGGCCAATGGGTGGAGAGAAGGGAGTTGTTATGAACCTAAGACAGGAGACAAAACTATAGTAGATGGACACGCCTCATTTCAAAGAGCAGCTGTGCTTACATAAGGACTCTCTAGCTAGTGCTCAGTAGGAATTTCTCTCTCTCTCTCTCTCTCTCTCTCTCTCTCTCTCTCTCTCTCTCTCTCTCTCTCTCTCTCTCTCTCTCCGCCTCTCCTTCTCCTTCTCTCTCTGTCTCTGTCTCTATCCCTCTTCTTCTCCCTCTCCCTCTCTCTCTCTCTATCTCTCTGTCTGCCTCTCCTTCTCCTTCTCTCTCTCTGGCTCTCTCCCTCCCTCCCTCTTCTTCTCTCTCTCCCTCTCTCTCTTTCTCTCTCTCCTCTCCCTTTCCCCCACCCCTCTCTCTCTCTTTCTTTACACTTACACACACACACACACACACACACACACACACACACACACACACACACACGGAAGTAAGCCACTTGGCTTTCCCAAAGCTACATATTTTTTAAATGGACATTAACAGAGAATGAATAAGTAAAAACAAAGGCCAGAATTGAATCTTCTTTGGTACCTCTGGAGAAATGCTACCATAGAATTACATGGAATTTAAGACTGACTCAATAGAATGGAGTTTTCTTGGAGACACTGAGCCACAGGTACCACTGAGACAGGCAATACCTACCCATAAGTGAAGTAAACAGAATTTGGACCTACATTTCCATTCTAGAGATAACAGTTCTGTGTTTCTTTCACAGCTGAAATTTCATTCCCCCAGGTCCTCCCAGCATGTTTGCCTCCCTCTTCCATTTCAGCACTATGAACATTATTCATCATTTTATTCAAGAAAACTGAGCCAAGAGATGGTCACAGAGCACCACAAACTCATGAGGAAGGCATGCAGAGGAAGACGAGGGACTCACCCGGGATCCTGGCTTTCCGTCTAAGCCAGATGCTCCCTGTATGATTAGGTTGGAAGCATGGTTGGTGGGTGTAACACGGATGACAAGAACATGAAATTAGTAAGTAGAACTGATGAACAAATATAACAATTCAAACAACAGAATCTGTGGCTATAGGGTTCTGAACTGACTAGCACATTGCTACAACTTGTTAGTTCATAAAAACAACAACAACACATACAACAATAAATGTCCCCCAGTCCCTGGCATTTTCATGACATTTCTATCCCACAAATCCTTATTTAAAAGTCAGTCTAATGAGTTTTATAAAGTAGATTAAAAAGTAATTGCCCATAATAACCATAAAGTTCTACCTAGATGCCATTTGGACCATAACTAATGATTTTTATAGGGACTATAAAATATACAATATAGTCATTTCTTCAGAGATTCTGAAGAGGAAAAAAGGTGACTCAATCCCATAAGAAAAGCTTCATTGAAAAAGCCAATTATTACATTTTCAGCATTCCAAAAGATGAAAAGGAAGAAAATGTGGTTTAATTTGTTGGAATTATTTTTGTGAGTGGGAAAGTGAATGACTAGACTATGGATTTATAATCATGTGTGGATACATCTCAAGGGGTCTGAGGACTTGGGTCAGAAAAAAAAGTTGCATCTTCATTTTCACTGACTTCTAATTGAAATCTATCATTTCCTTCAATGATTAAACAAAATTATTCTGAGAAGTTCATTGGCTTCACCAGCCTGCCAGAGGGGTATATGACACAAAACAGATTAAGACGTCTTGGACTAGACTGTGTCCTTCACCCCACTCCCCATCCTTCCTCTCTTTCTGATGGGGTTATAAAGTGTGGCATTGACAGAAGGCTTAGATGGCTCCTGGTAGATTCTCTGAAAGTACACTGCTGGACCATTAAATGTTCATTTCTTTTACCACTAGAGGGACTGCTTTGAACAGAGAAAAATCTAACAATGTACTGTAAAAAAGAAAATCAAAATCAAAATCATCTCTAAACAAAGTATCCAGCAAAGCTCAAATGGTGACTCTTTCGATTTTCTCTATTTGGTCTTTAAAAACCATGTTTTCTTTGATCCCTTGATGACTGCAAGGAACATTCGACCTGGGATCAATTGTGTAGAACTTAACCTCTGAGCACCTGACAGATTTCCAGTGCTTACTTCAAGCATGGCTACATGTAAGCACCGTTTTTGACTTGACGTTGAGAGATTTTAAAGGCTGAAATATCTATCTATGCTCTTTTATCACTGACGTGATTGAGTATTTAGGAAAGATAAGGCTTTGGCCTTGAGATTTCTTGGCTAGATTGCAGATGAACTAACTTGCATCTCCATCTTATGCCACAGATGTAGTGAGTAATGCAAAACTGAGGCGAGGCGAGGGCTAGCAAGTAGTACAGATGATGCTTCCTCTTTGCAAAAAACATGGGTGGGTAATCCAGCTAACTTGCTATAGTTACAAAAGGCCTCTCCAACAGTGATGATAAGAAAATATATTGTTTCAGTAGGTAAGCCATTTGGTCAACTGCCATATAGTAGTAAGTAGGCAAATTACTTCAGGTCCAGAACTTGGACTTAAGGTTGATTGAAAGATACCATTTTGAGAATTTAATGAAAAAAATGAAAATTCAAGCCAACGGTGTACTTTTCAGACCTACTGGTGTTCTACTCTTCAGAGCCATCCTCACCTGTAATATTGATAAGTTTGTGGAAAATTGGCAGAAATTTCCCAGGGATGGAGATAGTCTAAACTTATTTGGAAGACTAAATGAATGGGGCTCATCTGAGGAGAGATTTTTTTTTTTAATTCGGTCAACAAATAACTGGTTTTTTAGCTAGTAATTGTTTATATTTTTACTTGCATTGTAACCCTAAATTGGAAGATCACTTAGATTTTGATTCAAAGTAATACCATTGGACCTTAGTTTCTTCTCTCTTTTTTTGGTGATAGTTATGGAGAGAAGGTTGGTATGAAGAATCTAACTTTCATTGTTTTGAAAGCCTATAAAAATCCCCCCTTTAAATATCTACCACTACCATGATCTTCTGGAATGATATGTGCCAAACAAACAACATGAAACATTCAGAAGACAATAGGATTAATGCAGGGACTGACACATCGTTGTCCTCACACCACGGACAATGCCCAACTGCATACCTGCCAACACTAGAGAACTATAGAACTTAGGGAAGTCTTTAAATCTGCACTGCATCAGGAGAATATTTTTGGAAGAACCGTGTGAAATCATGAATGTGTTGGCTTTAAGAGAGGGGGCATATTTTCATTATAATATGGGAAGAGTTGGCATGTATGCAACTGAAGGATGGCAAAAATAACAAAAATGCAGACTGGGGAAAACCGAATGGGACTGAGCGCTGCTCTAAAAGACTATGCTTTCGACAAGAAGAATGTTGACAACATCCAAATGCTCCTGAGTAAACCAGAGTTCTTGGTTAAAAGAGAAAGACAAGTCTGAGATTTGCACTGAAAATTGAATAGTTTTCTTTACTTACTGGAAGACCAAGGGGTCCTCTGTCACCCTTTTGACCTGGTTCACCCTTCAATCCTTTAAGACCATTTAACCCTGGTTCACCCTAAATGCAAAAGTAAATGCCAATTTTGGTTGCTATTATGGGTTTTTAAAGCTGGGACAGAAGAGAGCCAGTCTTAGAAATGGATGCAAATTTCAGTTTTAGGTAACAGCAGAGGCAAACTAGAAATATCTTTCTTCAATTCAAGATAGTTTTTTGGGGTGAGGTGGAGTGGAAAGGGAAGATGATTATAGGTTAATTGAAATGGATGGCAGAATAAAAGATACTGGAATTACTGACATCATCTTTACAGATGAAGAAAAACCCCTCCAGACTGAATTAACCTAAGGGTGGGATTATGTCCCTCCATTTTAGTCACATCTGGAAATAAAATATTTGCATCACACAGCTGTGACAAAATGCACTGGTGACAACCAAAAGAGAGGATGCTGAGGGAGTTTTTGTAGCAAAAGCCCATTCTGCTGGAACGGCAAACTGTAATATGCAGGAGAGACTTAAGGATAGATACTTTAAACCTTTAAGCATTTATGTTCACCCAAAGAGAATAGTCACTGATGTTTTGAAATAATGACACTTAGGAAGCCTGGATCTAGTTGACTTCTTCAAACAATGTATACCTTTTTTTTTTTTTTGTAATTTATTTATTTTTCAATGTTTACCTTGAATGTATAAATGCGTTCTAATGCAGCTGAATCAGGATGATAGGGACCAAATGCCCATATTGCCCAAGGTCAGTTTCTACTTTTCCATATGTAAAAAAATGAAGGTTTTAGAAAATTTTATTATTCACATGTAAAATATCAGAATAAAGGAAGAATAAAAACGTGGCCCAAGATGCTTGGTGCATCTAAAGTCTTAGTGCAGTGTTAGTACCTTTAGGGCTAAAGGTTTAATATTATAGATTTAATTTAATATTTAATATAAATTATTGAATAAATTAACAATGAATTAACTTAATAATTTAACATTATAGCTAAAGCTTTAATAGCTTAAAACTGCATTAAAGTTTTAGGACACCCTGTATAACTTATTGGTACAACGAAAAATTATCATAGACTTATATAATTGGAAGTCATCTAGTCCAACTTGGGAATTTTCTTCTATGGCAACTTCCAAAAAAGGCCATTTAGATTCTGTTTTGGGACCTTCAGTGAAGGGAGTTCCTTAAGAGACTCATTCTGCTTTGCGACAATCCTAATTATTGGCAAGGTTTTTTCCTTTAACAGAGGATAAATCCTCCTCTTTTCAACTTTGGCCCTTTGCTTCCCTCTTCTGCTCTCTCGCTTCTAGCTGGACAAGTCTAATTTCTGTTCATTGCAGGTTGAAAGCAGCTATCATTGCCCTCTTTCCACCCAATCTCCTCTTTTCCAGGTTAAACATCAACCTATCATTATATGGCAGGTCTCCATCATCCTTGTCACCTTCTTCTAAACATTGTTTTGGAAGCCTATTTTAAAAATCCTCCTTTTCAAGATCCACCACCATGATTTTCTGGAATGATATGTGCCAAACAAACAACAGAACACATTCAGAAGACAATAGAATTAATGTAGGGACTGAGACATCATTATCCTCATACCATGGACTATGTACCCCTGCATACCTGCCAACACTAAAGGACTATCAACTGTGGTACTAGGGGAGAGATAGAACTTAGGGAAGTATCTAGATATTTTCAAAGTCCTTCCTAAAAGGTATACCCAAGGGAGCAGCTGGGTGCTAGAGATGGGAGGTCCTAGGTTCAAATCTGGCCTCAGACACTTCCTAGCTGGGTATCCCTGGGCAAGTCACTTAACTCTCATTGCCTAGCCCTTATTGTTCTTCTGCCTTGGAGCCAATACACAATATTGATTCCAAGATGGAAGGTAAGAATTTTTTAAAAATTAAAAGGTATACCCAGAACTGAATAAAGTACCTCATATAGGGTTTAAACGGGGTCTTCCCTGTGGGACTGTTACCAAACTTGTTCTGGGTACCATGCCTCTCAAAGCTACTTCCATTTACTTCCTCTTTTGGATGCCATATTCTAGTCACATTGGGTCTAGCATGCACATACAGAAATAGAAAATAAAAAGTACAATTCACATTTTTTATGTGAACGCTTATCTAGTTATACCTACATCATGGTAGACTTTTACAGTTCATTCCTTCAACTCAATTGTAGAATTGATCATTTACTACTATTGGGTTTAATCTAAGATTTACTCATTTTTTAGAGGTTGTTTTTTTAATCCTTTCCTTTTTTCCCCCCTTGGTTTTAGATCTTTAACTTCTATGTTAGAATCGAAATTGGTTCTAAGAGGAGCAGAAGGGACTGGGCAATGGGGCTTAAGTGACTTGTCCAGGGTCATATAGCTAGGAAGTATCTGAGACAGATTTGAACCCAGTGCTTCCCATCTCTATGCCTGGCTCTGATTCCACTGAGTCATTTAGTTGTTCCCTTATTTTACTCTTCAAGATAGTAGCTATATCTACTGATTTTGTGTTATACTTAGCAGACACTGAATATCTGCTTTTTCATAATTTTAAATCATATAATCCATGCCATAAGAGAATAATAGTAAATTAATATTTATATAGTGCTTATTATGTGCCACATACAATTATGCCCTCGTTTGATCCTAATAACAACCCTGGGAGATAGGTGCTATTATTATCCCTATTTTATAAATGAGGAAACTGAGATGAACAAGAGGTTGTATGACTAACCCAGTGTCTGAGGTTAGATTTGATCTCAGATCTTCCTGACTTTAACACTATGCCACGTTGATAAATAAATGTTTCAAATTGTATCACCTTTTTTTTTTAACATTGGGAGGTAGGAGATTAGAATCATTTGATGTTTCCATGAGTTTGGGAAATGGAGAGAAGATTTTTCCATTAGTGAGCAGTCAACTACAGACAGCCCTGGCCAAAAGTCTTCCTTTCTTTCATGGGTAGACTTTTTTTTAAACCCTTACCTTCCATCTTGGAGTCAATACTGTGTACTGGCTCCAAGGCAGAAGAGTGGTAAGAGCTAGGCAATGGGGGTCAAGTGACTTGCCCAGGGTCACACAGCTGGGAAGTATCTGAGGCTAGATTTGAACCTAGGACCTCCTGTCTCTAGGTCTGACATGGGTAGACTTTAAATATGCCAGGAACAGCCTTGAAAAATAGGGAAGGTAATATTTCAGAATTATACCTACTATAACATCTTTCTTTGTGGAAAAATGGGTGATTACACTCCAGGAGGGAATAACTTAGTACAGGCAGAGTAGACCAAGAGCAGGAACATGCACTCTGGCCCCTTAGCCCTCACTGGTTTTGTTTCTCCAATGCCCAACATGGTGGAATGCCTGTGTACAAAGAACTCTGCCAAATTGGAATTAAGGAGAAGCTAAAAAACTTAAGTGGTGAGATTGGTCGTCTGATATCAATTTGAAGTTCATGGCTTTTTATGCATACATGTTATGTGTCTATTACCAAGTCATGAGATGGAGCTTATGAGGACAAGGCAGTCTATCTTCCTTCGGGTGATGACTATTCAGGAAGGAGTTTAGGTTCATGAAAGTTGGGAATTAAGGGGGAAGAAGATTTAATAATGCAAAATGCCTAGTTTCAGAGGCACATGGAGCCTGGAAAATGGAAGGAGAATCCACTTGAAATCAACCATGTATTGAAGTAAATCGAGTCATAGCACGCTAGAGATGGACGGGACTATACTCTAACACTTCTTGAATAATATCATTTCAGACTGGGCAGCTAGGTGGCACTGGATTAAGAGTCAGGAAGACTCATCTTCATGAGTTCAAATCTGGCCTCAGACACTTATTAGCTGTGTGATCTTGGGCAAATCACTTAGCCTCTGCTTCAGTCTCTTCAACCTTAAAATGAGGATAATATAAGCCCATACCTTACAGGGTTACTATAAGGATTAATGAGACATGATTTGTAAAGGGTTTTGCACAGCACCAGACACATAGTAGATGCTTAAAAATGCTTATTCCCTTCCTTCTTCTCTTCTTTAACAAGTGTCTCTGTCTCTAGTCTTCTCCATCCCTAATCTAGCCTTCAAAGCTCTGCCAGATTTTCCTCGTGTACAAGAGATATCACTCTTCTGCTCAAAATCCTACTGGTTCAAATCTGGCCTCAGGCACTTCTTAGTTGTGTGATCCTGGGCAAGTCACTTCACCCCAATTCACTCAACCACAACCCTTACCTCTCTTCTGTCTTAGAAATGATACTGAGTGATATGTAAATGATAAATATATAAATGATAAACAAAACAGAAGGTAAGGGTTTAAAAAACAAAACAAAACCCTAGTGCATATTGAATTAATTCTAAGGCTCCTCATAAAGTGACATCACTCTCTCCACATTATCTTACATTTTTCTACTCTCCTTCCCTTGCACCCACCCCTTCTCATACTCTGTACTCCAGCCAAGCTTTAATATACACCAAACTCTAAAGATGTGCTAGAGCTAGAATGTCCTTTCTAGCTCTTTATCTTCTGGCAAAAATTCCATCTTTCAAGACCTGGTTCATATATTTTTTTGCCTTCTTATTCACCCTCTCCCTTATTCACCCCTAATCTAGCCTTCAAAGCTCTGCCAGATTTTCTTGTGTACTAGAGATATCACTCTTGTGCTCAAAACCCTATTGGCTCAAATCTGGCCTCAGGCACTTCCCAGCTGTGTAACCATGGGCAAATCACTTATCCCCTTTTGCTTAGCCCTTGCCTTTCCATCTTAGAATTGTTACTAAAACAGACAGTAAGGCTTATTAAAAATGCTTTCTTCTTTACTTCCTATGACATGCATCTATAACTATAGCTATGTATTATGGTTTTTTCTTTTCTTTTGTGCATTCTTGACTCCCCAATTCGACTGTAAGCTTATGGAGGTCATGGAATGCACTTTATCTTATCTCCCTTAGTGTCTAGCATAGTACTTTATATACAATATATGGATAAATATTACTTGAGCTGTCAGATATAAACATGGTCACCATTTCTCTAGTTCAGAGAGGGAAACAGGTTTCTCCCATCTACTTTTCCTCAGCGTGTTCTGGATGAATTGTAAGGAAACCATAGATTTCCTAGGACATAGGCTCTCATTCTTTAAAGAGGGAGTCTTGGAGGAAAGATTGGGGCAAGGATTTTTTTGACACATAATCAAACAATGCAGAAGTATTGCCAACATTTCTCCTGTGTTGAATGACTCCACTGATTGGTTTTTTAACTTCCATCTTAGAATAAGTACTCTATACTGGTTCTAAGGCAGAAGAGTAGTAAGGGCTAAACAATGGGGGTTAAGTGACTTGTCCAGGGTCATCCAGTTAGGAAGTATCTGGGGATGGGTTTGAACCTAGAACCCCTTGTCTCCAGCTTGGCTCACTATCCACTGACCCACCTAGCTGCCTCCCTAATGTTTCCTCTTCTCAAAGACAAAGGACAGGATGAGGTTATTTCTTCTGCAAAGCAGGAGACATAACTGTAAGGTGAGATTTCAAAGGGGTTATGTCTGGTTATACTCTTTCCACCTCTCTAAATGAGTATAACCTGACAAATGCTCTGTAGGGTAGATGAAATTTGGAAATGGTACATCTAAAAGTTAAATGGAAATTTAAAAGCACAGCAATAATATATTCATAGCATAGTGGAATGCTCGCTTTGGAGGCAGAGGAGCTAGATTCAGATCCCAGCTCTGTCCTTACTCACAGGGCTTTGGGCTAGTTAAATTCTTAAACTCTTGGGGCCTCAGTATTTTTATCCACAAAAGGAAAGGCTTAGGGTCGGAGATGGGAAGTCCTGGGTTCAAATCTGGCCTCAGACACTTCCTAGTTGTGTGACTTTGGGCAAGTCACTTAACCCCCATTGCCTAGCCCTTATCACTCTTCTACCTTAGAACCAATACTTATTTTTGATTCTAAGTTGGAAGGTAAGGGTTTAAAAAAAAAGCAATGAGGTAGACTAGAGGACCCTTGAAATCCTTCCTTGCTCTAACTCAGCGAACCTATATAAACTCCAAGAATCACATATTAGTAACACCCAGGGATTTTTAAAATATAAGCTAAATTGGTTCTAAAGATAGCATTATTACAAAGCAGCACCTGGGTTAGTTTGAAACTCTCATCAGCTCACTGTATGATGAGTTGATTTTTATTATCTTAGTACCACAAACTTGAGTTGTGCTTAGAAGAAACGCAAAAGGAGAAATCCATCTTTGGATGATATCATTTAAATTTGCTGTGAGTCATTGTGCGTCATAAGATTTAGACATCTGGATGCTTAAAGGCTTAAAGAACATCACGGGTATTTGACAAATGAATGAGACAGAGACAAACATGCTTGCATCATGCTTCACAATGATTAACAAGAAATTTAGCAGAAGGGAGCCAGGAAGTTATTTGATTACCTTTGGCCCAGGAAGTCCATGGGGTCCCTGAAAGTAAAGAAAAAATTTCTGATTAAGATCTGGACCTCTATTTGTCATTGGTAATCAGTAACAATTTATTGAATAGATGCTCAAATATAACAGCAACAATGCACTTGTTTGGGGGTATGATTAGAGGAAGAACATTGGATTAGATTTTTTGGATGACGCCTTGAGGTCTCTATCAGAATCTGAAATTCTATCAGAATAAGATTCTCATTAAGAAAATCACTTATTAGTGGAGAAAAATGTGTCTGCGTATAGAGAAAGAAAGGAGAAATTTAAGAAAGTATTGTCTAATGGTTATTTTTGTGTACCTGTTTCATGCGTCAACACTAGGAGATAAACTCTTTGAGAGCAGGGAATGGTTACTAATTACATTTGTTCTCCACAGTGCCTAACACTGTGCCTTGTACATACTTCAATAATTCAGGTCATTGACATGGATACTTTCTGGAAACAGTACAGATCTGAAACCATTCATGCCTTCTTAACTCACTTGATTTATATCTATGCTCTTTTATAAGTCCATAATGAGTATATCCAAAATTTAAGAGGCCTTTCTCTTAAATGAATGAATGTCTAAAGTGTTTATTAAGAAATTACTACATATAAACTATGTGCTAGGGATGTAAATAGAAAACTCAGCTGCACCCTGTTCTCAAAGAGCTCACATTGTAAGGATGGAGACAACACAGAGGGAAGATTTCAGCAGTTAGTCAGATGGAAAGGTCTTTGGGGACCATCAGGATAGCACTTGGGTTGTCTCTGAATTGTCTCTCACTCTAACTACATGTCTAGCCCACCTCACCTAATTCTCTAGCCATTCATTTCTTCAATATCTGTTAAAACACTTGGATGTAAGTAATATGATGCCCATCATCTATCACTCCATTGTCCTTTGGGTCACCTGCAATTATGGTTTTTTTTTAAATGTGTTTTTCCATATTCTGCAATTATGCACTACTACTAGGAGAAAATCAATAGTTATTTTTTTTAATTCTCTCTCTCTCTCTCTCTCTCTCTCTCTCTCTCTCTCTCTCTCTCTCCCCATCTCCTCAAATACAATCTTTCCCAGTTTTTCTTCTTTTCTGGATCTAGTTTCCCATCCATTTTCAATGCCTATCCAAGATACATGTTCTGATGGACTATCATTAAACTATATACTCTAATTTGAATAATGGATATTTTCCATTCTATTTTCTTCATAAAATTTTAGCATGTTTTTTTGACTGTTCATGTTTATCATTAAAGAGGTCCTATAATATCCTGAGTTTTGGTAACAAGCTAACAAAATCCTATGGAAGACTTTTTACCTTCTATAGGGAATCTTTCCTCCATTTGGAATCCACAAATAGCTCCTCCATGATAAAGCAGAACACTTTTGATGACCAGAGGATAGAGAATTAAATTATTTTGGAGGTTACTTATATCTAGGACTCTTATAAGATCATAAGACATTCATGGTTGCTATATAATTGGAAGTCTTTAAGACAATTTATTTTCCTGAATCAATTCTTTTTTTGTATCCAATAGAAACAGACACAGTAGGATCTGTATCTCTCAGTCAATTGTGCAATTATAAAGATAAGTATAAATTGTAAAGATTTTTAGAAATATATATACATCTGCAAAAGCCTGCCTATTCCCCTCTCATATTTTCTTCATAGATACCTTCTTCAAGATGCATTTCCTAATTTTTCACCAGGGCATTATAAATGTTCAATTTTATTTTACATTCCCTTCTATTTACATTGCATTTAGCTTTCCTGATTCTGCTTACTTGACTCTGAACCAATTTATATATTCTTCTTCAATTTTCTGAATTCTGATTCTTAAGTTTTCACAAGGATAAAGATTTTATAGACATGGAAAAGTAGGTTTATGATTTGTAGTCACTGATATTTTCTTGATCACTTTTTTGGGGAATAAAAATACTATTTGTGTTTTAGTATTTTTTTTACAACAGTTTGAGATCTTTCCTTCTTTGAAAAATCAATCCATTTTTCAAAATTATATAACCTCTAGCATGTACTTCCTCTCTATGTTCATTGTCAGGTTGAGTCATGTTTCCTTTACTTTTCCCAGGTGCCATTTCTACTTCCTCAAATAATGAGTTGATTACTGAGGTGCAATCAAGTGATTACTGACTCTAGTTTTGGTGGTTCCTTTGCTTTTGATAGTGAGACTCATAGTAAAAAAATGAGACATCTGTTCCATTTTTCTTCTATTTGTTGTCCCCCTTCTATTTGATAGGTAATTTGGCTTAGTTGGATGTCACACAACTATATTCAATGGCAATAAGAAAGATCATTTCTTGGCCATCTCACCCTGAGAGGCTTGTGTAGAATATAAACAAATATTACTGAAATTTGTGCTTCAGAATTGGTTGCAAAGGATGAAGCAGTAGAGGAATCCTATGAAGAATATGACAAGATGTTCAAAATTAAGTCAATATAAGCTTTGAGATTTGGTAACTTCAATGCAAAGGTCCAAGACAGTGAAAAATATGAGAAAAAAATTTGTTCAAGATTAAGAAAGAAAAAAGGCTCAAGCTTTATACCTGTATATTATTTTTTTTTCCTTTGAGAAGGGATTCAAAGGGCATTGGACACAAGCAACACCAAATGACATCTCAAAAAGGAAACTGACTATCTTAACTGACAGATAATGACTGGTTCCTATTTCAGAATCAACTACAAATTTATTTGAGATTTTACTTTTTTCCACAATTTCATGTAAAAAGTTTTCATCATTTTTTAAACCCTTTCCTTCTGTCTTAGAATCATTACTGTGTATTGGTTCCAAGGCAGAAGGGTGGTAAGAGTTAGGCAGTGGGGATTAAGAGACTTGCCCGGGGTCACACAGTTTGCTAGTGTCTTAAACTACATTTGAACCCAAGACTTCCTGCCTCTGAGACTGGCACTCAATCCCACTCTAGTTTCTAACATTTTAGGAAGAATTTTGAGTCTCAAATCTCCCTCCCTAGAGATAAGCAATCTGGGATACTGCATGTATTATTTGACCTATCCTCACAAACCATTTATACTGAAAAGGGAGAGATCAGTAAAGATATTGACTTTGACTGTCATTATCTCTTACAGAAATTTAATTTAAATCAGTCACTCGAAAAAGGTCAAAAGAGATAGGAACTATTTCACTAGATCTCCGTTGTAGGTGAAGACACCTGAGAACCAAGAACAATGCTAGTTTGGGATAGAAAGTTACTATAGAAGGGGATGATATGTTCCTGATGAAACTGTATCATGGTGTGGAACATGTGAAAAAGATTGGGAAGTCAGGAGTAGAAAGAAATCTAGGATCTTAGGCTTTTCTGTATGCACCAATAAATTTCTTAACCTGCAGGTACCTATAGGAAGAACTATTAGTCTTTGTCCAACTCTCTGCCCCATTCTCCCCCCAAAAAGGTAGAATTTGGGCAAAGGAGTGAGTGCAGGCAAAATGCTGTCAATGGCTCAGTGATGATATGTTAAAGGATCAATCCAGCTAATCACTTACTAGAATGATCCCACAAGTGAAGGAATTGGGCTGCAAAATAGCACGAGGTAGGAAAATTGGTAAGAATTCTAGAGAGACAAGTAGATAAAACTGTGCCCTTTGAATTCTAATTTTGCTTTTAATAAATATCTCAAAGGACTTTCTCTAGAACATTGGAAGAGGTAAATGTAATGTTTGCAAATGAAATTATAAGAGAAAAAATTTTGCAAGCTCTGAAATAGTGCATGAATATGTGTTACATTTTTTAAAATTGCATCACTATATTCCTTTCAGACAGATAACTGATAAACATTTTTCTGGAAACGTGCTGTTGCTTTATCAGAAATTGTCTTCACCTTTAACTTGGCTAGAGTGTGTTTCACAAGAGCCATTACTAAGAATAGATGAACAGGATACGGTATCATCTCATTTCCTTTTCTTTAGAGCTTTAGAAGGGAGTGATGAAGTGCCAACATCATATTACTGGGCTTAATGGGCTAGTAACCTGTGCCCAAAGAAAGCATGTGGAAGTGTCACCTGCTGCAGAATGGAAGGGAGAATTTATGAGCTGGAGTCACTGCGGCTGCTGCTACAGCTTAGGACTCAGATCCTTTCAATTATTTTCTCAGCCTCTTCTTTATTTAGTCAAACATTTATTAAGCTCCTACTATGTGCCAGGCACTGAGCTGAGCACTGGAACTTAATAGAAAGGAAAAGAGGTTATAGTTTATCACATAATACAGATATTATGTGATAAAATGTGGCCTCTTTTATGCATACTTATATGTATGTGTGTATTTCCCCCTTAAGTCCATTTATTAAACATTTCCCAGCACCCCCATGATAATGTTTATATAGATAAATATATGTAAATATAATATATAATATATAATTATATTGCATAGCATATTTGTCATATTATATATACATATTATATGTATTGTTATATTGTTATATATAATATATACATATATAGTTATATACAATTATATAATAAACATAATATGTTTATATATGAGAGATTATACATTATATATAATTATATAATGATATATATACTATATATATATATATATATATATATATATATATATAAAATGAGAGATTCTATCTGTTGAGTAATTGTGGAGATAGATTTGATTTTCTGCATTGGCTGCCTTGCTGAAGACTTTTTAAAAAATGCAATTGTATGTGAAGTCTATTTACAACAGAAAGCAATTATGTTCTATAAATCAAAACTCCTTTATCTGGTGTCCAGGATTTCATTAATATTAAATTGTTGAAGATGAGGAGAAGCTACTCCCAGGGATGTACAAGTAAATATTTAACAACTGGATCTCTGGGAAAACATGGGCAACTTATCCATCACACTTTAAAGTTGAATGAGTATTATTAACTTTTCTCCCTCACTTTCTTAAGACTAGATCATCAATTAAATGATACATCAAGCCCTAATTTGTAGCTTTTGCTAATTCCTGAGATTTAAATTCTTACACTGAAGCTTTAATGATTAGCTTGTCTCGAAGCATTAGGTACTAGTTCCAGTAGACCTTTGAACCTACCTGTTCTTTCCATTTCTCCTTCATAGTTAGTAACTAAGTCATACATTTGTATGAGAGAAAGATACCATCATAAGTCTTTGTAGCTCAAAGCACCAACTTAATTTATTTTGTGAATTCTTTTGTAATTCTTTTTTTTTGGTAATAAAATTTGTAAAATTCTTTCGTGAATAAAATAAATGTGGCTGGTGATTCTCTCTGGTCAACAAAATGAGCCCAGCTGTGCTGAGGGACCTTACTTTGCTCTCTCTAGTTATAGTTTGTAAATAAAATATTAGTTGCTAAAGAGAATAGAGACTTACCATGGGACCTGGTGGGCCATGGGGGCCTGGTGGGCCTGGTGGGCCAATGATCTACAAATTAAAAATAAAATGTGCTTATTTCTTTCAGATAAGATAAGTTAGATTTTTAAATCCCTCCAGTTTGCTGCTCCCATTTTTTAGGATAGGAAGAAGGGCCTTGCAAGAAAGTGATGGATGAAGCTCTCTTTGTTTCAGAATCCTTCCATCAAATACCAATTGGTCCAAAAAAAGGAAGCAACCAATTATGAAAAAATACCATAAATGCTATAGCTACTGCTATATTTTCAAATATTCCAATGAGCAAAAACATGACTCTAGAGAAAACTGAAGTATGTTCTGCATGCAGAATTCTACCCACAAGCAGTGATGGAAAGCCATTGATTTTCTCCTTGGAGTTAGACAGCCCTCTGAAAAATTACTTCCAACCTGTTCTCCTGAGACACCCATTGTATAAGGCTGACAGAAATTTCCTCTGCAGTTTGACACACCAAGACATTAGCAGTTCCTACAGTTGTTAAACCATCTGGTGCAGGTCTGGACTCAGTAAACGGAAGACTTGTTTTCCAGTGTTTTATGGACAACCACAGAAATATAACCGCAAGGAACTTACAGAAGGTCCCTGAGGTCCCGGTAAACCAGAGTCTCCTTTTTCTCCTTTCATGCCATTGGCACCCTACAAAGAAGATGAAGAAAAATTCATTTAGTGACCACTATCCCCAAGAAACTGGGCCCATTTGGGTTAAATAGCAATTACTATCATAATGTACTTCAGACATAGTTTACTTATTTTGAGAAAGATCACAGTGATATCTTCTCCTCTTCTCTATGATTAAACAACTTGTTAAAACCTCCAAGTTTTCTTGGGATACATCAGTCCAAAGATACAGGAGATAGAGACTTGATTTTTACATTTTACTCAAAATTTACTATTTCTCAAAATCACAACTGACCACCTCAGCCCCTCAACTTCCCAATGAATTTAAATATATTTGCAGACTGGGTTACACATTTTTTGTTGTCGTTTATTTTGGCTAGAAGCTAATCTTCCTAATTGAACACTCCCCTATGGGACTATGTGCCAGGTTCTGCCTGCCAAGTGCTGTGGACACAAATAGCCTTTCCTTGAGAAGCTTCCATTCTACTGGAAACTTGGCTAGAAGTCTCCTTTGCTAGACCTTCTTCCAGATTATGCCTTCTAACCATGGCTGTCCCTTAGGTGTCTCTCTTGGGCCCTCTTCTTCCCTGCTTCAATTGCCAAGCTCATCAGCTCCCATGCATTAATGGCCATCTCTATGCCAATGATTCTCAAAGCTACCTCTCTTGCCCCTCCATTTTCTCAGCTCCAGCTTCCTCGCAGGCATTTCAAACTAGATGGAGGTTCGATAGGCATCTTTTTTTTTTTTTTCTTAAGCTCTTGTTTTATGTCTTAGTAACAACTCTAAGAAAGAAGGGCAAGGGCTAGCCAGTGATTCCCAAAATGGGTGCTACTGCCCCCTGGTGGGTGCTACAGTGATCCAGGAGTGCGGTGATGGCCACAGGTGCATTTATCTTTCCTATTAAAATTAAAAAAAATTAATTTCCAGGGGGCTAAGTAATATTTTTTCCAGAAAGGGGGCAGTAGGCCAAAAAAGTTTGGGAACCTCTTGCCTAGACAATTAGGATGAAAGAACTTGGCTAGGGTCACACAGCTAGTAAGCATCTGAAGCAGGATTCTAACGCTGGGGATAATTTTTTCAAATGAGGGATCATAAATAAAATTTTTGGTGTTAACATGTTACCTAATTTGTGAATTTCTCTTACATGTTTCTGTCTTCTTTTCCAATGTTTAACTTTTTTTTTTTTAAGCCTTCTTCAATCTTTTCCATCTTGGCACTGATACTAAATATTGGTTCTAAGGCAGAAGAACAGTAAGGGCTAGATAATGGGAGTTAGGTAACTTCCTCAGGTCACCCATTTAGGAAGTGTCTGAGATCAGATTTGAATCCAGGACCTTCTGATTCAAAACCTGGTGCTCTGTCCACTGGGCCACCTAACAGCCCAATAGACATCTTCAACTAAACATGTCTAAAACTAAACTCATTATCTTTCACCCCAAACTCTTCTCCCTTCTTAACTTCCCTAACACTATCAAGAGTAACACCACCCTCCTAGTTCCTCAGACTCATAAGCCAGGCATCATCCTCAACTCCTCCCTATCTGTCATCCTGTTCCTCTTATATCTAATCTGTTGCCAAGGCCTTGCAATCACCAAGGTTTGCAACATCTCTCAAATAATCCTCCTCTCCTCTGTTACTGCCACCATTTTGGTTCAGACTCTCCTCAAAAAAAAAAAAAAAAAAAAAAGCCTGCTGGTGGATCTGCCTGCTTTGAGGCTCTCTCCAGTCCCTTAGGTGCTGGTCAGATCATTTCACACAACACCCTCTCTCATCACTCAATAAATTTCATTGTCTCCCTATTACCTTTAGGATCAAAGACAAAATCCTTTGGCATACACAGTCCTTCATAATCTATGCCTCACAACCCTTTTTTAGTCTTCTTAAACCTTATTCAGTATCACTCTTTAATCCAGAGCAATGACCTTCCTATTGTTTGTTCCTTCAATAAGACACTCTGTCTTTCTGCTCCAGACATTTTCTCCAGTTGTTTCCCATGTCTGGAATGTTCTCCCTTATTATCCCCACCTGCTGGCTTTCCTTTCATCAAGCCCCAACTTAAAATCCATCTTTAACAGGGAACCCTTCCCAACTCCTCTAAATTATAGTGCATTTCCTCTCAATCATTTCCTACTTATCAGGTCTATCATCTTCTCTGAATATATTTAATGATTGTCTCCCCCATTAGACTGTAAGCTCTGTGAGGACAGGGACTGTCTTTTGCCTCTTCTTGTACCTCCAGAGCTTTGCACTGTGCCTGGCACATAGTAGGCACTTTATAACTGATGGATATAAAAACCTCCATAAAATCCCATCAGTGATAGCCACTCCATTATTAGTTGCAGTTTATATATATATATATATATGTTTATATATATATATATATATATATATATATATATATATGTGTGTGTGTGTGTGTGTGTGTGTATATATATATATATTAATTTGTAGGAAAAGTAGCTGTATAATTGAAGTTTGTGGAAAGACTTGTCTCCAATTTTTCCTGTGAAATGCTTGTTTGAAGCGGCAGGGGGTGATTTGGGTAAAATCCTTTACATCAGAAGGATTTGATGTGTAATTAATAAGGATTTTATTCAAATCACCCCTGCTAATTTAACAAGCATTTTATGGGAAAAATTGGAGAGAAATCTTTCCACAAACTTCAATTATGCATCTACTTTTCCTACAAATTAGCACATATAAATTCTTAGTGAGGTTTTAAAAAAATACTCCCACCACAGGGCTTCAAAGTGCTCTGTTTTTTCTCCGCTGTTGGATACTTTAAAAAATGAGTTTATTTTATGCCTCTAGTTGACTTCCTGACACCTATTTGTCAAGTTTCTATGGGGACTAATTAACAGGAATGTGGCCAAGCAAGGTTTTTCATTATTTCCTCCAATAAGCATGACTTAGAAAAAATGGGAAGTTGTATTCTCTGATCAGTCACTTGGATTCCTACAGAAAGCCAGCAACACACAGTGAAGAGGACTTGGTTTCACGTTGCACTTAAGAAACTTTCCAGCTATGAAAGTTTGTTATTTAACCTCTTTGAACTTTGGTTTTCTCATCTGTAAAATGGGGATAATAATAGCACCTATTTCACAGAGTTGTTGAGAAGAGAAAGGGAGATAATGAATGTATGGGAAGATGGTTTGCCAGCTTCACGATGCTCTGTAAATGTCAGGATTATTATCATTACAGATGTTGGACAATATGGTCTCGTTTTCAGAGCTGGGTAATCCATCAACACTCCCACCCTTCCAACAGAGAAGACCAGGTTGCCCATCATTCTGATTGGGAAGCTCACAAAGGATCTTTCCTAGTGATGTGAGATTTCCTGATCAAGAAGTCAGCACACGAGCGTGCACGCACGCACGCACGCACACACACACATTCATGCATGCCCCTCTCCAAACCTTTCTCTATATACTCACCGGTAATCCAGGAAGTCCAATTCCTCCCTTTTCACCTGGCTGGCCTGAATCCCCCATGTCTCCCTTTGAGCCTTTAGGACCCTAAAACATATAACAAATCACATGGACACCTGTTGGTCAGATCCTGGGTTAGGCAGAGTTCCAGAACAGCTGCCTCCTCAGGCAGGTGAACAAAGACCTTTTTTTTCCCCTCAATGCTGGAATGATTATAATGATTATGATTATTAACGGTCATATCCAGAGCCCAGTAAAATTGCAAAGGCATGGAATCAGAGAACGTCAGAGCTGGCATGGACCTCCGAGACCATGCAAATCCCCTGCTCTCATTATCCAGGGAAGAAACTGTGAGACCCAGAGAGAAGTGGCTTGTCTGGGGTCATACAGCTACATGGTGCTTTTATTACTCCCATTTCAGGAAGCCCAGAAAGCACATCAAAACTGCTTTTCTCATTTAAAGAAAGAACCAAGAGTGCTCCCCTCACTCTGGTGAAATATGGGAGACATGGCATGACTGACCCTGACTGGACAGGGGACTTGGGGTTGACGGGAATGACCCTGTCTCAACAGGGGACTCCGAGCTGGACCTGACTGGACAGGGGACTCAGGGATGACCCTGACTGAACAGGGGACTCGGATCTGGACCTGGCTGGACAGGGGACTTGGTATGACCCTGACTGGACAGGGGACACAGGGCTAGATCTGACTGGATAGGAGACTCAGGACTGAACTTGTGATTTAACAATTTTATTTAAATCCTTACCTTCTGACAGTATCAATTCTAAGACAGAAGAGCACAAAAGGCTAGGCAATCGGGGTTGTGACTTGTCTAGAGTCATATAACTAGGAATTATCTAGGTGAGATTTGAACCCAGATCCTTTCAACTCCAGGTCTAATGTTCTATCTGTTGTGCTACCTAGCTGCCCCTTGGACCTTTGATTTTAATAGAGTAAGGAAATCTCCCAATTAAAGAAACTCCTCTCAGTGCTACATAACTTGTTTATGGTGAGAAAGCTGATAGGGAGAGGAAAGAAAAACTAATTCAAGGAGGAAAGTTGGAAAGACTACTGAGCATCACTTATTGAGTCTGTGGAAATGTGGATAACAAAGATTGTTATGTATTTAAACCACTGTATTACACATCTTGCCAAAAGGTAGATTCTTGCTTAAATTAATAAATTTATGATATTAAAAATCTCTCTTCCTTCCTTCCTTCCTTCCTTCCTTCCTTCCTTCCTTCCTTCCTTCCTTCCCTCCCTCCCTCCCTCTCTCTCTCTCTCTCTCTTTCTCTCTTTCTTTCTTTCTTTCTTTCTTTCTTTCTTTCTTTCTTTCTTTCTTTCTTTCTTTCTTTCTTTCTTTCTTTCTTTCTTTCTTTCTTTCTTTCTTTCTTTCTTTCTTCCTTTCTTCCTTTCTTCCTTTCTTTCTTTCTTTCAGAGGTGGGACACTACTTCATGTTGCCTCTCATAAAACTGAGTGCCAATTCAAAATTAAAGATCCAGCACATCTCGTTTTTCTTAAGTACAAGAAGTCATTTATTGTTGACAATATTCATTGAAACTCTCAATTCATCTTGCCACTATGAAGTTTACTAACCTCCAAATGCTTAATGATATATCACATTTATCATTCTTGCCCCTCCTAAATGTTTTCCCTCCATGTCCCTTATCTGATTTTATTCTTTACAGTCCTATGAAATAGACAGTCCAGGCATCATCATACCCATTTTACATATGAGAAATGAATGAGCTTATCTTGCATTGTGCCAAGAGATCGTTAAATTGGAGCTTCAGACAACCAGGACTGAAGCGATTTCCATTGGCAGGCATCATCCCTGATCAAGTCCTGATCAGACTTGGAGACGGACTGTGGCCAGAAGGGAGCATTCATTCCCTTTTAGGGAGGAAGTATCCTAGATGGCATAGCATAGCCTCTGAAACTACATAATAGTGTCCTCTAGATTATGAACAACTGATGGACAAGAAGAGTGTATTTCCTTATTCTTTAAGTGGTCTTAGAGCAGCTGGTACAGAACCATGCATGTAATTTAATAAATTATTGTGAGTGAGTCAATAATTATGAAGGAATCTGCTGGACCAGTATTTTCACAACTGATCTCAAGAGTATCTAAAATTCTTATCCTAGTGATAAATGTTTTACAGATATTCATAAATAAATTACAAATAAGAACAAATCCTTGAATAGACTCCAGATGAGCCAAGCCATCAGTGAAATGGCATTATGTATGGAGTCCTGGGTTTGAATTTAAGATCTGATGCTTGTCAGCTGTGTGACTGGAGGTAAGTTACAAACACCTCTTTGAGGCTCAGTTTTCTCATCTATAAAATGGAGACAATGTGTTCTAGTGAAACCTAGGTTCTACTAATGAGCTTTTGTGATCTTAGGCAACTCCCTGCTTCATGTTCACATCTCCCATCCATGTGAAATAAGAGAATTGGACTATGATTTATATGATTTAATTCAGCTCTAAGAGTGACTTCTATATAACATATTGTGAACACTGTAGACCAATCTATGGTCCACAAATGCTACCCAGACTATATTCTAAAGACCACTGGTATAGAGCTTCTCAAAAGAATCATTTCTTCCTTAATTCCTTATTTTATGTCTTAGAATGAATATTAAGTGTTGGTTCTAAGGCAGAAGAGTGTTAAGGGGTAGGCAATTGAGGTTAAATGACTTGCCTAGGGTCACACAGTTAGGAAGTGTCGGAGGTCAAATTTCAACCCAGGACTTCTCATCTCCAGGCCCTTAATTCATTATTAAATGAAAAGAGTTTGTTCAAATAATATGGCATCTAAATCTGAATATAGTATTTTATCTTTTTCGCTTTGATCTAGAGTCTGCATATTTCATGAGGTTGTTGAAGGATAAAAAGTGTAAAAACATTAATATAAAATTGTTAAACAAGTACAAAATGGCATTGATAGCACAGAGAGGAAACATGGTGAAGTGGCAAGAAGACTTCAGCTTAAATACTATCTCTGATACTTATTAGCTGTGTGGCCATGGACAGGTTACTTAATCTCTCTGAACTGAGTCTCTTCACATGTAAATGGGAGTAATAATACCTATTCTGCCTGTCTCATAGAATTATTATGAGATTATTATTTATAGAGATAAATGATGAAGTTTTTTGCAAACCTGAAATGCTCCATAAACAGCAACTATCATTGAAAAAATTTTTGTAGATGACAACCATTATTATGTTTAATGCTAAAACATCAAATAAGTTATATTTTCTGAAATCAGGTGTCTCTGAAACGATCTGACTACTTTAAAATTCTCACAAAAATAAAAGATTTTAAATCATTTGTCAACCTGCAGTGATAAAATAGGTCAGGGACCAATTTTCATGGATCTTAAACTCCTATCTGATAATAAAAATACAAGTAACGATGCATTAAAGCAACAGCACAGATAACAGATTCGGGATATACCTGTTCTCCATCAACTCCTGGTGTTCCGGGAGATCCTGGCTCACCCTGTTGAAAAGGAAAAGCAACAGTGTTTCCTGGTCTTCATTCATCACTTGCTTTGCTAAGTAACAGCACACTCTATCCCATCAGATGAAATAAATTAGAAGGCTCCAAATCAGAACCAAACAAGAAATTCTGACATCATAACACATGTCTAACTTGGGAAAGGGGTGCTTTCTGAAATAGTCACTTCAGGCTTTGTCTAAGGCAGCTAGGACTCAATGCTCCAATTGTGACAATAGAACTAGGCTAAATGTCTACAATTAGAGTAAACTCAGCCAGGGCATCTAAAGGCAGGTCAGGTCATGCCCTGCAGCAATAATCTATAACCCTGAGTTAAGTTCTTTTTATTCAGAAATCCTCTATACTCTCTTGGTTACCAAGGTTGGAACAAAGTAAAGCATTGAAAATTTCCCAAAGCATAACAAGCAACACCTCATGAATTTACAGCCTATTTTACTGGCTCAGTTTTCTTTTGTTTTGAGTCTCTGTCTCTGTCTCTGTCTCTCTGTCTCTGTCTCTGTCTCTCTGTCTCTCTCCCCCTCCCTTTCTTTCCCCCTCTCCCTCTCTCTCTCTCCCTCTCCCTCTTTCTGTCTCTCTCCATTTCCCTGTCTCTGTCTCTGTTTCTGTCTCTATCCGTCTCTCTCCCCCTCCCTCTCTTTCCCTCTCTCCCTCTCTCCATGTTTTCCTCTCTCTCCCTCTCTTCGTCTCTCTCCCTCTCTCTCCCTCTGTTCCTCTCTTCCTCTGTTCCACTCTCCCTCCCTCCATCCCTCCCCCTCTCTTTCCCTCCTTCTGTCTTCTCTCCCTTCAACACCCTGGGAGCTTTGACTTGCTCTCTTTTCTATCTTCACTTCCCCTTGCTGGTGGCTTCCCATACTGATGTTAGATTTAGTGCTCTTAGCCCACTGCAGCTCCAAACTCCTGAGCTCAAACAATCCACCTGTCTCAACCTCCCTAGTAGCAATTATCAGAGGGCACTCCATTCCCAGAACTGGCACAGCTTTAAACATTGATTTTAAGTTGATAACCAGTGTATGTTATGATTTAAGAGTTATGACTATTGGAGGATGCAATAAATCGAAGGGTATCTGATTACAAAATTACTTGAAGTAAATTTAATATCCTATATCATGCTAGGAAGAAGCTACCATTTACAGTTCACATTATAGTGGAATTTCTCGATTTACATTATGCTACAAATATAATGATTTATATTTTTTAATTGAAGCTATTAAAAATATTAACTTGCACCACAGACACCAGACTAGGATTTCTTTAATTTACAAACATCTGGTCATATTTCATTTGGAAAGACAATAAGCCAACACATTTCTTGAAAGGTCTAATAATACTTACTATTGAGGTAGCATTTATGGGAAAAACATTCCTTTGGCAGTACCTACTTATGTTTTAGGGGAGATGTTTTGATGTGCCGTATATATCTGACTCTACATCATGAAATACCATCTATTAAATTCTATGGACCAGATTCTCTGGCAATTACCCACAACTATGTACAGTGGAAACCTCAAATGAATAACTTTTTAGAGCTTGAGTGATCTGCCAAACAAACTACTTTTCAGGGAATCGGGCTCCAATTTGCATTTTGTAGAAAGATTTGCTGTGATGGAATAAAAAAACCACAACATGGAATGCTTAAAGTTGCTCTCATTTGTTGAAAAACAAAAAGAAAACAAAACTTCAAGTTTTGAGGGCTACAACATACATTTTAAGCTCTCCAGTGCTTATTTGGGAAGGTATGAAATCAAACACATGAAATCCATATGGGGAAAAATGGAGCTTTCCTCTTTCACATTTCTTTCTCTATCTAAGTTGAAAACAAATGGTGCCAAACATTGGAACAAGATGAACTGGTCAAATCCTACTTTTGCTCAATGTCTAAATGGCACCCAATGCTGTCACTGTGGGTTGGATAATGACTGTTTTTCTAAGCATTTCCCCCTTTAAAGGTTTAAACTTCTGTGTTTGCAGGGAAATGGAATCCACATGTATGAATTCATTGACCCTTCACTCACCAGAATATTGTAATTTGATGTTCAAGAATTCCGAGAATACTGATTTGCCAAGAAACAAAATACTGAATGAGACCGCAACAATTTAGTCGAGCTCCAAGGTGGGAGTGGGTTCCAAATGTGATCAAATTATGTTTCATTACTTCCAATGCAACATACAAAATCTTTTTGAAACTGTGTGCCCAATAGATGTAAGATGTTTTAACTATAAATACCTTTCTATTTCCTTTCTATTATAAAATCATCACAACAGCTCATGGAATGTGCTGGAATCACATGAAAAATCTGCTTTTAGACACAGAGAGATGGCATCATGCCCTTGATGATGAGAGAATCTGGCAAGTAGAGAGCCTTTAAATGCATAACCAAATACTGTGTGTTTAAAGTTGCTTACATGATCATGGTCAATTTAATGACAAGGAGCCACAACCAGAATCTTGTTCATTGATATATTTTTTTAAGTGTCAGATTCACACTTGTCAGATATAAATAAATGTCAGATTAAATTTCACATGGTGGGGTGGGGCACCTGAGCATTAGTTTCAGGGAATAATTTAATATGACAACTGGTTTCCCCAAACATAGGAAAGTTATAATATATTAATTACAAATATTTCTTAACTTTTATGGGGAAACTTTTTATCTCTGTATATGACAATGTATTTTTTTTTAATTTTTAAGTGATACAAATGTGGAGCTTTATTTTATATGTGATAATATCTTCATATATTGATTATATTATATTAAAATTATAACTTTTAATATGTTAATTATAATGTAATCGCATATATATGTATGCACTAATACTTCTCAGTTTGAAGGAACAAGAAAACTGGAGAAAGATATACATACTCTCCTTAATTATTAGTAAATTTCATCCTGTGCGCCTCTCTCTCTCTCTCTCTCTCTCTCTCTCTCTCTCTCTCTCTCTTTCTCTCTCTCTCTCTCTCTTTCTTCCCATCTGCCCCATTTTAATCCCTTACCTTCTGTCCTAGAATTAATACTAAGTATCAGTTCCAAGGCAGAAGAATGGCAAAGGCTAGGTAACTGATGTTAAGTGACTTGCCCAGGGTCACATAGCTATGAAGTGTCTGAGGTCATATTTGAACCCAAGATCTCCAGGCCTGGTTCCAAAGTATGAAATTAATTTTTTTCTACTTTCTTATTAATACCTTCCTCTTGTTCAATCTTCTCTCAATATAATATGCCCCCCAAATAATGGCTATATTTAATCTTAATTGAATTAATAATTCAATACAATGCTCCAAATAATAGCTGTTCCTTTACTGTGAATGAGAATCTTATTTTTCTTATTTCTTATACTTCCTTACCAAACCCCTTCTTTGTTATCTTGCTTATATGAGTGCTTATCTCTGTCCTTCCCTATCCCACCAAAACCTACTGCTGTCCTTCAAGGATCCTCTCATCTACTTTGGGTAACTGTGCATAGACATATGTATATGATGCTAATAGAAACAAGTAAAATAAAATGTAACCTTCGTCCCCTGCAATCCTTGTGGTCCAGGAGGTCCTGGGGGTCCCTAAATGAAGAGAGAAAAATGTATGTTGAAAAAGGAGATAGGATTAGGTCTGAAACAAATTGAAAACAGCTAATACACAAACATTACACACAAAAACAATGATTTTGATAAAAACTGATTTATAGCAGGGAATAATCCTACAGGACATTAACAGATCACTATATTAGGAACACTATAATTTCATATGTTAATGATAAACACAAACATCTAGGTGCAATGGGAAATAGCAAACATTGCAATGGGAATTCTTTGGCAGTGGAGGTTTACTGCTAGGCCCTGGATTCATTCTTTTAGGATAATTCGCCTATAAATATTTGCTTTTCTGAATGCTCCCTCCCCCTAAGCCAGATTTTATGAACATTTAAAACCATCACTGTGATATTTAATAATGTTTCCACCAGCTTCATCCCATAATATTATCTCCATATTTTCTGCTATAAGGTAAACTTTTTTTTTCCCATTGAGATAGAATTTAGTATAATTTAACCAGGGCTAGCATAATGCAGGAGTTTATTAATGTGAGGAAACTCAGAAATAAGTATCCGGTAATGGGAAAGCTAGAGGAGTGCCATTATGACCAGCATGCAACCACGCAGAAGAAAAACATTCATTAACTGGAGGAAAGCATGCAATCAGAATTACCGTCACAGTTAAGGTAGTAATCCTCTGTTGGAAAAATTCATGAACAAAAAACAATGTTATCAGTGTGACATTCTGAAATAAATTATAACATTTGTTTAATAAGGAACTTTTCTGAGGATCCAGAGAAAGATGAGTATGTCCTGAGTTACGAAGTGCCTATCCCGATTAGACATTTCCAACTGGATTTCGTAGACATCTTAAACTTACCATATTCAAAACAGAATCGCCATCTTTCCCCCAAAATCCTTCTGAATTTCCTTATTCCTGTGGAGGGTATCACCACCCTAACCCATGCTAGCAAACCCTTGGTAGTACCTTCAATTCCGTACTCTCACTAACACAGAGACAATCTGTTACCAAGTCTTGTGATTTCTTTCCCTATAACATCTCTCACATTTATCCCGTTATGATACAATCACCACTCTAGTTCAGAATCTCATCACCTCTCATCTGAACTCGATTGCAATAGCCTCCCACTTGGTCTCTCTATCCCAATCATCCTCCTCACAGCTGCTAGTGATTTTCCTCAAATATAAGTCTGACCAATTTATGTCCCTTCCCCCAAACTCAATAAATTCCAACAATTCTTTACTACATCTAGAATCAAATTTGAAGTCATTTGTTTGGCATTAAAAACTACTCACAATCTAATGTTATTCCTATCTTTTTTTATTTTTATTTTTATTTTTTTTTATTTTAAACCCTTAACTTCTGTGTATTGACTTATAGGTGGAAGAGTGGTAAGGGTAGGCAATGGGGGTCAAGTGACTTGCCCAGGGTCACACAGTTGGGAAGTGTCTGAGGCCAGATTTGAACCTAGGACCTCCCGTCTCTAGGCCTGGCTCTCAATCCACTAAGCTACCCAGCTGCCCCTATTCCTATCTTTTGAGTCTTTAAAAAAATCAATTATTCCTTTTGCCTTACTCTCTGAGGTTTTCAGTTTTAATAGCTTAAAACTGCACCAAAACTTTTAGGATACCCTAGATTTATCTTATATGTACCAATTCGTACAGATACCATCTTTTCCATTAGAGAACAATCAAAAATAAAAATCAAGAGAAAGTTACATGTGAAAACCTAGTGGTCATTCAGAGGTGGCATAGTGTCCAGAGAGCAAAAGGAATAAGAAGAATCGTGGTCAAGTCCTCCCTCTGACAGACACATAGTGTGTGACCCTGGATGAACTATTTACCTTTTTAGTGCACCTAGGTGCTGTCTAATGCCATAAATTGTAGAAAAATAGCAGAATATGTGTTAATGTGCATTGGCAAAGAGATTTCCCTCAGTAGGCGTTCCTATACTGATGAAAGTCACAGATCTATAACAAAAACATCTAAATATATATGTAGTATGGAAGTTTATCATTACAGCTACCAGTATGGGAGAAACTTTCCTTTCCTTTCCTTTCCTTTCCTTTCCTTTCCTTTCCTTTCCTTTCCTTTCCTTTTTCATTCCTTTCCTTTTTTTCTCTCTCTCTTTTTCTTTCTTTCTGTCAGTCTTAGAATCATTACTAAGTACAGGTTCCAAGGCAGAAGAGCAATAGGGACCAGGCCATAGAGGTTAAGTAACTTTTCTAGGGTTAAACAGCTAGGAATTGTCTAAGGTCAGATTTGAACCCAGGATCTTCCATCTCTAGGCCTGACTCTCTATCCACTGAGCCACCTGACTGCCCCCTGATTTCTTCTACAGGATCTTGCAAATAGGGAATTCCATTTGTGCTATATCATAATGATTACCAATGCCCATTTTCTCTCTTCTTGGATCTTTTGGATGCCTTGATGAAGAGTGTAGATTGATACTTAAAACTCCTACATACTGATTAGAACAGTATGGAAAGAGTACAATAACAAAACATAATCATGCTATTTAAGGAGAGAGTGTGGGTTGGCATGGCTCACTATGAATATTTAAGCCTGCAAATCACAACTCCAAGAGGATTGATTGTTTCCTGTAATAGCTTTATTGAGTCTGTTTCCTCTTCAAAAGTTCTGAAGAAAACCACTTGGGAGAAAACTCTTCAGTGGCTCTGCTTGCTCTCAGAATAACTGAATTTCTTCATCTCTAAATCCCTGGCTCAGAGGACCCAGAAGGTCTATTGATTCTCATTATTTTAAAAATCCATCCTGGAATCTCCCACTGCTAAGACCTGAGGTCTGCTTCCTGGTGTTTATGTTGAAGACATAATGTAAATGTCATTTTTTAAAAACCAGCTTTCTCTGCCCTCTCTTTATTTCCCATTCCCATCTCAGGATCCCAGGAACTTTGGCTGATAATTACAAATCTCATTATTTTTAGAAACTTAAAATTCTCTTTCTTGATTTTGCAACAGCATTTAACTAAAATATAGCTTTAGATTAGTGGTAGAGAGAACCAATCTTTGAATGGGGAGGATCTAGGTTCAAGTCCTGCCTTTGACCCCTACTAGCTGTACCACTCTTCAGGCACTTCTCTAAGAAAACTGGGTGCCCCAAAAGTCTTATTGCAGTTTTAAGCTATTAAAGTTCAAAAGAGCACTTAGATTTTTGGGACCCCTTAGATAAATTGCAGAAAAGGCATCATACAGAAAGTATCATTATCATGGATTCCCTGGAGAAGGGAATGATAGATACAATCCAAAGTTAGTTAATAACAGAACAAGTATATGTGAGATAAGAGGTGGCCCAGTTATGTAACGAGAGGGAAGGATGGTCCATATACTTCTTTGGCCTCTAGACAAAATCAAGAGCTATAGAATAAACCCCTTGGCCCATTGGGAAGACCCCTCTGTGGGCAGTTTCTGAAAGGATATGGACAAGAGTCAAGCAGGCTAAGAGGGCAATGGATAGGTTGCAATCCCCATTGTTGGAAAGAGTAAAAATACTGATGAAATCTCAGATTCGTTAAAGAAGTACTTAATGAAATGACTCCAACAAGTCTCCCAGTGCCAGCATCTCTACAATAAAATCTATTGTGTTCATTTCAGCCTTATCGAAGACATGGCAGATGATTACACATATAGACCTTGAAGATAGAAACTGGTTCTAATTAATGACTCAAGTTAAAAAAACAACATATAAATACAATGCCCACATTTCTGTTCCTAAATATGTCTATGGGGAATTGATACTGCTGATGATTATGGAGGAAGCTACCTAGTGAACAGCTGTCTAGACTGGTTTTGTAGATACTAGGCACATATCTGTGATTCTATATTTCATTATTTTTCTTTTATTATTTTTAATAATCCTTATCTTATGTCTTAGTATCAATTCTAAGACAGAAGAGTGGCAAGGGCTAGGCAATGGGGGTTAAGTGACTTGCCCAGGGTCACATAGTTCAGATTTGAACCCAGGATCTCCTGACTGCTGGTCTGCTGCTCTATCCACTGTGCAACTTATCTTCCCCTAATTCCTATGATGGTTTTTTGCTTGTTTCAAAGAAGCCATTAGAAAACTAGAGAGAAGAGGCAGCTAGATGGCTTGGTGGACTGACAGCCAGGCTTGGAGGTCTTGAGTTCAAATCCAACCTCAGATAGTTGTTTAGCTGTGTGACCCTGAGCAAGTCATTCAACTCCCATTGCCCAGCCTTTACCACTCTTCTCCTAGGGATCCAATCTTAATATCACTTTTAAGAAAGAAGAAAGGGGTTTTAAAAAAAGAAAAAGAAATGAGGCCCAGGATATATATATATATATGTGTGTGTGTGTGTGTGTGTGTGTGTGTGTGTGTGTGTGTGATTTCTCTGTGAACATCTTTTAAACAGGAAAACATGGAATTAAAACCAGAGGATAGGGAGGGTCCTGGAGAGATAATTGAGTCCATGTGCCTTTAGTAATATTTAAATGAAATCAAGCAGATTCACAGATAGCCCAAAGAAATCCCTATTTCTATCTAACCTGGAGATTCTTTTTCTCACCTTTCATAAACATGAGGGCAGTTCTTCTTTTCTGTAGTTTTGTGCCCAGTTGCAGAATGAAGGTTATACCTGATCATCTGAAAATGACCTTGTATTAAGCTAATGTCATCAACTGAAATAGCTAAAGATTGCCATTAATGTAGCGATGTACTTAACATCAAACAGTTAAGTTCACATGGGCTTGGATAGACTTAAAATGTAAAACACAGGGCAATTGACAGTCCATCCTGCCAACCTGCAGGGCAGATGGCTGCCAGAGAAGCCAGCTTCCCAGCTCTGCTGTTCCTATCATCATTCAGAAGTGCCCCGAATGGAACCACCCAGCGATAGTCCAACGCCTGCCACTAACTACACATTTTGTATCTAGTCCTGTAAAGCTGAAGATACATAAACCCAGCAGGGTTCTCTCTTGAACTCTGGTAGTAATTTGAAAACCATGGCTTTCACGAGTGATGGAATAAGAGGTCTTGTTCTCTCCAGTGAGACATGAAATGGAATAGGAGGCATGAACTACAACAAATATAAATTGGCTCGAGCCAGTCAGGCTGCTCTGTAATTTATTCCCCAAGAACTCCCACGTGAAGCCCTTTGGAATTAAAGGCTGTTTTGTCTCTTGTGTCCCATAATGATGCCAGACTGAAATTACCTATCACTGATTCTGCCTTACACCTGAAGAAGAGGTACGGTTTATGAGAAATATTAAAGCTTAAGTTAGGAAGCAGAGGGTTTTTTATTGCTAATTGCTGGAAACTTAACTGCCTGGCAAATTAAAATGAAAACAAATGTCTTATCGAGTGCAGGCCATGGAATGAAATGATGAACAATCATATGGTTTTATCTTATCAGTGTGGTGCCTTATAAATATACCATATCCTGTACCCTCTTCAATAATAGTCATTTATATAGTCATTGAAGGTGTGCCCAGTATTGTACATGTGAACTCATTTGATCCTCACAAAGATCCTGTAAGGGAGGTGTTATTATTATTCCCATTTTAAAAATGAGGAAACTGAGGCACAAAGAGGTTCAGTGATTTGCCCAGGATCTCACAGCTAGGGAATGTCTGAGACAGGATTCAAACTCAGGTCTTACTGGCTCAAAGTGCTCAATCTGCTCTGCTACTTGCTTTTGAGAGACCTGGGATGTTCCAATTTATTCATGCCTTCACAGTCTGAAATTCTTGTTTAAATCTTTCCATAAATTCCCTGTGGAAGAGATACCTGACATATTAATGTTCTTCGAGGTCTTCTACTATTCCCAACACGTGAGCTGGCAATCTGTTACCTTCATTCTTGCCATGTCCTTTTCTAGTCATACATGGCCTTGATGGTGTCTTAATATGTTCCCTGTGCATGTAAGACATTGTTGGAAATGGGACGGAGTCTTCTTTCTCTACCTTACATCTGTTTCCATTAGCCTTTGGATTACCCCAAAATGTGGTTCTTTAGAAATTTGGGATCCCAAGATTTATAGTCATATAAAATCACCACAAACATTTGCTGTTCTCTGTATACAACATTCCATCTTGTGCCTCTGTTGCTTGCATAGACTGGTTGAACGCCTCATCTCTGCCAGGGGTTAGTTTAAATGCTGCCTCTGACAAAGGCTCTGACAAGCAAATGAACACTGTGGATATTTATACCAAGCTAGAAAGACTTGAAGTATGATCCAGGTTTCTGGATTGCTATCTGAGAACCAACTTAGTTCTGCATGAGGAGGCTAATTGCCAGCAAGTTGGCCAACAAATAATAAATTGTTTGGCCATACCCCTGTAATAGCTACTAATTAAAAATTAGCATTAGTAATGGAGAAGTGGAAAAAGAGGTAGAGGGTGCTATGTTCTAGCCAATTTCAACTCTTAGCAATTCCTGAAATTAATATTTCATTCTCCACCTCTGAATTTGTACAAGCTATTCCCCATGACCAAAACGAACTCTCTTTATTCCTTCAAGGGGCTCACATTCCTCTGAGATTGTTCCCTTCCTTCAGGTCATTCCCTGATGATGAGATGGCCTTCATCTTGCCAACGCTGACCCCTTGACGTGTATGCTTTATCCTATCTCTTCCGTTCTTCACCAGAAAATTGCTCCCAGTATCATCATTAATTACCCCATTATTTTTTCAGTCATTTTCTATCTCTTTCCTCCTTTCTATGTGCCTACAAACATAACCAAATCTCTGCCATGCTAAAAAAAAGCAAAAGAATTTCAAGTTCTTCCACTCCTGCCACCTGCCAGCCTATATCTCTCTTCCCTTTTTTCAGCCAAACTCCTTGAATAGATTGGCTATAATCCAATGCCTCCATTTCTCTAGCTCTTTTCTAAACACTGTAATTTGACTTCCAACTTCACCATTAAGCTGAAATTGCTCTTCCCCAAATTGCCAGTTTTCTTATAATTGCCAAATTCAATGAAATTTTCTCATTCCTCAGTCAACATTTAGTAAGCATCTACCTACTATATGCCAGGTGTTGTGCTAAGAAAAGGCTCTGAGAAATAACAGAAGCTAAAAATTTAGCATGAACCATGTACTGTGTTAACTCTTTCCAATTATTATATCATTTAATCCTTACAACAACCCTGGAGGGGTTTGTGGTGCTCATTTGGCAGTTGAGGAAATTGAGCCAGATAGTGCTTAAGGGTCACAATGTAAATCTCTGAGGCTGGATTCGAACTCAAGTTTATTTGGCTCCAGATCCAGTATGCTACACACTGTAACTCTTAGTTGCCCCAACATCATTGGGGCTCTGAAATATTCGACACTGTTGGTCACTTTCCCTCTCTTGGTTTTCCTTCTGTCTGTGTGACCACTCCTTAGGCTCTTTGACTACATCTTCATCAAAGCTTTGTATACTCACTTTGGGTATCTTCCAAGACTGTCCTTGGTCCTCTTATCATTTCATGCTCTACTCTAATTTTGTGATTGGATCAACTTTTGTGGATTCAATGATAACTTTTATGCAGATATTATTCAGCTCCAGGATCTCTCCAGGTCCTACATTACCAACTACCAGCTGGCCATTTTGAATTCAATGCCCCAAAGATATCTCAAACTCATCATGTCTCCCTTCTTCTGGATTTCCCTGTTATTGTCAAGGGTACCACCATCCTCTAGTCACTCAGATTCACCACCTCAGTGTCCTAAACTTCTTTTTCTCAGTCCACATATCTGATCAATGACCAGATCTTGTAATTTATTTCTTTAGATTATCTCTCTCAAATATTGCCTTCTCTTCACTCACATAGTCATCATTGTGTAAATAGAATTAGCTCGATCCCATTAATAGTCAAAAATCTACTCAACCCAGGTGTGCTAATGATGTCACTCCCACCTCCCTTAGTGGGGAGGGGAGACGAGTTACCCACACGTGACAATAAGTAACAAATCAAGAATAAGGGACTGCCCTTTGGGCAGTCCAAATCAATGTAGAAACTGCCATTTGTCCATTTGAATTAGAGGTGGACCCACGGGAAGTGATGAAAGACACGATCTCTTTAAGTAAGTTAGTGAACTTCCTGTGGGGGCAGTTGCCGTCTGGAACTGGAAGAAGAAGCATCTCCTGAGACCACAGACAGCTTACACTCTGTATTGTCACGTGGGTAAGTTAGGCTGACTTCCTTGGCCTAGCTGGGCCTATTCTAAACTCTGCCTATCTGGCTGTTGGGCCTTGTGGCTTACAGCTTCATTTATTTAGTCTTCTAACCTCCCTTTTTCTCTTTATTCCTACCTTTACCTACCTGATTGTAAATAAACTCCTCAACCCGATGCTGACTTGGGTCTGATTTAATTACGGAATCAACCTAATTGTTGATTCCTGGCAGCCACATATTTTTAATATATATATATCTATAATACCTAAATTTTCCCTCTTACATCATCCTAGTTCAGATGCTTGAATATCATTTACTTGGATTACTGCAGTATTCTCCTCTCACTTGATTTCTGGTCTCTCTTCACACCAATTCATTGACAGAGTAGTCAAAATGATTTTCCTGAAGTTTTGGCTGATTATGTCATCTCTCCCTCCCATTTTCTACTCAATAATCTCTAATCGCTCCCAACTACCCCTGGGAACAAATATAAAATTTGGCAATTAAAGTTCTTCACAGCCTTGCCTCTTCCTGCCTTCCAAATCTCCTTACATTCTGCTCTGCTCCACACATTCTCTGATCTAGGCATGTCCCAGCCAACTTGCTGTTCCCCGTACACAAGATTCCACCTCCGATATCCATGCCTATGGATCAGTTATCCAAATGCCTGGAATGCTCTGACTCTCAGCCTCCAACTATTTGAATACTTAGTTTCCTTAGGATTCAGGTCAAGCCCCACCTCCTCCAGGACACCTTTCTTGGTCCTCCGAACTGCTAATGTCATCTGTCCTCTGGTTACCTTTCATCTAATCTATATTTATTTGGCATATTCTGTTTTGCACACATTCTCTTCCCCATGAGAATGTAAGCTTCTGGAGGAAGGGAATAGTTTTGCTTTTTCTTTGAGCTCTTAACTAGTAGTAAATACTTTTAAAAAGTCTAATTGCTACTTTGGGGTGTTGGAGCAACACTTAGTGTTTTGGTTGACTTCTGTGTAGATTTTCCTAGCTGACGATAAGTACTCCTGAGGCTGTGGCACGGTGGGTGGAAAACCAGCCTGCAAGTCAGAAGGACCTAAAATCAGGTCTTGACTTGAAATCTACTCTGCCTCCTAGTAAATCATTCAACCTCTCAGGGCCAGATGCAGAACAAGCGCCCTTTGGCATTGGTAGAAGCCATCCTTTCAACACAAGATCCCTATACTAGTGATATCACAGAGGAAGTCCTCTAAATATACATGTAATAAATATAGGGGGCTTCTAAAGTCTGGGAATTCACTAACAGTCTCAGGAGTCAGAGGGAGCTAAGAAGGACACCGAAGAGATTGCGAGTTTCTAGAGTCAGGGAGACTCATCTTCCCGAGGTCAAATCTGACTTTAGATACTTACTTAGCTGTATGACTGTGGGAAAGTCACTTATCCCTGTTTGCCTTGTGTTCCTTATCAGTAAAATGAGTTTGAGAAGGAAATAGCAAACTACTCCAATATCTCTGCTAAACCAACCCCAAATGGGGTCATGAAGAGTCAATTATGGCCAAAAGAAATGACTGAACAGCTCAGAAGTCAGAAAATTAATAGACTGTGCCTGTGTTGGCACCTCAAATGTACCTAATGATTATTCTTGTTCAACTCAGCAAGAATCACTAGGGTAGTATCTTTAGGAAACCAGCAATTAACCTTGAGAGCAGAAAAGTAAACACGAAATTCCAGAATACATTTTGTCGATACTAACAGTGCTCAAATGGATAATAGCTGAGAGTTGAATAAATCAAACTCTACGTTAATAACCAACTGTCGGCTAACTTGTAGAGAGGTGTGTGTGTGTGTGTGTGTGTGTGTGTGTGTGTGTGTGTGTGTGTGTGTGAAAATGGGAGAGTCTACATAGCAAGTCTTTCACAATGTCTATTTCCCTAGAAGCACAGTCCAGTAAAGCAGCCTTGAGAAAAGGTTATAGATGATTTCAGGCCTCAGTGAAGAGGATCAATGAATTTTTGGAGCCGTGGAAGATAAGAGTGATTTACCCCATCATTTTCTGGTTGGCTGAACGAAAGCCAAAAAGAGTTAAGTGACTTGCTCAGAGTGAAATGGCAAATTACCAGCTTGACTAAAACGACATCCGAATCCAGTGGCATCTTGCTCCTACTGCATTTAAGGCACATATATCTTAGTTTAGGTATACACCACACATATACACACACATACACACAGAAATTCAAAAGTCCTTTTTGCATAATGTCAAAAATGACCGACCGGACGGGTACATTTTTCAGTAGAAGATGGAGATCCATTTTGAAGTCATTAATAAGAGCAACCAAGTCATTGAAATAATATCAGGGCATTTTCAATATTCATTGTAATAAATATAAGAAATAAATCTATTTTATATGCAGGGACTCAGATAATGCTTCTTTTCAACAGCAGGTGCACTGGGACTTTGGCTTCATCCTACGAACACATTGTAGATACATCTACACATGGATATGGAGGGAAATTACATTAGCAAACTGGAGCTTGATAATAGCTCAAGGGTTGATGCTTATGTCTAATCTCCTTTCTCTTTGGGATCTTAAATCAAATTGTTGATTGTGCATATACTGCATGCTAATAAACTGAAGCAACAACTTTCCCAAAGCTTAAACATATTTCCCTTTGCATTTTTTTAGGCATAGGACAAAGAGAAAAGGTTTCTTTCTGTTTTTTAATAAAAGGTAAAAAAAAAGTTGAACTAAGGAACAGATGTTTCTGCAAGGCCTATATTGAATATAATAAGGAAGACCAAATGCTCTTCTGAGAAAATGTTGTTGTTGTTCAGTTGTTTTTCAGTTAGGTCCAACTCTTTGTGATCCCATTTGGATTTTTCTTGGCAAAGATACTGGAGTGGTTTGCCATTTCCTTCTCCAGCCAATTTGACAGATGAGGAAACGGAGGCAAACAGAGTGAAGTGAGTTGCTCAGGGCCACACAGCTAGTAAGTGTCTGAGGCCAGATTTGAACTCAGGAAATTGAGTCTTCCTGACTCCAGGCTCAACACTCTATCCATTGCACCACCTAGTTACAATACAGTTCTTCTAGGTCTTGTTCTTACCTTGCCAGGCAATATTAGGAAAGGAATTTGTTCACAACTAATGCAGAAAGGAATAAATCATCAGGGCAAAAATATTGAGTCAAACTTCAAGGATAGAAGACAAGTTCTGATGCATTTGGTGATTTAGCAGCCATTCATTCAAACGGTAAGAATCTGCTGGAACCCTTTATATGCCTAGGATTATTCTCTAGAGAAAGAGACACTATTTACTTGAGTTGATCCAACTAATATACATTCAACAACTGGAGAGCCATTAAGTATTAAGTCATATGGTGGTGACTCTAAAGGCAGAGAAGGAACAACAGAAGTCAGCGTAGGCTAGACTACATAAACAATTACGTAGTGCTGGCTGTTCTTCTGTCTTAGAATTGATATTAAGACAGAAGGCAAGGGTTTAAAAAAGGAAGAGAAAAGACTTTAACTTAGCTTTGAAGGTTTTGAAGGATTCATACAAATGAAAGGGAGAAAGAAGAAAGAACAGAAGCAAATACACAGAGGTGGGAATCAACAGAGCATTTGTTGGAGACAGGGTAGACATGCAAGCAGGGCATGTTGTGGAAAGAAGGGAGAAATGGAAATCACTAGGTAGGCTTTCTGGAGAGATTTGGTGAAAATCATGGAAAAAACCAGATTGGAAGGTTTGTTCACAATGCAGTTGTGGATTTGGGGCAGGAGACTGACATGTTCATTAAGGAAGATTAGTTGGGTAGAATGGAATGGAGGAAGAGAGATTGGAAGCAGGAAGACCAGTTGGTTTTTGCACTTAGATCTCTTTAATGATCAGTCTGAAATAGGAGAATGGGGAGGGGCTTCAAAAACTCTGAAAGAAGAAATTAAAGGATTCAGTGATGAATAGAAATGAAGGATGCAGGACAGGGAAGAATCAAAGATGATCCCAAGGTTTTTAATCTCAGGAGACTAAAAGAATAGTATGGTAGCATTAACATACTAGGCTACAAAGGAGCCCTGATTTTTAATGAGGGAAGAGCAGTGGCAATGAGGTCAGTGTTGGAAATTTTGCATTTGACGTGAGAGTAAGACATCTGAATGGGAGAAACTCTGGAAGCCTTTGGGAAAATGTGATTGGAGTTGAGACAAGCATCAAGGCAAGATATGTGGATTTGTAAAAGAAAGAACTGAAGCTATGAAAATAAGTAAGCTCACTGAGGTCTGAGTCACTCTTTACAATATTGTCCTATCACGTGTGTGCGTGCGTGCGTGCGTGTGTGTGTGTGTGTGTTCTTTACAAGGCAATATAACAAATTGAAAAGAGATCCAGCCTTAGAGTCAGGAAGACCTGAATTCAAGTCCTGCCTTTGGCACATACTGGCTGTATTGCCCTAGAGAAATCACTTTATTTTTCAGTGCTCTAGGCAACAATCCGTGACTGTAAGTTGCAGAGATGTTATCTGCATTAATGGCGGACTTTTCCCTAACTGGGAAGCTCCCAATGCCAGTGAAATCACATGTCCAATCCCTAAAACCATTCTCATTCTCTCTCTTTTTCTCTGTCTCATTCTCTCTGTCTCTCCCCTTTTCCCTTTGCTTCTCTCTTCATTTCTCTTCCCTCTTCTCTCTCTGTAGCTACATCTGTATTTTCTATCTCTCTCCTCTCTTTCTCTTCTCCCTCTTTCCTCTTCTCTATCTCTCTCTGGAAGTCTGGAAGTCTCTTTCTCTGTATCCGTCTCTCTTTCTGTCTCTTTTCACCTCTCTCTCTCTCTCTCTCTCTTTTCATCTCCCTCTCTCCACTCCCTTCCTCCTCTCTTCTCAATATATATAAGAAAAATGTTTTGTTTGTTTCTCTATCTAAATGTAAGAAAGGCAGCCAAAGATAGTGGTCAGAGACCTGGCCCTGGAATTGTCCAGACTGAGGTTCCCATTCTGAAAAATACTGTGATGTGTCCTGGGCAAATCATTTCATCTTTGAGTGATCCAGGTAACTTTCAAGAGTATAAATTGGAGAATACATGCTAATCTACATTGATAAAGGAATTTGCTTACTGGGACTGCCCTGTTCTAATGAAATCGCAGGTAAGGTACATGTGAATATATATGTGTATACATACACACACACACACACATATATATAATGTATACCAACACACAAATATACATATCTAAATTATAATCACACATTATAGATAATAGTGTGCATATGTGGAGAAAGAATATATGTGTACATATAACTGTCTGCACCCATATGAATATGAATATGCATCTATAATCATCCTCTAACTAGATAGCTAATCTATCTAGAGAGAGAAAGAAGAAAAAAGATTTAAAACCAGAAATTTAGCAGATAGGAAGTTACAGAGAAATTGGCAAAGCGGATGGGGAAACATTAGTTTGAGAGGAGGGAGGAAAATCAAGAAAGTCTAGTGTCACAGAAGCCAAGGAAGAAGGGATAATCAAGGAGCAGGTGAAATGCCATAGACAGGTCAGGGGAGGTAAAGAGTAAGAAAGGTTGGTGACTTGGCTGTAATGGGACCATTTCCAAGCTATTGTGGTGATGGAAGACAAGAGAGAGAGTTTGGAAGAGTGCGGGCGGTTGTGCAGAAATTCAATGCCTAGGGTCTATAATTTTAAAGCTTTTGGTAGGGGAAGATGGACAAAGATTGTCTGGTAGCTGAAAGAGGAAGCTGTTCAAAGTGAAGAACTCTAAGCATATTTGAAAGGGAAAGGGAAAGAGTCTGTGATGAGGCTGTGGGTGATAACCATGGGGGTAGGGTCTGAGGGACTGAATCAAGTGATTTGCTTTTGAAAAAAGAATAGGATTCTTTCTCTGTGAGACTGGATAGAGAAACAAATATTTATAAATGCCAAGAAACTAAAAGAGTATGGTTTATCTTTTTTTAGAGACAAATGTTCACCTACCTGCAAAGCCTCATGAATATTGCCATTGTAGTCGATGATTTCAGTTGCTCCTGGATCTCCCTTTTGCCCAGGTGGACCCTATGAACACATCAAGAAGAAATTGCTCATTGAAAAGTAGATACCAAAGCTTTCTTGTGTCCCCAGAATGGATCCATCCACTATGTCTGAGCCCATCCCCATCCCAACCAGCCCACAAATCATATCTTTGTAAAGAGAAACATTTATGGCCAAATTTTCTCCTTTGATGCACAGTTGGGCAACTTCTAGATTCCCTGAGGTATGCACAAAAGTCATGGACTCCACCGAAGGTGAGAGAGATGAAATTTAACTTTGCAAAGAGTTTTGATTGTTATTAGAATAAAAATTAAAACAATGTGTCAACATTTGCACTGGATTTATCTCCATTTGCCCAAGTGATTCCTTTTTTCTCATCTTCATCTTATAGACTTATTCTAATCTCGTGGCATTAAGAGAACAAAGCATCTTTCTGCAGCAAAGAGCTTTTGAGTTGCCCATAGGTATAGGTCTCTATTTAAAAACAAACAACAGTATTTAATTAAATCTGATAAATATTTAATTTGCCTATGATGTACAAGGCACAAATAGGGAATAGAAAGGAAAAGGTTGTTTATTAAATCTTTTTCACAAGCTCATAGACTTAAAGCTGAAAGAAATCATGGAGTCTAACCCGTTTATTTTACACAGGAAGAAACTGAGGCCGGGGAGGTTAAGTAATATGCCCTGGATGATACAACTAGCAAGTGCCTAGGATTGTACTTGAACTCAGGTCTTTCTGATTCCAAGTCCAGCATTCATCTATGTGATGTATCCTGTCAGTTGCCCAGTTTGGAATGCTGGAGTTTGCCATGAGCCAAAGGGGGCAGGTGCCAGGATACCCTAAAGAAATATGGCAGTATTATTTTGTACATCACATCTATTACACCAGGCTACTTCTCTCTTCACTCTTAACTGATATTTTTCAGACTGACAGTCTATAATCCCCATTAAGCCTCTCCCAATTCCTTGATTTCATTTAAGCCCAAAGTTCATGGGCTAGTGTCTATTTTTATTACTGCATTAACTGCCCAATGGACAATTATAGACAGATGGTCATAGGGTAGCTATTGATGTTGAAGAGAATGAAAAATAGAGAAGAAATTTTAAGAGCCTCTTCTCTTCTAGTTAGGTCTATTCATGACCATTTACTCTTTACTTTCTTCCTCTACGACCATGATGAAAAGAGTGGTACCCATTGGTTGGGTCAAGTATTAGTGGCTGCAATAGTTAGAATGGATGCTACCACTTGCTTTAAGTGTATGTGTGTATTGGTGTACACATCAATAGCAAATAATATATAATATTAGATAATAATTATCATTTGTGTGAGTGTATAATGGTATATACATCAATAACAAATAATATATAATATTAGATAATAATAATTATCATTTGTGTGAGTGTATAATGGTATATACATCAATAGCAAATAATATATAATATTCAGAATAATTTTCATAATTATCATTGGGGTATGCGTATCGGTATATGATACCAATAGCAAATAATATATGTAATATTAAGGATGATTATTATAATAACCACTAATTATGACAAATAATTAGAATCAATAAATGACTTATTATTATGTATCAATAAAACATTCCAAGTAGATATTTCTCATGATACCTTTAATATGGTATAATGGTACCAATTCAATATGGCAGGCACACTTACCCTTGGTCCCATAACTCCAGAGTCACCTTTGTCTCCATGATCACCCTATAACCCAGGGAAAACAAAATAAATTAATGCCTCATTTCTCTAAAAGAATGGTCAGTAATTGAGACTTAGAATATTTTGACTAGCATACACAATTTAGTCGGTAACAAGAGAGCATCTTGCATTGTATGAGAACTAAACTCACTAGAGGTTATAAATAATTTAAACATATAAAATAATAATAATTTTATATGTACACACATATGTATATTTGGCATACATGCACACACATGTATGTACACACAGCCACATTTATCCATTTCTGTTTATCTACACTATAGCAATCTTTCTATAAACATTTTCGGGAATCAATGTCTCAGTCAGAAACTCTTCAAAGTAACTTTTTCAAAACCAGCCTGTATTTTTTCTTTCATAAAGATTTCTTTTATAAAACTGTCATTTTATGCTCTTGAAATGAAGTAATCCTGGCCTTCAGGATCCTTTGTACCATCATGATGCTCAGTGCCAAGGACCATAGTGATCCTAATGGCTGACTTTGGGAGAGCTACCATCTCTTGCCTTCTGCTTTCCCACATCCTGTCACTCACTTGCTATTTTGTGAGTAAACAACCTGACGAATGGCAAATTTCAATGAATATCAAGTAGGTTCTCTGTGGTATTTTATATATATGTATGTATATATATATATATATATATGTAGAAAATGTAGTGATTATGTGGTAGGGGAAACATTTCAACTGGAGGCAAAATGTTCACTGAATCAATGCAAGGTACAGGAGAGCCCTTTACAAGTTGTGGAATGTACATGATCCCATTGATCCCATTGTGGGGGAAAACACCTACCTTTTTTTGGTGGTGTTGTTTGATGAGTTCAATTTGATTTGATAAAAAAGGAAATCTAACCTCACCTAAAGGAAACAGCCTAGAAAGAACCTACAAACTAGAAGGAAAAGCAGAAACCACCCTAGCAGAGCAAATGAGATGGAAAAAAGCAGCATAGCCTCGTTGGCGAAGCAGTGGCATGCTTGCACAGCAGGCACTCAGGATGCTGCTCCATTCCCCCTCTTCCCAGTGCCCAAGGACATTTTTTGCATGCCCTGCCCCTCTCTCCAGCAGCTGAAAGCAAGCCCTTTCTCCCTCAACTCTCTCCAGGAATGGAGACAGCCTGAATTTGCTTCTGGGCACTTGAACTAGGAAAAAGGTTCACCAAACCTGCATAGTGTTAAGATGTCATAATGAGGAGGCATTAATAGTAATGATGGTGTGAGAAAGAGTTAGTATTAAAACAAGGCTCTTTTGTAAAAATTAGACTTCCTAGCATCCTTACTTGGTGGTAAAAAAAAAAAGTAAGAGGAAAGGGTAGTATCAATAGGAAGCATTGAGGCATTGTTACTGACCTTTGATCCTTTGGGACCTCTAGCTCCTGATTCGCCTTGTTTTCCCTGTTAGAAGGAGGGCATGATGGTGGAAAAGAGAAAATGGCAGATGACATTAAGAAGAGAGAATAGGAATTAGCTGTGATACAGAAAAATGCAGAATGGTGAACAGGCTTTGATGTCAGCTGTCCCAACACTAGGGATGTATTTCTAGTTGGGTACAATAACCACCAACACAAGGACGCCATAATGGTTCCTGGGTCTCTTCTCTAGCCTTCCCACCAACTCAGCCATGCCATTGTAATTCAGAGAACAGTTCTCCCATCAAAACAAGGGGAGGATTTACATGAATAATTCTCATTAGTCTTAATAGTATTTGTCTGCATAAATTTCCTCTTCTTCAAAGAGTAGATTATTTCCTGTGTCAGTAGGATGGGCGATTAAAATAAAGTGTTACCACATTAAATGCCAGGAAAGTTTAGCAGAATAAAGATCAAACAGTCAAATGAATCTTTTTACTCTAATATTTTCAAGGTGTTACCATCATACAATACAAGTAAGCAGAAACAACTTCATATTTTCCCAGAAAGGTTTATCTGGGGGAAGATTTTGCTACAGCATCTCTTTCCTATCTTTGCTCCCATCCCACTCGACTTGGTTCATCAAGATAAGAGAGTTGAATGGGACCAAGAGAGGTGGAAATGTAAAGCGATAGCTTCAATCCCATTTGGAAAAGGCACAGTATGTGTACATTTCAGGAACTATTTGGGAGACTGGCTAGTTCCCTTCAAACACTTGTTGAGTTTTATTTTGGTTTCCTGGTCTGAAGCAGGTGGTACCTGGTTTCAGACCAAGGGAAAACAATTCACAGGGCAAAGACAACTGACCTTTTGTCCAGGAGCTCCAGGTTCGCCTCGCTCACCTCTCCCAGGAGACCCAGCCTCTCCACGCTCACCCTGTCACAGATCACACCAGACAAGTGATAAAATACCAATATCCAAAATATAATAACAAGGGTTGTGGGAAGAGAACTGAGTAGAACCCCCAAAAATTGGCCTCCTTAAAAAAAAACCTGAAAACCCTCCACAACTTTGATTTCTATAGTTGTCTATAGAAAATGTTTTTCCAAGAAAAACCTTATGGCATACCAGAAAGCAATAGAATTGACTTATTTTTTGATTTTACCATCTAGCTAGATTGCAGCTCTGGGTCTAGCACTCTATCCATGGTACTATCTTGAAGACTCTCCTAAGGTAAGAGGGTTGGCCTAAAAGGCTTCTTCAGTCTCTGTATTTTTCACTGGCACTGCCTTGGGATTCCTTGCTCTGTTACTTGCTGCAATTGTATGCTTGGGAAATCACTTTCCCCTCTTCTCCCTCCTCTCCCTCCCCCCCCCCCCAGTTTCTGTAAAATGAAGAATTTGGACTAGATTTCCTTAGAGGTTGTGCTCTGTGCTCCTTTGATCTATAACCTAGTTGATGGAAATTTGTTGTTGTCACCCCAAAGAAGGATGATGAGGACCATGAATTCTAGTAGTTGGGGGAATGGATTCTGGTTTTTAAACCACTCTGCTATCTGCTTCCATTTTATGGATGAGTTCATCCCATTTACATTCACAGTTATGATTACCATCTGTGTATTCCCCTCTATCTTGTTTTCCTCTTTTAATCCTGACTTTCACTCTTTCCCTCCATACCAGTGTTTTGCTTTTAATCATTCCCCTCTTTCTCCTCCCTTATATTATTCTCCTTCCCAGCACCTCCCTCCATATTCCCCTCCTCCTTCTCTATAGGGTCTTTTAATCACCCTTAGATGGGGGAATGGAAAGGGAAGAAGATGAAGAGATTATGTGCTAAAATCTGCCCAGGTTAAAACAGGTGCTATATGCACTCGGACAGTTTATTGAGTAAAAAGGGGCCCAGTGTAGGAACATCCCCAATTTGTATGAGTTAGCTATGTTCCAGCTGTCAAGTCAAACTAATTCAATTGGTTGCCTCTGATGGCCACATATCACTTCCACTGATGAGAAGAGATTTCTGCGCTTATCCAGATGGGATGGAGTCTTCCCTCTGTAGACTCACTCAGGGTTTTTCTTCCAGAAATAGTCTATTGAGCATGCCGACCCAACTCTCTGAAACCACCCCTCATTGATTTCCAGTGAATTCAACATATGGAGGAAGGGGTTGCGGTTATTTAAAAATAAAGGAATGCTGTTTGATCTAATGTTCCATTCTTTGATTTATCTAGGACTTGTATCTGTCACAAGCAAAACTAAAAATTCAGCTCTATTTCTTTTAAGTTCACGTGGGTGTTTTTATTTCCTCTTGAGAAGATGAAAAGGGAGCTTCATCCTGACTTGATAAATAGCAAAATAATTTTTCATATGGTGGGCATAAAGGCTTTTATAAATGCTTTTTGTGCACTCTTTGGAGCTGTCTAGAGGGACAAGCCATTGAAGATTTTATATTAGAGAATCTTTCCGCTCTTCAAAGTGTCTCTTTTGGGTACCAGGTGCTTGTGGAATCTATGAAAGGTTTATTTCTATTCTCTGGCACCAAAGGAGATGCAGTGATGAAGGCAAGTTATAATTCTCTGCTGAAGTTAGCGGGGAAGAATCTGGAAATTCCCTGAGACTCTCCTTAAAACTCAGCCCTTCTACCTGGCCTTTGGACTTCAAAGATGTTTAGTAGCTTCCATAAGGAAGGAGGGGGTGAGGCACATTGTCTCATTTATTCCACTCCCCTGTGAATCCCATCACCCACCTCCTTGAAGAACGTTTCTCTCTCCCTCTGCATAGAAGCCACAGGACTGAAGAGTATGCTCACCTTTGTTCCTGGTAACCCTGGTAACCCTGGTTCTCCCTGTGGACCAATGAAACCTGGCTCTCCCTTTAAAAAAGATGAACATAGCAGAACATTATTTATTTGCCAGAAAGTAATTAAAACAAAATTGGTTTCCTCCTAATGTAATTCTTCCCACCTACCCTCCTTCCCCATCACCCACTTATCTCCAAATGAGATCCAGCAACTGACAGAAAATTAATCAGGGAGGGTCTTCAGCCACACACCAGTTTAGAGCAAAGCTTCATAGAATTTAGATGAAAAAAGAGGAAGAGAAAACAACTGAGAAATCTCTAATTCTCCTTTTCCATTTGTTGTGGCACCTTTTGTTACTGACAGCAAAAATTTAATACCTTTAGGCTAAAGATTGGATGAAAAGAGGGTTTTGTTAGTAGCTTCTTCACTCAAAAAAATTTTTTTTTGTATTTGTGGATTTTGCACATATTGTTATATATGCATGCTGTCTACCTTGAGAGAATGTAAGCTCCCTGAGGGCAGGGATTGTTTTGTCTTAAATCTTTGTATTCCTAGCACAGTATCTGGCACACAGTAAACATTCAATAAATTGTTATTGTTGTTTGTTCTTCATTTTTGAAGAGGACCAATGGTACTTGTCAATCGATGAACCTTAGAAATTAAGTATATTCTGAAGTTAGATGTTAAAAAAATGTGTGTGTGTGATTAGTTAGGTGCTTCAGTAGATAGAATGCCAGGCCTGAAGATGGGAGGTCCTGGATTCAAATCTGATTATCAGACAATTCTTAAATATGTGATCCTGGGCAAGTCACTTACTCTAATTGCCCAGTCCTTACCCCTCTTCTACCTTGGAACCAATACTGATTCTAAGACAGAAGATAAGGGTTTTAAAAAAATGTGTGTGGACTAAAAAAATAAGAGTAACTTTCTTTTCTGGTTGAAGGTAGGCATGTATAGGTAGATGTAGACATGCCTACATACCAGTGCTCATACCTTTGGCACTGTTTTATCAGAAAAAGAGGAGAGTGGTGCTTTAGAGGGACTTCATGAACATTTCTACTTTTTTAGCCTCTCTCTGTGTCTTTATATGTAATAGAACAGGTGAATCAGAACAGAAAACCTCAGAGTCAAATTTAACTAATGACTCAAAATACCATTTTGAACTTATAGCATTTCAGAAATGCCAGTGACAGAGATTTGAATTTCAGGCAAAAAAAATCTGAACCACAAATTTGTAATCCATTATTGTTAGAATACTGATAAGTAAAAACATTCCTGCCCCCCAAAATAAATAAGCAATCCCCGCAAACGTTCTGACTCAGTGTCTCTTTAAATGACTTTAAATATACTTTTTAAAAAATGCAAGTTGTTTGAGTTTTTTTTTTTTTAAAGGGTGACAATTTCTAGGCAGGCCAGATCTCCCATATCTCTAAGAAAACTAAATTCTCTGATGGATTAGCATAGATCAGTTAGTGTGCATGGCAAACAGGAGGCCCAGGAAAGGCATGACAGTAAAAGAGAAGGGAAAGGGAGATAGGTTGCACAAACAAGCATTTCTTATTCAGTTAGTGATCATGTTACCAAGAGGAGAGAACATTCCATCTTAGGGTGCAGAACTTAAGAGGAGCTTGTGTTATTGCTGACTAGAGACAGCTTAGAGGATCTAAAATTTTCATCCTCACTAATCATAAAGTGATTAAACAGAACTGATAGAGATAGTGTCTGAGTTTATGGTAAAAGAAAGCATTTGGCAATTCCAACATTTCAACCCACATTATTATAGCTAAAGCCTACAGTATTCTGTAAGAATGACTAGTTAATTGTCGTTATGACACCCTGAGAAAGAATCTACATTTTTTCACCAATCCAAAACATAAAATCCACTACCAGCTTCTCATAAATGCTTGTTTCAACTCTCAACCTAGTCAAAGGGAGAAAAAAATAATGTTTAATTTTAGGAAAAATCAATTTGTATTTATCCTTTCCCTGCTTGGAAATCAAATAGTTTCACAGACAGCAACCTCATAATTTCTTGGTGTGATAGGTAGATAAGAATTGTTAACACCCATTTTATAGAGAAGGAAATTGAATTTAACAATCATTTGCAATAGGACAGTCCTAATAAAACTAGAAATTAGACCTATCTTCTGATTCTCATCCTATGGCCAAATCCAGAGACTTCAGAGCTATCCTTAAGTGCATGAATCAGCCTTTTTAAACTAGAAAAGTTCTTGGGGACTACTGATCAATAGACAGTTAAGTTGCTCTTTTTCATTTCTAAGGAGAAGATGAAATGATGTCCCTACAAAGTTAAGGACATGCGATTGCTAAACTCAGATTGTTTTAGCTTTTAGCAGTTGCCATCTTCCATTGCATTCTCCTAAATGCTGGGAGTGGGTTCTATGAGCACTTAGTTGGACCTTCCCTAGAACCTAGCTATGGCATATGAGATGATTCTTTGGGCTTCTTTTAGTGACTGGTACTATATTTTGAAGTCAACATAATAAAATGCATGATAGTAGCAATCTATTGGAAGGAAGCTAAGAGGTCATCTTGTCCTTTTCCTTTATTTAACCAATGAAGAATCCCCAGAGATGATAAAGAGAATAGGGTTCAAAAAGGACTCAGAAGTCATGGAATACAACCCTTTCATTTTACAGATGAAGAAACTAAAGCCCAGAAGTTGGGAGTCACATAGGCAATGAACAATAAAGGCAGGATGTACATCTGGGTTCTTTTACCCTATATCTGGCACTTGTCCTCTAGCACCATGCTGTTGTTTCAGTAAGAAAAAGGGAATATTTATCAAGTTTCTACTATGTGCCAGGCACTGTGCACTTTACATAGATTGACTCATTTGATCCTCCCAACAACCCTGGGAGGTAGGTGCTATTATTGATCTCATTTTTCAGGTGAAGAAACTAAGTCAAGCAGAAATTGAATGATACACAGTTTGGAAGTATCTATGGACAGATTTGAACTAAGGTCTCCCTAACTCCAAGCCCACAGCTGACCTCTCCTTCACTATCCCTCTGCACCCCCAAATGCTGAGACCCCCGACGTACAAAATGGAAAGGCTATAAAATGTTGAAGTTGATACTGAGAAAACTTTTTTAAAAAACCAGGTCCACCTTTGCAATTAGACTGTCAGAGCATAGAGCCCAATTCCTATTGCTTGTCTTCCTTTTGGCTCAATGGTGCTTTCCATAGGTCACCCTCAAAGCTAAGCTAAGACCTAAGCAGTGATTCAAAGCATCTCTGATGTTTCCTGAAGCTCCTGGGAGACAGACCATGATTGTCCATGACTGTATAATCACCCTGACAGTTAGGAAAGAAATAGCAGATGGGAGTAGGAGGGCCATCATATTGCAGCCACATTTGGGGGGAGGCTGGAAGAGAAGCAGAAAAGGCCATAGAAAATAGACAGTAATCCTGAGGCAATGTACTTTGGTGGACTCCTCTTGGGAGGGAATCAGAGTCCCCCTGCACTAAGTTACCTGGGATTTTCAGGTCTATGAATGAAAGAGGTTACTATACCCAGGGATGGAATGCAAACAAATAATCACTTAGAAACGGAAATCAATTTAAATGATCAAGTAACCACTTTGAGGTGGAAAGGAGAAACAAATTTAAACTTTTTGCAAAATGGTTAAAAGGGAAAATCTTGATTTCCAAGTAGAAATGAGCAAAAGTAGAAAGCCTTTAGCTGACAGTTATAGAAATGTAATGTAGAAATTTCTGTTATAGAAATAGTGACATCAATGAAGAACATTCTCCAGAGATAAGAGTAGTGCCAATCTTGTCAGAGTTTGTTCAGTCTATAGCTTTCCTCTCATAATCCCTTTATGTAAATCGAGGAATTGATTTTTTTCTCCTCTACTTCCCTATCTTCTCATTCTTCAGTGGCAGACAACAATTTTGCTTTGGTTTTGTGTTATCATGCCCAGCACCCAGATAGCAAAGTCAATTGGGATTCCAGCCAGATTAGGTCTGCCAATGAAGGGTGAAGAGGAATAAAAATAAATAGTAGGATGGAAACTAACAGACTGATCTTAATCAGTTATCTATGGCTGGGGACACTATGATTTGAATGGGCAAGAAGACAACAAATCTTAACTGATCAGCTGGCGGTCATGAGGGGATACAGATCAAAAGAAGAGTAAAGTTGGAATTTTTCTTTAATAAATTACATGGAAAATTGAATTTAGAACAAGGTAACTTATAAATGCACTTTCCTTTTTTTTAAATGTTTGTTTTTCTAAACCCTTAACTTCTGTCTTAGTATTGATAAGACAGAAGAACGGCAAGGGATAGGTTGAATGACTTGTTCAAGGTCACATAGCTAGGAAGTGTCCAAGGCCACATTTGAAGCCATGTCCTTCTGACTCCTAGCCTGGTACTCTATTCACTGAGCAAGCTAGCAACACATATAACTTAGTTTTAAGAGAGTTGCCTGGTATCACAGAGAAGAAAAGGGCTTTACTTAGGGACATAAAGACCATATGTGTTAGAAGAAAGACTTGAACTCAGGTCAGCCTGACTCTGAGGCTACCTCTCTCTCCCCTCTACTAAGCTATCTCAAGACTCCTCTTCAGTTTGGCCCTCTATTGGACTGAATGAACCTTTTGGGCAGTTATTAGAAGGCACCAACCCAAACTTGCTACCTGCAAACTTCCAAATATTTTGCAACTTAGATCTTTGAGTAGAAATCCATAGCAAGTCAGCACAATTCAATACATTAAAGATGAAGAGGTCTTTCATTCATGCAAGTGTTTAAGCAAAAGCCTTGACCAGCCAACCAGAAATCTCCAGCACTTCTTGGCTATTTAAAAGTCTCACCTCCAGGTATGGGGTTGCATTCCCTTCTTACATAGCAAGGAAAAGTTATCCCCTAATTCTTTCCTAAACTTCCCTGTTAAGTCTTAGCAGTATGGACAAAGCAAGTTTCAATGAAGGAGGAGAGAGGAGACCTACTATTCCATCTTTCGGAGCCCTATCACTTATGCAGGCACATTCTGGGGCAGACCATGTGTGAATGCTGGATAACCAAGGGATGCATTACGAGTTGCGCAGTAGTAAGCTGAGGGGACAGAAGGAATGCTTTGGAAGCACGATGGAAGCCCAGCTTCCAACAGCATCCTTTTGCTAATAGATGCTGGGAACAGTGGCAGCAGGTGGACCCTCTTGTCTATCCATCACTGGTGGGCTCCAGACAGCCCAGGGAGATGAAGAAGAATGGCAAACACTGACAGGTTCTGGGAAGAAGAGCCTGCAAACCAAAGGATTGTCTTCATGTGAAGTAGTTCTGTCCCTCTTTATTCTCTCTGTTACTTCTTTCTCTTCCTCTCCCCTTCTTTCTCTCTTAACTTCTACAGGAAGCCTTTCCCAGTCCTGTCCAATCTTAATTCCTTCTCTCTAAGACTCTGCCCCAATTCATCTTTTTTTTTCTTTTTAAACCCTTACCTTCCATTTTAGAATCAATTCTGTGTATTTGTTCCAAGGCAGAAGAGTAGTAAGGGCTAGCCAATGGGGGTTAGGTGACTTACAGAACATACAGGTAGCAAGTGTCTAAGTCCAGATTGGAACTCAGGACCTTCTATTTCTAAGTCTGGATTTTAATCCACTGAGCCATCTAGGTGCCCCCTCACCCCTCAATTTATCCTTCTCTGTGAAACATACACACAAACCCCACAACATTCTGGAATGTCCCAAATCCACTGAATTAAAAGCTGTAACCCCACTAGATACTCCTATATTCTATATTCTGATCACTTCAAAACAAAGAGCCCTTTTCTTGCCCTTTATTTTAACAGAAATCTAAGTTTTATTTAACTTCTATGTCCTTAAATGAGCACTACCCACAAGAAGGGGCCAGGAAGACAACTTCAAGAGGAAATAGCTCAGTGGGAAAGCTGAAGCCTATTACTTCTAGTCTTTGGGGAGGACAATATGGCTCTTACTCCCAGCTCAATTGGAGAAAAGCAAGGAAGGATCCTTGAGGAGGAGTTTCCTCTTGACCCCCTTGGCAACTGCTATCTCTACTTGAAGAGCATCTTTAGAAGTCATCTGCAATCTTAAGGCTTTTTAGCTGGGGGATGCTGGTCAAATGGATGATTAGAGAGCTGGGAACTGACTCAAGGAATGTGTCCTTCCTATTACCTCTAAGAAACCGAGGATGATTGCTAGAGATCTGATGAAGTTCTGGGAATCTATAATAAGGCAGTGACTAATTTTCTCCACACACAGCCAAAAACAGCAAGAGGCTATTAATTGCAATTGACCTTGAGGTAATCATCCAGCTGACCTCGATGGACAATGTGATTCTTTCAGCTCGACTTTGCTAGATTTACTTGCCAGAGAAGGGACAGGATCTAGCAAAAGCTCACACAGTCAGGATTATCTTGGATCTTTTGGTTCGTTTCTATAATCGAGGAATTCATAACCTGCGATCTGTAAACTTGGTTTTTTTCTAATATTTGATAACTGTATTTCAATGTCATTTAAAAATATCTTATGTTTTCTATTCATGCATTTAAAAACATTATTGTGACAAAGGCTCCGAGGGCTTATGTCAGTTGGCAACCAAAGAGGTCTAGGGCACACAAATGAGTCAAGGACTCCTGAATGATTATTAACCAAGTTAAAGGAATGGAAGCAAATTCCTCTGGTCAATAGAAGCAGCTCCCTGGTGCTTTGGGGATTCATAAGCCCGGTTTCACTCAGAAGCAGCTCGCCAGGTGTTCTCATAGGAAACTTTTCAAGCTGACCACCTGCAAAAGTGAATTGGAAATATCGACCTAAATGAGCAGGTCTCCAACTCAGAGAAATATCTGGCTTTGCATTTACGACCATTGGTTTTGTTTTTATGAGTCATTCAAAGTGAAAGGCTTCCAATATATGACTTTTTTAACCTGTCCAAAGGAACCTGTGACATAGCAGCCTATAATCGGAGGTCGCGTTTTCCGAGATCTTTACTGCTTCCAAGCAGATCCAATTTTCATTTTCCAAAAACAATAGTAGGGCAGGATTGGAGAGGGAAAGGCAGGGAGTGGTGATTTGCCAGGGTGCTAAAAGCATCAGCAATAATTCTGATTAATGTGATGTGGCACTGATTGCAGGAGCCGTAGAGTATCCTTCTTCCTTACAGGCTAATTAGAATTCAAGTCAGCACGATACCTGCTTTGGAGGATTATAGTGAAAACATTTGTTGTAATAAGAACCTCCAGGCAGCCTGTTTGGAAGTAATGATTGATTTGTAAAATTATTGAAGGGGGAGAGGGTGGAGCAGAGAATGAGAACGTGAAGTCTGTCCAAAAAAACGCTTATTTCCCTTATGGATCAGGTTTGACTATGCATTAAAAGGTCTCTTTTTGTGGCTATGTTAAAAATGAGCCACATAGCAAAGGTTTATTTAAGCCCTAGAAAATATGGCTTTCTGCTCTTTTTCTTCATGGGATTACATCATGAAAGTGCTTCTAGTTTATTTATTGGAGGTTTTCTTCAGAGCTAGTGAGATCTCTCATTTCTGGTTCCATGACTTTCCTAATTGGACTCTCGAATTACTCAACTACTTAGATTGACTTTGTCCAAAGCAAGGAGGCTAATGATGGATAACAGAAGCACAATGATAGCCTTTTAATGAGCAAGGTTTTCTTTCTTTCTTTCTTTCTTTCTTTCTTTCTTTCTTTCTTTCTTTCTTTCTTTCTTTCTTTCTTTCTTTCTTTCTTTCTTTCTTTCTTTCTTTCTTTCTTTCTTTCTTTCTT
>NC_058135.1:58363261-58426275 GCF_016433145.1 Gracilinanus agilis
CTTCCTTCCTTCCTTCCTTCCTTCCTTCCTTCCTTCCTTCCTTCCTTCCTTCCTTCTTTCCTTCTTTCCTTCTTTCCTTCTTTCCTTCTTTCCTTCTTCCCTTCCTTCCTTCCTTCCTTCCTTCCTTCCTTCCTTCCTTCCTTCCTTTTTTGGGAAGTTATTTCACATCCTGTTAAGATTTTTTTGAAAGTCAGACTCTACTCTGGCTTCCTGATGAGAAAGAAATAGCAGTGTCAGTGGATTTAATAGATAACATTTTTGGCAAGTGATGGAGAGTCACACTTGTTCTCAAAGAATGGCAGACAGTGTCTTAGCTGCCTGGAAAAGGGATTCTCTCTTTTTTGATTCAGTGTCAGGGATGATTTCAAAGGAAAAAGCTCAGAATCAGAAGCATCCCATGTTTGCTATTTTCCTGGCAAAATTCATCTGGATGTGGAACTTCTATCAATCCAAAGGCAAGGCAAAAAAAAAAAAAATTAAAAAAATTAAAAAGAGGAAGTTCTAAGAAGAGTTAAGAAACAACAATAGTTTCTTTGGTATTGAGATTATTTTTCTTTTAAAAATTTCACTCACTATCTCTCATAAATAAAGAACAGGGACTGCTTTATTTTTCTCCAGTATCTCCAGTGCTTAGCACATTGCTTGGCGCAGAGTAAGCCTTTAATAAATGCTTTGTGCCTTCATTCATTTATCTCCAGTAAAGCAATGTACTTCCTCCAGCTGTCTTCCCTAATATTTTAAATTATATTGGTTGTGTATGTCTAAAGAAATCCACATGAGGGGATAACTCAAAGTTTATGCAGTATGGTATTTGATGATGATAAAAATTTCTGTGAGCTCAGGTCACACTGGGGCTACTGCTTTTCCTGTCAATGAGAGGGGAAGAACTACCATACAGCTTAACCAGACTTCTTATCCTGTCACCACCACTGCTGATGCCCAGGACATCATGTTCTTTGATCTTTTCCCTGGGCATGTACATGTCCTTGGGTAATAGGACAAGGGAAGCAGTGGGGAGAGCTGAGGAGTCCTTGTTGTACAGTAGGTAGGCAGATGACCTCACTATTCTGTAAGCAGGCTATTGTATTCACCCATCAGTTGCTCAATTGAGCTACATGATGAAAAAACCACTGTTGATCCTGGGAAGTTAAAGAGATTCAAATAAGGGAAGATATACAGGCAGCGAGAAATCATCTATGGGGTCAGCTAGGTGGCTCAGTGGATAGAGAGCCAGGTCTGGAGATGGGAAGTCCTGGGTTCAAATGTGACTTCAGACATTTCCTAGCTGTGTGATCCTGGGCAAGTCATTTAACGCCAGTTGCCTAACCCTCACTAATCTTTTGTCTTAGAATCGATTACTTAGTATCCGATTTAAGACAGAAGGTAAGGATTTTTTAAAAATAAAAAAGAATTCATTTATTCACACTCTAGGAAAAAAGAAGAGAGAGAGAGAGGAATGGAGGAACATAGAAAAACGTAGGACTATGGCTACCTTTTGCAAAATGTGCATAGAGAGAAAAGAAAATACTTATTATTGCATCTCACATTTTATAGCTCTCTTAAGGTTTGCAAAAAAAAAAAACAACACTTACTTTACAACAATCCTTTGAGGAAGGTAATGAATGTATTGTTATTTCCAACTTACAGACAAGAAAACAGAGGCAAAGAAAAGTCAAAGGATTTTGCCAACAAGTAGTAAGTGCCAAAGCCAGGTCTAGGTTAGTTTCATTTTTGCCTTCATATCTCTAGTTCCTAGGAAAGTGCCTTCCACATAGAAGGCATCTAATAACTGCCTCTTACTTCTATTTCATCTCTAAGCCCTGAGCTTATTCTGCAACATGGAAAGAGAAAAGCTTTTTCCCCCCTACTAGAAAGCTGGATACAACCAACTTTAGTCAGCAATTCAGCTAAATCATTATTTTGAAACAATATAAATGCTAAATGAATGCCCAGAGAATCAGTGACTGCACTGAGCAACTCATTACCTAGTTTAACCTTGGAATATCCTGAACCTCTCTGGACCATGAATGCATGAAATAGGAATTCCAAATGACTTCCACATAGCAAGGAGAGCTTTTCAATACTTAGGCGAAAAAGATGAAGAGTAGTATAAGCAATAGCATTCTCAGTGCTAATGAGTGTTCTGCATGCTCAAGGTTTTGGCACTTTTTGCTCTTAGTGGTTCCTTAGGATGATACATAGATGAGTCAGTTTTCTGTGTTGGGTGTTTTGTTCATTTCCTGAATGCCAGGCTAGAATGAGATCAGATACTCATTAAGTTTCCAATCACTCCACAACAGTGACAGGTGGTGAAGCAAAGCTTCTGCGGAATGCCCTGGCTGATTTCCTCAGTGTCCAGGAAACATGAAAGGTATTTGTGCTCTCTCTATAGCAGCAGATAATGAAAAGAGGGAACAGGGAAGGAAGGGTGAATAGCAACAGGAAATGTTTCCAAAGCATAAACAAAAACTCAGGTGGGGAAGCGAATCTCTTGGCTACCATCCATTCTAAATTCTAACATGGTGGCTTCATCTTATAGAAATCCCTTCTCATTCAAAGCTGGAAAAACTGGCTATCTGATTGGCTACTCAGCAGATGCTCAGATAAATCTGTTATCCCAATGATGGGAGTATCCCCTCAACTGTGGGAGAGTTCAACCCATCCGTATTGTGTGTGAGTCTTGTTCATGCCTTTCCTAAATTGTTCAGAGAAGAAATACCCAACACATCATAGTCATTTCTCTGTATTTTTTGTTTTGTTGAAGCATTTCATCATTATCCCCTAAACATTTGGGCAAAAACATGGTAAATGGAAGGGGAAAAGGGACATCCTCAATGAAGGCACATCATTGAGGCTATCAGTCAACATTTACAAATGTCCAAATCTACTCGCTTTTTGAAGATTATCTCTAAAATGACTTCCAAACTTACTGTGCCCTGAACTAGAGAAAAGAGGCAAAATTTTTAATGGAAGACACTGGCCCAATGGACAATATAGTTACCCATAGTTATCTCCAAGTACTTGATGTAGAAGCCTCTCTCAATAGTGCTAAATAGAGATTTATGTCAAGTGACAGAATCTGTCCACACTCTAGACCTAGCTTACCGCTAGCAAAACAAAGTACTTATTTTGATTGGACTACCTCCACCAAAGTAAACCGGAAAATTCCTATGGGGCTGGGGCACGAGACCATTTCTTCCCTTATAAGTGGCAGGCTCCTAGCTCATCCTCTTTCCAACCAGAGAAAGTATAAAAATTGGGAATTACTCCACAGGCCATTGGGCCAATACTCAACTGCCCAATGGATTAGTCTGAATCTCAAGTATTTGAAATTATTACGATAAAATGATAATAACTTATCATTAAATTATTGCAATAAAATGAGACTAGTAACTGACATAATTGAATGGAAAAGAACAGGATAAGATTACTTTCCTTAAATTCTATGCAAAAAAAACCAAGGCTGGGCAATACAGAAAAATAGGAAACCCAAATTCACTTTCAAGTGAGCTAGCCTTTGATACTCTCTGAGCTTCCTGTCAGGGCAGAGATTTGTCAATCTTGCAGAATTCCTGCTGTTATTCTGAGTAGCTGTTGAAGTTAATTTAGTTCTAGTTCTCTGTTCTTATACAATATACCTCAGGTTCTCTCTCTTTCACAAAAAGTTACCAGCTTCCCTTTTAGCCATCTCTGAATGTCATTTTCATAAACTTCTTTCCGAATTTCTGACTTCACAATATCCCAAAATTAAAAGTGTGTTTATATATGTTTGCAAAGGGTTTCCTTGTATCCACTGAAACAATGGAAAATTAATACAAATTAATTCTGGACTGCCTACATGTAAGTGATTTTATGCATTTTTCTTTATTAAATATGAAGGTATATTGAATAATTGTAACTGCTTGGCATTCAGGGAGTTCCAGAAGTTATCATCATAAGAGTATTTTTTTCTTCCACTAAGAAATCAGAGAGAAATGACTAAACTTCTATGATATTAGTATAATAAGAGGCACATCTAAAAAAAGGGCTAAAATCACATTAGAGTTCTGAACATCATCCAAGAAGACAAAGCTGAAAGTCATACTGATGGAATTTTACTGTTTGTGCATCTTCTATAGCATAACAAAGTAATTTTATTTGAAATTCATGTGGTTATCCTATATTCTCCAGGTAACTCAATACTTTAAGACATTTATTCTCCAATTATTTTATTTCATATAGCACTTCCTGCCTGGGAGCTTTCACCCAGATTCAGAACTGTTTTCTAGAATGTTCAATGGAAATTGATTTGAATTCCTTTGAGATTTGAAAATCATAAGTAATAAAATCAATTCCCAACACTACCCTAAGATACTTTTTCCTTATTCCCCATAGTACATGCCATGAACAGTCAAGCACCAGGGACAAATCCATTGGCATGCTGGACATAAAAATAGAAAAAATAGCCATTTTTATAAAAACCTATGTGTTTCAGAAGGAATATCGACTTGATGCACTAGGAAGAGTTATACATTTGGTATATCTCTAATGATTTCATCCATGTTCTATTTTGAACAATTTGCCTATGTGAAAATAAATTGTCAAATGGTTCCTTAAGCTCAAAAGCAGCTTAAAATATGCAGAAAGTAGATTGTTCCCCCCACCCCCCACCCAAGAATTATGGCATTGGCCGTAGGATATATACGAGAAAGAACTAAAATTAAAATGTAGTTCTGAAAGAGCAAAAGAACCATATCTAAGATGGGGAAACCAGTCATCTTGTTAGCTCCCAACTGAAATATTTGATATAAGTTCTTTCCTGTTAGTGAAATAAATTCAAACTAAAGTTTTATCATTTTCTCCCAGAGACCAAAGAAGTGGAAAATCAACATAGAGACTGTTTCCCAATATGTGAAATATTTGACCATTGTATGTTATGGTAAATGGTTCAAATACTAAGGTTTTTGGTGGAGATTATGGATGGTAAGTGAATATTGTAGGAGGGAACACTTCATGGATACAGCTGCCTAAATGCCAGCGTTAGAGCACTGTTGAAGCCCTTATTCTGGCCTGAATCTGACAAGATCTATGGAATGGAATCAAAATGTGAAGTCAAAGTGAGTCTCAAGACTTTAAAGAAGTTCTGACTTCAAAACACCATTTGCATTCTCTTCCGTGACACAATTGGCTAGGCAGAATATTAACTCCAGATGGTCCACTTGAACTTCAGCAGGACCTGTGTTTGATTATCTATTTTTTAAAGATTAATCATTTGAAAATACTTCAGAAGGAATCAGAAAGACAGTACCACCTTGTTGTTGTTGGCTTGGGTTTTACCTGAGTTTTGACTTTCTCTAAAAAAGCCCTCCTCTTTGGGACTTTGTCCATTTTTGAGCTCTATTACACCATTGACTACAGATTAAGTATTTACCTTTATCCCCGGAAGTCCAGGCAGCCCAGGCAGCCCTGGTTCACCCTACATAGGAAAATTACATAACATTATAGAACAGTATTCACTGAGGCACAAAATGCTGGAGAGAGAAATGGCAAATGTGGCTGAAAGTGCTGTAGATGAACCCTTTCCACACATGGACATAAAGAAACTCTGTCTAACTCCAAGGAGGATGGTGAGATGGTGCGGTTCAGTCAACTCTTGATGACTTTAGGGTTGGTTATCAATCTTCAGACTAGATAGGTTCTTTCCTACTAAAAAGGTTTACTAACAAAATTTTGGATGATCTCACATATCATTAGCATCCCTCTCAAAAGGTGGGCAGGGAAAGTGCTACCTAAGGTCAATACTTTTTTTAAACCAATAAATCAATATAAATCAATACCAAGTATTGGTTCCAAGGCAGAAGAGTGGTAAGGGCTAGGCAGTGGGGGTTAAGTGACTTGCCCAGAGTCACACAGCTAAGCAGTTGAGGTTAAGTGACTTGCCCAGGGTCACACAGCTAGGGTTAAATTTGAACCCAGCAATTCTTCTCTCCAGGTCTGACTCTATCTGCAGAACCTGTAGCTGTCCCAGGTAACAGAAGAAGGGAGATTGAAGCTAATGGTTAAAGTGAAGCTTTAGGGTCAACATGGATTTCAAATATCCATGTTAGCCCAATTGCTTCTTACCAACATACCATCAAGAGTTGGCTGTGTGAACAGATGCTCACATCAAAACAATGCCTATCAAAAGCCTTTCTAGTTTTTAAGTAGAGTAAGGCTTCTTCTGCATTCCTGGATGATGAGGAGATAAGTGAGGAGTTAAAATTATACTTAACACCACTATATATCTGGGACAATTGTTCAAGTCTAGGAAACCCTGCTTAGCTTCTTGGTGGGTAATGGTACTGTGCAGCTGTTCAGGAAGGCATGTTTGAGATTAAGTGGTGCACTCTGGGTGAGTATGTTGGAGTCACACTAAACCTTCTCATTTTCATAGAATTGTCTGCATTATTTTAAGCACTAAGTGTGGTGACAAGATATACTGAGACTACATTGCTCAGAAAATCCCTTGCATTCCACTGACCAATGCTTCAAACAGTGAAAATGGAGGAAAAAAGCATACAAACTGGGATTAGACCAATTAGAAGATGTTATCTGGTGTACACGAGTTACACCATTTTGCAGTGGCAACCTGCCTCTCATGGTACCAGATATAGCATAAAGTAAAGAGTGACCAGAGAGGAAGGAAAGGAGAACTGGGCACAGCTGGAGCAACTCATTTCATGTGCAAATCTGTTGAGAAATTCCAGGACATTCCAATTAGAATATCTATTCCTTGCAAGTTCTGAAAATATAATATGCTTTTAGAAAAAAAAAAGAAATTATCTGGAAAAAATTATTTTGGAAATAATTTGCTGCAAGATGAGTACAAAAGGAGAGAATACTAATTTTCTCCTGATTTCATTCAAAATTCCTTTCTACTACACAAGGAAAAGCATCCTGACTGGAAGCTTTAAAAGACAAGTGTACCTATATTTTAAGGGCACAATGGGTCCAAGACATGATTCCCAAAAGTTCTGCATCATTGTGTAATGCTGCTTCTGGTCAAATTATATTTCTCTGGATAAACTGAGCTTCACGGTCATGACAAAATACTTCTCGTTTTTCTTCTTCTCTCTCAAAGAAGTTAAATCCTTCTAGGAGAAATTATTTTTATTCACATAAAATTATGGTCTTATATTCTTTTTTCCTGAACTGAGAACTATATTTTTCTCTTCTTTAAAATGTATTTTTCCTTTGAAACATACTAAACAGAAGTCTTGAAAATACAATAAATAAAACCAAGGAGAACCCGTATATGTAGAAATGTATTTAAATTCAATGCAAAATGGAGCACATCTAGAATATTGGAGTTTAACTCAAAAAAATGTACCTTAACAGACTTTAGGATGTTGCTTTTTCCCAAAATAAAAGGTTTGTTTATGATTTGTGAGATAAAAATATTGTAAGGAAAATCATTAAGAATATCAATGCAATTCTGAATTTTGGGGGAGGGAGGTCAGAGATATCGAAAACATTTTGGATCATACTATAAACTATGTTTGAACAGATTTTTTTTAGTAATTATAACTATTCCCTTCATATAAAGGGAACTGTACATATATGTATATATGTGCATTTTTATAAGTTTATGTTTATTTTGTAGCCACTGATTACTCTGACCATCTGTGGTCTTCATAACTTGGCTTTTATTAATTGGTTTTTCATATAGTTTGTTTATCTGGTTGATATAGGCGACATCATTTCCCTCATTGTAGACTCCCTCCTCCACCTGTTTGAGGAATATAGTCTGCACTCTCTCTGTCCTTTGTCTTCTTTTACACAATCAAGGCTCTTTCCATCAGCTTGGCTAGTTTAATCAAAGCTATTTCTTCTCTTAGCAGAAAGGAACTTTCTTTTTCTCATACTTACCCACTCCTGTGCTCAGGAAATCCTTTGGGTCATGGCTGAAAGGCAAACCTAATAGCTAGGGTACGTGTGGAGAGCTAATGGGGCCCTTTTGCACCAAAAGAATAAAACTTGAATGGCTGCAAGAAAAACAGGGTCTGGTTCCAGGAAAGCCTCTCCAGCTTCCCCCAGCAGGGTTCTCTCCTCCCACCTCAGGTACCTGCTGCCACCAGCCATCAACGCTAAAAACCACTGGTCCCAGCTGTTCAAATTTCTCTCCTGCTCAAAAGAAGGGATCTTTTCTCCAAAACGAATAACACTTGACAAATTTTCCTTTCCCTGTGTTAGATGTAAAATACGTATGGAAAAGTAGACAGCCACACCACAAAAGTGAATGCTACACATAGGAATATGAACACAGATACAACATGGATGCACATACACATCGGAGCATCTATGCTCTAATGTAAAGCATATACAGAGAAATTTTAAATAGAGCTGAAACCAACTTCTCCCAGTCTTATGCTAGACTGCAGATACAAAAACTCTGTACTCATCAGGGTGAAATTAAACATTCAGAGAGTCCAGTCAACAGCTGGGCTGGTGCTGTACCATGCTATAAATTTTATAAAGCTATTCCTGAGGCAGGAATTCTAATTTGTCACTACCAGGTACCCCTGAAGCATGGGCAACCATGGTATTGTGGATGAAAAAATACAATTGCAGAGGACTGGAATTGAGCTTACAGAAACTCCAAGTCAAGTGATAAAAATGGCATTTATTTATTAACAGAGATATTCTAATTCTCATTTACTGCCTGGATTTGTGTAAACTCTTTAAACCGAGACATTCTCTCATTCAAATCAGCTATTTTTAGTGCCTTTGATGGGTAGCGGTGACACCATTATCATCTGGTACTGTCTTGCCTAAATATTTGCAAAATAAAAAGGGGGGACCACTGGTAACTTCTAGGAATATATTTGTTTAGCTCTAAGGTCAACATTAAATGAATTCAATCATTTTCCCTAAATACAATGTTAAAACATTTCTTTAGAATCCAAGGAAATGCAAGGGAGTCATCTCTGAGCCTTCCAAGAACAGATCAAGACTATTCTGCCCAGTAATCTTGATAACGCTCAATGAAGACCACTTCCAAGGGAAACCTTTATGTTGAAACCAACAGAAATGACAAGAGTGGAGAATGAGTGTTTTTGTATCTAGGGGAGAGTGGTTTAACAAACCACTACATTTTAGATCGAGCAATTTGTATTTGACCTACACAGACATGATGTCTCTATCATGGACAAAAACCATTTATAGATTTCCCCCTCTAGTGGTCTGTGCCCCAAGTCCACAGCACTCCATTCAAAAGTCTGCTGATTTCTCTTCGATGGAAGAAATCAGAGGAATCTTAGCCCAGTGCTTGAAATGTTCTGAAGACCCAGAAGGGAGAGAGCTTGAACTTCCACTGATTACAGTGGGACAGACTGGGTGAGTCCTTTTTGCTCCTTTTAAGAGCATCAGATTGGCTTCAAAGTTCAAGGCTCAAATGAAAAGGCCTTTTCAAAAATTACTTGAATCTTTAAGTGTTTAAAACAAAAGGCTGGCCCTTCTCAGTGTCTACATGAGTGTGGGAACAACATTTTATTATGTCCCCAGGTTCCAGATGAATACAATAGGATGCATTCTCTCATTTCAATTTCCCTAATGAAGTAAATTCCATCTTTCGATTCATCTTTTTTTCTCCAACATCATATGCCACCAGACAAAGACAAAGCCAGGATCTTATACAAGATCTAATCTAATGTGGAATTCACATTTACTGGCTAGTGACAATACATCTGTTATTCCAAATCTGATTGCATTGGGCATTGAAATCCAGATGCTCACATGATAAATGATTGCCAGTTGTTTCCTGCCCGTTAAACCCAAATGAGCAGATAAATCTAAACATACTTAACATTGCCTTTAATTTATTACTCATGTGAGGCATGGATGATAAACAAATGTAACACTTCCATAGATTAGCTGGTTAAAATAGTTTTGATTAGTGTCTCTCATTGAAACTCAGGTTTATTAACAGAATTGGTTTGCATATCATAAAATTGTCTGCACAGACTGTTACAAATAATTTCTATTTAATACCATCAACAAGAGAGCATCTATGATGAAAAAAAACAAAAGGAATGTAATTTTTTTCTTAAAGAGCTGCCCATCACTTCCTATCGAGGTTACTTTGTCAACATTCATCTCTTCTGAACAAATGAAGAAAGAGAGCAGCAGATCAAATGTGGTTAAACATGCGAGATTAAATAGTTAGCATTCCACCCTAACTGGTCTTTGTTAGTCTCAGACAGCTGAGTTTATGCAGACTTTTGGTTCAGAAAACAGTTCCTTACCACAAAAGAATTTATTTTATCCCCACCTTTGGCCTTAGTCAAAGTCATGGTATTTAAAAAACAAAAGCACCAACCTAAAATCTGTATGTAATTCGTTACAAATGTACTGCTTTGCAGTCCTTACTTTCAGAACATATTTAGGTGGAGTCAACGATTGATAGAGATGAAATGTATGAAGATGAAAGAAAGAACCTAATAGAGAGGTTGTGATAGAAAGAGAAAGAGAAAGAGAAAAAGAGAGAGAGGAATCTTTTGAAATTTTACCTTTTGCCCTGGACGACCAGATTCTCCAGGTTCTCCCTGATAAAACAAAAGGAAACAATTCAGTTCAATGAGTGATTCTTTAGTGCCTACTGTGTGCCAAGAACCATAGTAGGTGCTGGATAACAAGATGCTAGGAACAGTCTTGCCAATTGTTTTCTAAAAACACCACTGTCATGCTACCCTTGGTCTGGAATACTTTGGAGTCAGCCCACATTCAAATCAATCTAACAAACATTTGTTAATGGCTCTCGGTATTATGTGCTGGACAGGGCCATGCCCTTCTTGGTTCTCAGCTGTATTTGATCTTAATACTCCATAAATCAATAGGCAATTCATCTACAAAAATGGGTATCCTTGAAAACCAAGGAAAATGGTGGATTTATTAAAAAGCATGATACACTATTAGATCAACTGTCAGTTTTCCATCAGACATTCTTCTACTTCCTTTGGATCCTGAGCATATGAGTTACGAGTTTATTTTCATAGCTAAAATAATGCATCTGAAAAGTTGTTTAGTAATTTTTTCAATTTTATCCATTTTTTCATGACCCCTTTTAGGGATTTCTTGGTAAAGATCATGGAGTGGTTTGCCATTTCCTTCTTCAGCTCATTTCAGAGATGAGGAAACTGAGCAAAGAGGGTTAAATGACTTGCTCAGAGTTTCATAGCTGGTTTTTGAGGTCAGATTTGAACTTGGGTCTTCCTGATTCCAGGCCCTGAACTCTACCCACTGTGCAACCTAGCTGCCCATCAGAAAAGTATATTATGCTTAGAACTTACAGTTTGTGAAAGAGAAGAAATGAAATAAACTTTAAAATGAAGACTCTTTGGGGGATAGACTTCAAAAGACGCAATTACCTTAATTCCTGCAGCAGAAGATCCAGGGTCACCCTAATTGAAAACCCACAAGAAAATAGTCCATATGTAATATTGATAGTGGTACAGGAAGCATCAATATATATATATACAATCAAGGTTGCTATGGAATGTTCTCCAGGTGTCTCTTAATTCAGACTGATTGTACCCTGGAGGATTTCATACACGTATATTTGTTATCAAGATGTCATTATTTTCCAGTGTAGAGCAATTTACTTTCTATGTATATCATCATAAATATTTTCATTAAGAATTCCATTGCTTAAAAACAAAGACAAACCTACCTTTTCATTTTTTCTCAAGACTTTTTTTAAATTTAATTTTAATACTATACAAGTTATTTGATATAATAAGCAAAGAAGGAGTCTTACCAAACTCCTTTTATGACACAAATATGGTACTGATTCCAAAGCCAGGCAGATCAAAAACAGAGAAAGAAAATTACAGACTAATCTCCTTAATGAACATAGATGCAAAAATCTTAAATAGAATACTAGCAAAAAGACTCCAGCAGTGATCAAGAGGGTTAGTCATCATGATCAGGTGGGATTTATACCAGGAATGCAAGGATGGTTCAACATTAGGAAAACCATCCACATAATTGACCATATCAACAAGCAAACCATCAAAAACCACATGATTATCTCAATAGATGCTGAAAAAGCCTTTGACAAATTTAATTTTATTACTAAAATGTAATAGTACTACATATTTTTCTACTTTTTCATTTACATATGTGGTATATATTTTGATTTATTGATTATAGAGATAGTGCCACCAAACACTGTCCAACTATGTGCTAAACATGGTATTAAGCTCTATGCATTCCTCTAGGGCAGGGGTCGGCAACCTTTTTGGCTGTGAGAGCCATAAATGCCACATTTTTTAAAATGTAATTTCGTGAGAGCTGTACAGTGCTCACAGTGCACACTCCTGTAACAGCGCCTGAAAAAAAAATAGACTTTATGGCTCCTGCAGAAAGAGCTATATCTGGTCCTCAAAAGAGCCAGATATGGCTCGAGAGCCATACGTTGCCGACCCCTGCTCTAAAGGATGCTGGACCAGTCTCTGCCCTCAAAGAGCTTCCATTCTAAGGGAAGACAACAAGGCATAAAAAGGAGTTAGAAAAAAGGGAGGAGGAGTGTTTATTCAACATTGATCTTGATATGAGTCAATAATTGTGACATAGAAGCCAAAGAAACTTCTGTGTCCTTAGCCTGTAAGAAGCAGTGAGCATTCCAGAAGAATGAAGGTCCTTTGTATTGGTCAAAATACATCCGAACACTCAATTGACAGAACTCAAAATAGAACCCAAAGTCATAGACATCTATACACTAGGGAATCTTGACCTTTTTTGAGTCATGGATCACTTTGGCAGTCTAGTGAAACTTATGAATGTGTCAGAATATTTTTTTTAAAATTCATAACTGAAGGAAAATGCTAAATTTCAGTTAGATGTTAGTGAAAGTTGGTAAGAATTGATGGAATTTTTTCCCCATTTAAGTTCATGGTCCAGCTAAGAACTCCCTTTCTCCCATGCTTGTTAAGTTAGTGCTTACCTAGAAAGCTAAGTGCTTTCTTAACATGTATTGAGATCTTCTTCAAGTCTTGATTGGCTCCTGTGGGGACTAAATGTAATTTCCTTATCACCTGAGAGAACCATGAAGAACTCCAGGTACACTCTGATGTCTTTCCTTTTTTTTTTTTTTTTTGTCTTCCATCTTGAAATCAATACTGAGTATTGGTTCCAAGACAGAAGAGCAGTAAGGACTAGGCAATGGAGGTTGTGACTTGCCCAGGGCCACACAGCTAGAAACTATCTGAGACCAAATTTGACCCCTGGACCTGCAAACTTCTCTATCTACTGCACTACCCAGCTGTCCCTGATGTCTTTGAATTTGATTGTTGATTCAATTGGTTAAATACTCATTAAGCACCCACTATGTGCAAGGCACTGTGCCTTGGGACAGTGGAGATGCAAAAAGGGCCAAAGACAGTCCCTGCTCTCAAGAAGCTTACACTCTAATGGGGGGAGGAGACAACACACAAACAAATATATACAAAACAGATTATAAATAGGATAAAAATAAAATAAATAGGAAATAATTAACAGAGGGAAGGCACTGGAATCATGAATGGTTGGGGAAGGCTTCCTATAGTAGGTGGGATTTTAGTTGGGACTTAAAGGAATTCAGGGAAGTCAGAGGTTGGAGTAGAGAAGGGAGAACATTCTAGGCATGGGGGACAGCCAAAGAAAATGTCTTCTTCAGGGAATAGGCAAGAAGCCAATGTTACTGGATCAAAGAATACATGTTGCAGAGTAAGGTGCAAAAAAGACTGGAAATGTAGGAAGGGGTTTTGTATTTGTTCCTAGAAGTAACAAGGAAGCTACTAGAGGCTATCGAGTGGGGAGGAGAGGGGTGACATGATCAGGCTTGTCATTTAGGAAAATCACTTCAGTGACTGAATGGAGAATGGGGAGAGACTTGAAGCAGGCAAACCTACCAGCAAATTACTGTAGCAATTAAGGCATGAGTGATAAGGATCTATACTAGGATAGTGGCAACTTGGATATGGGTGATCAAAAAGAATGACTTCTAGATTGGGAACCTCAGGCCTGGGAGGAAGGTGTTGCCCTCTACAATAATGGGGAAGGGTAAAGAGAGGAGCGTGTAGAGAAAAGATATTGATCTCTGTTTTGGATATATTAAGTTTGAGATGTTTCCTGGATATCTACTTTGAGATTTCTGAAAGGCAGTTGAAGATGATGGACGATAGGTAACTTGGGCAAGGGAATTTCCCTCAGCCTAATCAACACAAGATGCCCTTCATGCCTAAATAACCTCTTGCTATAGCCAATTCAATCTCCTTTTGTCAACTTTTTGAATGACCTCCAAGTATCTCAATTTGCCCTACATAAAATAACCAGAGACTAGTTTGAGTCAGGCACAATCCAGGATGTCTTTTTGTTATCAAATGCCAAAAGTAGGGATAATAAGCATGGTAAACTAGAGCTCCTAATATAGGTACAACTAAATTTGACACATGCCACTGAGATGGTTCTAGAAAGGTTTAACCTTATCTAAAAGGAAATAACAGTATTCAAGTATAGGAATCAGGAGCCAGTCAAATAGACACTTATCACTGTGCTAAGGAAGTGCTGGACCAAAGGGTCATATGAATGAAGGCCAAAGGAAGCAGAAACAAGTCATGATGTCATCAAGTTATATTACAGTCAGAAAGAAGAAAGACACCAGGAGTTTGGGAAACAGATCACAGATCTGGCAAGGAGACCTGCTAGAGTAGTAATGAAAGATTTCCACTTTCCAGACATATTCTGGAGCTCTCTCTCTGCCAAAAGCAGAGCAGCTAATAAATGCTTGACTTGCCCTAATGAGAATTTCATCCTTCACAAGATGGAGGAACCCACCAGGGGAAATACTACTCTAGATCTGACCAATAAAAGAAAAATGGTTATTGAAGTAAAAAATGATGAGAACCATGGGTCAATGTGACCACTCCTCATCTTAAAATTTGTGATCAAGGGGAGAAAGGACGGCAAAGGATTCTGGGAAAAGGTACATAGGAAATCAGCTCAGGAGGGATGGGAAGGACTTATGAAGACAATTTTTAAGACCCAAAAGAACAAAAGCATTGAAAATGAAAAAGAGAAAGATGTATTCAGGAACCAGAATGAGCTGAAGCTCATAAGGGAAGCCAAGGGCAACAAAAATGACTTTTTGAAAAGACCATATGGGGAACAACTAGGTGGCTTAGGTGGATAGAGAGCCAGGTCTAGAGCCTGGAGGTTCTCCATTCAAATCTGATCTCAGATACTTCCTAGCTGTGAGACCTTGGGCAATCCATTTAACACCCATCACCTAGCTATTACCCCTTTCCTGCCTTGGAACCAATATACAGTATTGATTATAAGATAGAAGATATGGGTTTAAAAAAGGAAGAACATATGAATGAAAGAAGAAAAGTTAAAAGGAAGAGAATAAGCATTTCTTACAGCATAGTCTTACAGTATAGTCAGGTACCATGCTAAGCACTTGATAATTATTATCTCGTTTGATCTTTACAATAACCCTGTGAGATAGGTACTGTTATTTTCCTTATTATATTTAAGGAATAGAAAGTTAGGAAACTAAGGCAAACAGGAAGAGAACTTGGGAAACCGAGGCAAACAGTGACTTGCCCAGGGTCACACTTCTAGGAAGCATTTGAAGAGAAATTTGAATTTAGGTTTTCCTAACACCAACCGCATCACTTAGCTGTCATAATTAATGGAAAAGATTACTTGTTGGGGGTGTAAGGATAATAATGGACAATGAAGAGAAGACAGAACTATTCAACTCTTACTTTACTTATATATTATCCCTTCTAATGAAGGAGGGGGTTAACTTTGGAACCAAAGGGGCTAATAAGCTTCAACCAGGAAAGGACAGAACAAAAATCACTAAAAGGGAGTTGATACCCCAAAGAAGAAAATTGTAATAGAAGCATCTTCATGAATTCGCCCCAGCAGGCTACTGAAAGAAGTGTTCAATGTGATTGATGATGATCAATGATCTTTGAAAGAATATAGCCATCAGGAGACATGCCACAGATATGTAGAAGGGCAATACTCTAATTTAAAAAATGGAAGAGAATCAGGTCCACAAACTCTAAGCTTATTTCTTATTCCTAGCAAATTGAGAATGCATTATTATTATTAAAGGGACAGCAAGTGAGCATTTAAAAAGAGTAATCAAAAGTAATCAGAAAGAGACTGCAAGGTTTTGTCAAGAGTGGGTCATGCCAGACTAACATAATTTCCTTAATCAGCAGGTTTAATAAACTGATAAATCCAGGGCATGGTGCAGGTATCATTTGTCCAAATTTCAGCAAAGTATCTTAACTAGGAATTCAAAGAGGCAGGTGTGAAGAGGTAAAGGGGTAAGATGGTCCAAAGCATGTGATGGGCTGTTGTGTTCAGGGAAAATGGAATCAAAGAGTTCCTCCTGATGATATTTTATGTGAGGGAGAGAAATTGGAAATTAGTCTGGAAAGATGGGTTGAATTAAGATTAAGTGCCAGGCAAAAGAGTTCATATTTTATCCCAAAGGCAATAGAAAAACACTAAGGCTTTTTGAGCAATGGAGTGACATGGTCAAACCTATGTTTACAAATCTCAATTTGCGAACTGCATGGAGGACAGATTAAAGAGGGAGAGGCTGGAGTTAGGGAGAATAATTAGGAGACTACTGGAAAATTCTATGGGAGAAGTGATCAAGACCTGCATAATTGGAGAGAAAGGAAGAAAGCAAGGGATGTTATGGAGCTAGATTTTTTAAAACTCATATATCTTCTGTCTTAGAATCAAAATACAGTGTACAGTGTTGGTTCCAAGGCAGAAGAGCAGTAAGGGCTGGGTAATGGGGGTTAAGTGACTCGTCCAAAGTCACACAGCTAGGAAGTATCTAGGTCTGGTTCTCTATCCACTGATAGCTGCCCCTGTGGAGCTAGATTTGGCAAGAGTTAGCAAATGATTGGATATGTGGGGATGAGGAAGAGGAAAAGTAACAATTTATGGCAGATAGAGGGCTGGACTTGGGCTTAGGAAGCCTGGGCTTGAATGCTGTCTCAGAACCTTACCAGCTGTGTGATCCTAAAACTCTTCTATCATATGAAAGTATTGGACTTGATGACCTCTAGGGTCCTTTCTAGGTCTAAATCTAGGGGATACCGTGATCCAAAGTGTTGAAGATGGCTGCTAGGTTGCAAACCTGGGAAGGATATTAGATTTCTCAACAGAAATAAGGTAATTTGGAAGTTGGTGGATTTAGGATGGGAGGTTAAAAGAGTGAGTTCTGTTTTGGAGTATCTCATTCCAGACACCTGTGGGGCATAGGTAGCTGAGCAGGTAACTGATGTAAGAGAGGGGAGAGAGATGAAGTTAGGATGTGGAGACCTGGGAGTCATCTAAACAGATGATGATGATGATGATGATGATGATGATGATGATGATGATGATGATGATGATGATGATGAAAAACCCTTACCTTCCATCTTAGTACCAATACTGTGTGTTGGTTCCAAGGGAGAGGAGCGGTAAGGGTTAGGAAATGGGGGTTAAATGACTTGCCTAGGATCACCCAGCTAGGAAGTGTTTGAGGCCAGATTTGAATCCTGGAACTTCCATCTCTAGGCTTGGTTCCACTGAGCCACTCAGCTGTACCTTGAAGGGATGATGATTGAACCTATGGCAATTGAGATCACTAAAAAAGTGTTGATCAAGAAGAGAAGACAGTTCAGGATAGAAGTCCGGGATATACCCACACAAAGAGGCATGGAACATGGATGTTGATCCAGCAAAGAAGAATGAGAAGGACTGATCAGACAAGAGGACAAATATGAGACAATGGCATCATGAAGGCTCAGGCAGGAGACAGTCTCTTGGAGGTGGGAGAATCAACAGTATTAAAGAGGAGGATCAAAAAGTATTTGGCAATTAACTACTATTGGTAGCTTTGGAACGAACAATCAAATAATGCCAGCTCTAGACAGAGAACAGCTGGTTTGGCTTTATATTCTGAGAGCTCATATTTAGGGAAGTGAGCCCCAATGTTTTGTTGACTTGATTAAATAAACAAACATGCAAAATAATTTGCTGTCTTAACTGTAGCTTTGTTTGCCATTTTTACTAATGCTTCTTTTAGATGACAGACAGAATTTAGGACTGGATTTTCTCCCCATAGTTCCCCCATTAAGACAGGAAGTGGAGGGAAAACAAGAGACAGTTTTCTGAAGGGTTGTTGCATTGATGGCAATCTGAGTTGTCTCATTTTGATAGATAGGCATGAGTGATATTGTTTCTTTCCTTTGCAGAATGTACAACTGAGAAGTCTCAAGGAATTTTTATAACTCTCAAGTAGCCAAGCAACTGCTGAGAGGCAGGCATTCAGAAGTGAAACATTTTAAGGGATAATGCTGGAAGCAGTGGAAATAAGACACTTAGTGTTTATAATCCTCCTTCCTTCGAAAATGAAAATGAATACGGGATTAAAGCAAAGCCAGAATGGAAGTATGCCTTGAACATACTCTTAGTTTCTCAGTGAGTCAACAGGCTTGAGAAGGGAAGTTTCAGCAGGGGAAGACATTCACAGATGGAAAATACTGTGTGAGTGTATTTGGTGTAAATGAATATCGTTTCACTCCTATTTGCTTGACTTTAGGCAAATCATAATGAACATTAATCAGAATGTGTCACAGGCATTAATCCTCTAAATCAGGCTGGTGTGGAGCTTTTGCAATATCTCCATGTTGAAATTGGATTATCTCATTTGCATTTCTCCCATGAAAACCAAGCACTAGGAACTTAGCCATCCATTTTCTGCAAAAAAAAAAAAAATCGACCTTTTCCTATGTTTGTAGACAGCATACTGCATTACTTGTCAAACATCACAATCTACCCTTCTGAGGGCTGGAGACAAAATCTAGTTCTTTATCTTATCTTTTCATTTTTCTAATCCCATGAATTCTTCCTCCCTCACTACTATTTGTAGTAGCCATTCCTATTTGTAGGGGTAGCCAGGTGTCACAGAGGATCGAAGCAAAGCCAGAATGGAGGTATGCCTTGAACATACTCTTAGTTTCTCAGTGAGTCAATGGGTTTGCAAAGGGAAGTTTCAGCAGGGGAAGACACAGATGGAAAATACCTAAATCTTCAGGGCAAGTAGGTGGCTCAGTGGGTAGAGAGCTAGACCTGGAGACAGGAGTTCCTGGGTTCAGATCTGACCTCCAACACTTCCTGGCTGTGTGACCCTGGGCAAGTGAACTTGACCCCAGTTTCCTAGCCCTTACCACTCTTGTACCTTGGAACCAACACTTAGTATCAATTCTAAGACTGAAGGTAAAGATTCAAATAATCTAAATCTTCTACTCTGAAGTCTTGTGTATTTTCTGTTCTGCCATGATGACTTTCTACAAAATCATCCACCATATTTATGTTACCTGGAATTTTCAATTCTTTCAAAATTCTTTCAATTTTTAATTCTTTCAAATGATTGCCACAGTTTCTGATAATACTCCTAGAAATCTAATAATGCAGCCAGTAAATAATTTCCATAGCAAAATGGACAGTCATAAAGTTGGAATTTTGTCTCAGCCCCTTACTAGCTAGCTGTGTGAGGGCAGGCAAGTCACTTACCCTCTGTTTGCCTCAGTTTCCTCATCTATAAAATGGTGATCAAATTGTGTGGATCAAATGAGATAACATTTGTAAAGTGTTTTGCAAACCTTAAGCGGATATAGATATAGATATACTAGCAATTATTATAATTGCACAAATGTCACTCAGAGGCTATTTACATATGTGTTCGTGTAGGATTTTGTACCTAGGCTTATATCTGTCTGATGTCTATATACATATGAGTCCATCATATGAAAAACACATTCTTTCACAGGTTTCATTCCCCAAGTAGAATACATAAGGAAAAAAGCATAAAAGCAATTGTTCATGCTTTGGAAAATGCTGTCACCCAACAACTTACCCCTTTCTGAGCCTCATTTTTAATCAGCTTTATAATGGGGATAAGGGGGTATGCCCAAAGCATCAGTCATCCTTGGGGAGGTCTACGCTTCTAGCCTTGGGCTTTATCTAACAGAAAGACCACGGTGGCCAGGAGTTCAGAAACAATTACCCACAATGGGAAAGAACTTTGGGAACTCTGCTGTGACAAATGCCAGGTATGATCATCCATCAAACTTTAGGAAGCACACTAAGCTTCCTCAGGAAGTCAAGTTCACTTAACATGGTCTTGAACCTACACTGATTTATGTTTTCTTTTGGCATATTCTCATAACTCAGACCATCGTAGATCAGAGTCCTCAGGGACTCATCAAGTCTGACCTCCTCATTTTACAGACAAGAAAGCTAAAAGCCCAGAGAGTCTAAATGATTTGCTCAAAGTCACACTGGTAATAAATGAGAAAGGTGGGATTTGAACCTAGGTCTTTTGTCTCCAAAGCTAATGATCTTACCACCACCACTACTCCCTCTCTCCTTTCTTATTATATAGTAAAATCTAGATAAAATGCTTCACCTTACCATAGATCTACTTATAGTATGGGTCAAATCATATCTTTCTGTGTGTATATAGGAGGGAAGGAAATGAGCATTTATTAAGAACTTATTGCTGGGGCAGGTAGAGACCTCAGTGGATAGCTAAACAGGTCTGCAGATTGTCCAGCCTCAGACTCTTCCCAGTTATGTGACCCTGGGCAAATCACTTAGTCCAGCCCTTACTGCTTTTTTGTTTTGTTTTGGTTTTTTTTGCCTTGAAATCAATACTTAGTATTTATGCTAAAACAGAAGGTAAGAGTTAAAAAAAAAACAACTACTATGTATGTACTATGTATGTATGTATGTAGCCACTGTGCTAAGTGCTTTACAAATATTTCATCTGATACTCATAACAACCCCGAAGAGTAGGTTATTATCCCCATTTTGCAGCTGAGAAAACTGAGGCAGATAGCAATTAAGAAACTTGCTCAGGATCACTGCTAGAAAGTATCTGAGACTGCATTTGAACTCGGGTCTTCCCAATTCTAGGTCCGGTGCTCTATCATCCTATTTTCTCACATACTTCTGAGAAAGAAGTTGAGTATGTTCTCCAGCCTTCTCATTATGGCGTGACCAGCCATAATGTGCACTAGGGCTTCATTCAAACTCATGGAGCTAGTCAGACTGGGTCTCATGGCTTCTCTCTGTTAGCTCTGGGTTCTTCCTGCCTTTTTGCCCTCTTCCATGCTTGGCAGGACTTGGGTAAGAGTTCAGGAGGAGACCTGATTTGGGCTGGGAGGAAGCTTTTGGAGTAAGGGTCACTGGCAAGAGTCAGAGCGTGGAGGGAAAGCAGACAGAGCACGAGGAGAGAAGAGAAACCTTTCCATCCAGGGGATGGATGGAAATTTCAGAAAGGATGAATACCAGAGTGATCAGGCCAAAGGGAAAAGAAAGGAAGGATGGTGATCTCAGAAGCACTCGCTGTGCAGGACCAACCAGCCACTTTCAAAGAGCAAGAGAAAAGAGGAAATCTGATTTGGCATCTTTAAATTTTAGAGTAACAGGTACGATATTCTGTATCAGAGTTCCTTAAGCTTTCAACAGCAATATTGCGCTGAAGTGGGGAATCTGCTCCTGTTTTGTGCCATCTACAATCTCAGAATTAAGTGCAGAGAGCAAAGTATCATAGGATTACAAAGAAAAGCAATTGTTGAAATGTTATCATCAAAAAAATATATCTTAAAAAATTCATGGCTGTCATTTTCCCCTCACATCTCCCTGACAAAAGCCATCTAGTCCAGTTTAAAACCCTCTTACACTAGAGTAAAACACATATCTGCTCAGTCATTCTTCAGCCTAAGGTAACCTTTAACAGCTGGAAGCAGAGGACACTTGTCCAGTGATTTTTCTGGCTTCCCAGCATTTCCGGATGTCCAGTCTGGGAAACCTTAGATTGTTTTACCATCCAAACACAGGCATGGATCAAAAGGTGAGAAAAAAATTTCCTCTTAAAATGATCAGTCAATGACATAATAGATTACACTGATGGAAAACAAGAAAGCTTTTGCTGATTTCACTTCTGAAATGTTGGTAAATGACAAACGAACTTTACTTATTTATTACACAGCAGAATTGCCATAAAAAGACCGGAAATCAATTACGTGACAGAAGTAGCATTTGGATAAACTATATTCAAAATTACATTCAAATTATACCATTCACAGGAATGTACTATACGGTTCAGGTTACATATTATACAGTACATATTTCTATTTATAACCCACAGTTTAGACTCATTCAGAATTTATTGAAAATAATTTCCTCCTGAATCGATGGGCTTAATGTCAGCTAATAAAGTTTTTTAATAAAAATTCTATCCAAATTTGTTCCTTTCAATTTGTGAAAGAATGAAAATTTCCTTTTGATTAAAAAAGTAAAAAATTAGGAAAATTTTATAAGTAGAGTATACTCAAAAATATGGAAGAAATAATAAAAATACTGAAGAAAAAATATGTTCTAAAATAAAGAGCTGTTTTGCTCATTTGAAAATTAAATATGGTTGATTTTAAAAATCATCATGGGCACATGTTCTCAAAATTACATTTTAAGCTATGCAAATAACTTCTAGTCCTTTTAACTAAGTTTAATTAAATTTTTAAAAATTATTAAGCACTTGGCTGGATATTTTGCATAAATCCACTCCAAAACTTTGTAGTTTTAACAAAATTTATACATGAGGAAACATTAAAAGTTGTTTTCTTGGGGGCAACTGGGTAAGTCAGTGGATTGTGAGACGGGAGATCCTACGTGCAAAACTGGCCCCAGACACTTCCTAGCTATGCGACCCTGGGCATGTCACTTAACCCCTAACTGCTCTTCTGCCTTGGAACCAATACATATTATTGATTCTAAGGAGGAAGGTAAGGATTATATAAAAAAAATTGTTTTCTTAACTTGCTTTAATCCAAAGGCCATATTTCCTACTTGTAAATTCTGTGACTTCAGACAAGTCGCTTAGCATTTTCATGCCTTGGTTTCCCCATCTGCAAAACTGGGACAGTAAGACTACCTACCTCACAAGACTAGAGAAAGTGTAAACCTGATCTTATTTCTTTCTTCCAAATATAAATTAAACTAAAATAAAGAATTCATGTTTATGTAGCTGATTTCCAGAGTCCTCTGGATAATGTTAATAACCTTTTTAATGGGAAACATTTTTATGTGAATTCTGATTTAATATTATAGCATGTGCATCTGCCTGATAATAAAAATGGTTCTGATGGTTCTATGTGCAGTATATTCCATATTAATTCCTAGATTATGATTGACCTGAAAGTCACAAATACAGCTAAGAACTCACCCAACCATATATATATATATATATACCATTTGCCTATTAGTATTTATTAGACTTGTAACAGAAATCCCTCATTTGGCAGAAGTTGAGTGATAACCCATCCATTATTCACCTGACAGAGAGTTCTTAAATTACAACCTGGCCATCCTGCCACTTTTCCATCCATTCAGATATGAAGGCCGTTGATTTTTTTCTATGTCCCTCAGAAGCTTGCTTTAACCAACAATCCAACTGCCTCAATATAAGCTGATTGCCTAGAATTTAATAGTTACATATTCTATATCTGTCCCTCTAAAAGACTGTCATTTAACACTCCTATGTAGTATGTTTAAATTGTTCTTATTGTCAGAAATTTCTGGAAAATGAGGTTCCAATAAAGATACAAAGATAATAGGGTTTTTTTTTCTGTTTCCTAAATATCATGAGTTTCAGGGTCATACTGATACAAATTTCCAACTCCATGTGGGAAGATTTAATTAAGTGATATTGCCTCTTTCTGTCAAAGTGCTCAGTCTCTCCATTTTTTTTGAAATTTTAGTCAACTGACTGAACAGGGGCAGCTAGGTGTCTCAGTGGATAGAGAGCCATTTCTAGAGGTGGGAGGTCCTGGGTTCAAATCTACATGCACACACTTCCCTAGCTGTCTGACTCCTGGCAAGTCAATTAACCCCAAACATCTAGTCCTTGTGACTGTTCTGCTTTGGAACTGACATTTGGTATCAGTTCTAAGCTAGAAGGTAAGAGTTTTAAGTAAATAAATAAATAGACTGAAAAAAAATCAGGCTGGAGTAGAAATTTCCAAATATCTCCAGGTTGAAATTGGATCATGTCACTTGCAAATGCAAGGGGACATTTCTTCCATGAAAATCTGGCCATTAGGAACTTATCCATCTATTTCCCCCAAGAAAATCTGCCTCTTCCTACATTTGTATACAACATATCACATGATAAGCCCATATTTTTTTCTACAGGATTTTTCCCCCCAGTATACTCTACTGGAAGAAGTTTCTTAATTTTTTATTTTTTTTTAATTAAAAGGAAAATTTCATTCTTTCACATGAAAATGGAAATGAACCAACTTGGAGAGAATGGATATATACAATATACGTTGCAGTGCAGCAAATGTAGCATTCTGAGGAGTTGGGATGAAATCTAGTCATTTGTCTTCTCCTGTCATTTTTATAATCCTGTGAACTCTTCCTAAACCACATCTACTCATATATCACATCCTTTCATCTTCCATTAGGTTATATTTTTGACCATAACAAACACTTTCATATTTCAAACACAAAAATGTACCTTTTCACCCACGTCACCTTTGGGTCCACTGTCTCCAGCATCTCCCTAGGGGGAAAAAGAGAGGAGGAGATAAAGTCTTCAGTGTCTTGTACAGTAATGTTATAGTCATGGTTTTTTTCTTCTCTCCTCTTCTTCCATACATACTATGCCAAATTAAAGTCTCTTATAAATTCTTTGCAAAGCCACAAAGATAAAGAATTTCAATTAACTTGGCTGAATGAAACCATAAGGACAAAAGAAATGACCAGAAAATGTCATTGATACTGTATCTTCAAAGAACTTTTCATCTATTTAATTTTAAGGAAGTAGGAAAAATATGCTTGATGTACATGGTCCGATGCACTATTATTTATAGATCTTATATAGATTGTAGTCTGAGACCCAGCTCATGGCAGACAATAGCTCTTGACTCAGAAAGTCATCTGACAATCAATTTCATAAATTATTAATTGTGACTATGAGTTTTAAAACCCATTACAGAATGGATTACCTCCCCAACTTCCCCATGAACATGTACCTAACTCAGGTCAAATCTGAAGAGGACCATGATTACTGGGTAATCTAGGTACCTCCTACTGCCACAACTCTTCCTGCGAAAGGACTCTCTTCTTTCTAGGACTCTGTTTACCATTGGCTTCATTCTGTACCATAATCTTTCTCCTTTTCAGTATCTCTGTTCTGTGGCTCTGATGGATGGTTGGCTTATATGTATGAGTGCAGGGTTATCTTGGTGCAAATTCCTCTCCAGACTTGGCCATCTGGCTCCAGATTTAGGGATTAATAATCCCTAAATGGAGAGAAATTATATAAACTTCAAAATCCTGATGTTGATGATGTGATAAACTCCCCCCATCAATGGGAAGCAAATGTACATGTGATAGGAAAAGACATAAAAATGAGATTTGATAGATTTATGTCATTCAAATTGAGTTAGGGTCTGGGTAATTTAAAGCTGGATATTTAAATAATATGTTTACTATATTTTAATTAACATATTAATCTAATTGCTATGTTTTAGTGATGTTAATTTGTAATGAATATATTTACTATATTTTAATTATCCTAATAATTTAACTATGTTTTAATAATATTAATAAGTAATTAATGTTTACTATATTTTCCTTAAGTATTGAATTAATTTAATCACCATGTTTTAGTAATATTAATATGTAGTTAATATATTTACTATATTTTAATTATCCTAATAATTTAAGTATTTTAGTAATATTAATAAGTAATTAATGTCTACTATATTTTCCTTAAGTATTATATTAATGTAATCACCATGCTTTAGTAATATTAATATGCAATTAATATTTACTATATTTTAATATCCCAACAATTTAACTGTTTTAGTAATATTAATAAGCAATTAATGTTTACTATATTTTAATTAAGTATTGCATTAATTTAATCACCATGTTTTAATAATATTAACATGCAACGAATATATTTAATTATATTAATTTAATCACTGTTTTAATAATATTCATGTGTAATTAATGATTATTATATTTTAATTAATTATTGCATGGATTTAATCACTATATTTCAGTAATATTAACATGCAATTAATATATTTAATCATATTAATTTAATTACTGTTTTAATAATATTCATTTGTAATTAATATGTTTACTATATTTTAATTAATTATTGAATTGATTTAATCACTATGTTTTAGTCATATTAATATATAATTAATATATTTCTTCTTTTAATACAGACAGAAGGAAGTTAATGTGAACCATAATATCTTCCCCCACAGATTATCTCCAATTTGGTCAATATCTACATTTCATGCTCATAATTGTTTGTATACAGTCATCTCCCCCATTTGACTGTGAGCTCCTTGAGGGCAGAGATCTTTTCTTGCCTTTCTTTTGTATGCCCACTACTAAGTGTACTTTGTACACTGAGCACAGTGCCTAGCACCTAGTAACTAAATGAATATTTGATTTTACTTGATTTTTCTTTTTTCTTTTATAACCTGTACCTTCCATCTTAGAATCATTTTTAAGTATTATTTCCAAGACAGAAGAGCAGTGAGGGCTAGACAATTGGGGTTAAGTGACCTGCCCAGGGTTACATGGCTAGAAAGTGTCTGAGGTCAGATTTGGACCCAGGACCTCCCAGCTCTAGGCTTGGCTCTCTATCTACTGAGCAACCTAGCTGCCCTAATTTTTCTTAATAGGTGACAAATTTCAGGGTCCTCTTCCCAATATCTGTATATCTATATTCCAAGGAAATAGGATTTTGCAAGTATAAATATTCCTTCTGCTAATGCAGCTTAGAAACCCTCTACTACCTGATAAGTTATCTTTTCAGAGTTGTTGGGCCCCTTTCCTACCGGAATTAAACTCAACTCCTTACCCTGGCATTTGAAATCTTCTATCTTCTGGCCCTTATCCACTTCCTACCATTATCTCTTACTGCTTCCCAAGTTCAACACTTTGCTCTAGCAAATCACTTTCCCAGGTTTCCCACTCCGGCTCTTATCTCTGTCTCTACTTTTTGTGTTTCTCCTAGCTAGCCTGCTCTCTCCTCTGTTTCTTTTTGTCCAAGAGCTACCCTTCCTTTAAGACCTAGCTCAAGTTCCTGCTCCTCCAGCCTAACTGGCTGAATAGAAACTGGCTGTCTCGAGACAGATGTCTCTGGAGGCTGTTTTCAGCCCTCGGTAATCAGTTCCCTGAACCCTATAGCACTTATTATTTGTACCATTAGCATATGAGACTTGGTTTTGCTATTAAAAAAATCCATGGGATGTTCTTCCCAACAGATTTATAAGTCCTTTGATGGTAAGAACCAATGTGTGTCTTATGTTTCTTTGTATGCATCTTGAGTACTTGGTGCAGATATGATAGATGCCCAATAATTGGGGTAAATGACCATTTCTCTCTTATTTTGTGGTTGCCCAGTTGTTTCAATCACGTCCAACTCTTCCTGAGCCCATTTGGAGTTTTCTTGGCAGAGGTACTAGAGTGGTTTACTGTTTTCTTCTCCAGGTTATTTTACAGATGAAGAAACTGAAGCAAATAAGGTTAAGTGACTGGCCCAGGGTCACATAGCTAGGAAGTGTCTGATGTCACATCTGAACCCAGGACTTCTTGTCTCCAGCACTGGCTCTCTATCCACTGAGTCCCCTAGCTGCTCCCAATGACCACTTTATTTATTTATTTTTATTTTATTTTACTTTCCGTCTTGGAGTCAATACTGTATATTGGCTCCAAGGCAGAAAAGTGGTAAGGGTAGGCAATGGGGGTCAAGTGACTTGCCCAAGGTCACACAGCTGGGAAGTGTCTGAGGCCAGACTTGAACCTAGGACCTCCCGTCTCTAGGCCTGGCTCTCAATCCACTGAGCCACCCAGCTGCCCCCAAACAGTGTACACTTTAAAAAGAGATTACTTAAAGTGTTTTCCTCCTTTCCAGGGATTCTTAAATTTGTGTGTGTGTGTGTGTGTGTGATGATCATCCCCCCTCCCAACACTTATGGTCTAGGGAAGTCTGTAGAACCCTTTTCAGAATTATATTTGTAAAGGCATACAATAAAATAGGATAACAGTGGGAAACTATGGAAATAAAATTATCAAAAGATTGAAAAAAAGAAATTTGGGGTCCCCTGGATAAGAATCCCTGCTCTCAGCAGTTTCCAGATAAGCCAATCCGTTTCCTGCTGGTTATGAATACTCAACTCTGCAAAATTTCAGGTTTTTTTTTTGGAAAACCATATTTTGGCTGGAAGATCTATTTACTTCAAAGCTAAATTTCTATAATTAGTGAGGCAAATTTTTATAGGCCCAGTGAATTTGAATTTGAATTTTATTTTATTTTTTAAGTTTTTATTTTGAATATTTTCCCATAGTTCCATGTTTCATGTTCTTTCCCTCTCCCCCAAACCCACCTATCCCCCCTTAGCCGACACACAATTCCACTGGGTTTTACATGTATCATTGATCAAGACTTATGAATTTGAATTTTTTTATAAAAAGGTTGGCATACAATACTGAACATTTCTGAGCTAGAGTAGCCCTTTCTTAGATGAGAATTGTCTTATTTTATTCTTCTACTAACAGAGTTCTCATGAACACAATTAGTGATTAGAATAAATTAAATTAGCCTTTTATATGTAAACATAGGAATTTCAATGTTACTGGTTTTTGTTCTTTATCATATTCTTCCTCCCCACAGCAGCTAGGTGACACAATGGATAGAGCAGTAGGCCTGGAGTCTGGAAGATCTGAGTTTAAAATCTGAACTCAAATATATTTATTAGCAGCGCTATGTTGGGCAAGTCACTTAACCTCAGTTTGACTCAGTCTACTCAACTGTAAACTGGTTATAATAAAATCTCTACCTTCCACTGTTGTTTGGAGGATCAAATGAGATAATATTTGTAAAATGTTTAGTATAGTGCCTGTCATAGAGTAAGCTCTCCATAAAAATATACATACAAATATAAAATATCTTACATTTAAATTTTAATTTAACAAATTTAAAATGTAAGATACAAATATAAAAAATAAAATACAACCTTACCTTTTCTCCTCGCTCTCCAGGATCGCCCTGAGTAAAAGAAAAGATGCAGGTGAATTATTCACATGTTCAACTAGACACTGGTGATGAATGGGTTTGATTGGGGCTGGCTGAGAGGACGGGGAAACACATGAGGATGCCACGTGCCGGTTCATGATAAAGCAGATGACATAAATGAGGAATTGTCCACTAAATCCTGAAACACCAGGATAAAGGGACTCCAGAAATTAAATAGGGAAGCTCAAAATCAACAAGAGGACATGACTTCATGTTAAGGGTGAAGAACTTTAACGAACTCTCTGCCCTCTAAAATGAGATACCAGCAAGAGAAAGTAGCTGCAAGGTTTATAGAAAAGCTAGGAGGCTTTGGTTTTTTTTTATTTTAGCTCAGTCACTGATTTATATGACCCTAGGTAAGTAACTTTCCCTTTTGGGGTCTTAGTTTTCTTTCTTTTTTTTTTTAAACCCTTACCTTCTGTCTTGGAGTCAACACTGTGTATTGGCTCCAAGGCAGAAGAGTGGTAAGGGCTAGGCAATGGGGGTCAAGTGACTTGCCCAGGGTCACACAGCTGGGAAGTGTCTGAGGCCAGATTTGAACCTAGGACCTCCTGTCTCTAGGCCTCGCTTTAGTTTTCTATTTTGTAAAGTGAAATATTCAATTTTAGATTCTTTCCTGCCAAAAAAGTCTGTCTGTCATTCAATGACCTAAGCAGGGAATTGGCTATATAGATGATGCCTGGAAACAAAAAACAGATTCTAGGTTGAGTATTCGAGCCTGGGTACCATCTTGATTCTTTGTATCTGCATTAGTGAGATCTAAGGAAAGATACGATATGCTTCCATATGGATATTGATAATATTTCAACTTTGGTCTCATGGCAGCGAGTCATTTTCATTTTGCTTAAAGTTGCTGTTTTAAAAAAAAAGCTGCTTTAGATGACTACTCCTAAAATATGCAGGAACTGCCACACTGAATATCATTATAAAATAAATGAAATAAAAGAATGACTTATCAGTTTTTAAAATGCCAAAGAAATAAATTGTAAAAAAGGATAAGTTAGCACATCTGTAGGATAAATGGTGTGGTGGAGAGCCTGTTGAACTTGGATTCAGAAAGGTCTTTGAGTGACCCTGTCTATCTAGGACCAAAAGTTATTTGGGTTGTTTGTCCTTCTCCTGTCCCTGAATGCCCAGCTCTGAGACAGATTCAGCAGTCTGATTTTTAAAGCCCCATGAATGGTTCACGACAAATGGAATGGTCCCAGCAACATAATACCCTCTTATGGCTGGTTCCCTCCATTTCCCAACCACAACTGCAGATTCTTAATCCATTGTTTGCTGGGTTATTGCTACAGTCTCCTCTAGAGGATACTGGAATGTGGAAAAACCGAGAGATTTTATGAGAGTCTTCTTTCCTCAGAAAGTGAAAAATCAGGGAAATTCTTTGGGTAAAGAGAGCCTCAGTCTAGCTCGACAAGAAAAGGACAAAAGGGACAAAGAAAACTCCTAGAATGAATTCTCTGCAGTGTGAAATAGGGGCTTTTGTGAAAAGTTCAAGCAGAAGTTTCCTGTGCCTTCACATCTCGCCGACCAGACAGAGTAGAGCAACTTCCATGTTCTTTTTTCATCATATCAAACTCTATAACCTAGTTTCAGTGGCAATTCTCTTTTCATTCTTGGGAGCTAAAAGTGACCCTGCGGCTTCATGTATTTCTGGCCAATCTCATCACCTGATGGTTGCTAGGCAACACTAGAATAGCATCATTTGACATTTTAGTGTGGAGAGAGAGAGTCAGAAAGAGAAATGGCCAAAGTCTAAAAGACCTATTCACTTGCCTCTCTTTTTGGGGAAAGGAAACACAGACTTGAAGTCTGTCCTTGGCACCTGTCAATACTGATACGATCTGTGAAATCAACTGATGGGGATGTGTGGGATGAGATACACAAAAACACAGTGGATGGGATTAGACAGAATCCTGCTGTTTAAAGGAAGCTCACTAAGCAAAGCTTTGTCTGAATTATATTGGCCCCCATGTTGGATTTAATAGGCTCCTTCTTTTCTCAAGAAAGAGGAAATTTGAAAATTTCCAGAAGCCAATAACAACTACAGCCCTAAACCCTCTTAGGACCTTTCTTAACTATTTAAATCATATCAATATTAGCTTTTTAAGTGGAGCTCCTTGTCCATTTTGCTATGGAAATTACTCACTGACTGCATTATTGAATAGGCAGATTTCTGGGAGTATTATCAGAAACAGTGGAAATCATTTGAAAGAATTAAAAATTGAACAAATTTGAAAGAACTGAAAATTCCAGGTAACATAAATATGGTTGATGATTTTGCATAAAGTCATCATGGCAGAACAGAAAATACACAAGACTTTGGAGTAGATTTAGACCAGTGATTCCCAAAGTGGGTGCTACCGCCCCCTGGTGGGTGCTGCAGCAATCCAGGGAGGCAGTGATAGCCACAGGTGCATTTATCTTTCCTATTAATTGCTATTAAAATTTTTAAAAAATCAATTTCCAGGGGGCTAAGTAATATTTTTTTCTGGAAAGGAGGCAATAGGCCAAAAAAGTTTGGGAACCACTGATTTAGATTATTTGAACCCTTACCTTCAGTCTTAAAATTGATACTAAGTATTAGCTCCAAGGCACAAGAGTGGTAAGGGCTAGAAAATTGGGGTCAAGTTGACTTGCCCAGGGTCACACAGCCAGGACGTGTTGGAGGTCAAATCTGAACCCAGGAACTCCTGTCTCCAGGGCTAGCTGCCACCTACTTGTTCTGAAGATTTAGGTTTGAGTATTTACTCTGAAATTTAATAGCTGAGGGGGTGTTCAACTTCTTATTCTATAAAAAGGGACAATAATATTTAGACTTTATACCCCAAAGAATGGCTAAAGGAAAGTGCCTTGTAAACTTTAAAATGATGAACTATTGCTATTGAACTATTCTTATGCTATATGCTATATATGAACTATTCTATGTGAACTATTGCTCATTAACCAACATGGAACCAATTAAAGTCATCTTCATATCTGTGGATCTAATGATAGCTAACCATGATAACTTTTCATAGTTGCAAATAAATCTGAGGCAAAGTTGATGCTTGGTAATTAAGGGAATGACAAAATATCTTGTGTTAGGATAACAGAATGGTAATATAGGCCAGGCATGGTGGTCATGACTGTCATCTCAGTTCCTGGGGAGGCCAATGTTGTGGACCTCTTGAGTTTAGGAATTCTGAGCTGTAGTGGGCAAAGAGTTTAGATGTCTACACTAAATTCAGCATCAATATGGCAAATCCCTGGGAGTAGAGGGCCACTAGGCTGTGTATGAAAGGTTGAATTGATCTAGGTTGGGATGGAACAGGTCAAAACAGGACAATCACTGGAAGATTAGGTCTGTCATTAGTTCCTGGCTTACTAGTCTGCAAGAAAGGCAAAACCCAGACTTTAGGAAAAAAGAAAGAAAGAGATAGATATGTGTGTGTGTGTGTGTGTGTGTGTGTGTGTGTGTGTGTGTGTGTGTGAGAGAGAGAGAGAGAGAGAGAGAGAGAGAGAGAGACAGAGACAGAGACAGAGACAGAGACAGAGACAGAGAGACAGAGAGAGGAAGGAAGGAAGGAAGACAAATGCTATTTGTTTTCTAAATCAGGAAGAAGCATAATGAACATTAATCGGAATGTCACAAGCAATAATTTTTTTCATTTAGCATAAAGAGAAATCCTCTAGAGTATCACAGTATTAATAGGGAAAGAAGACCACAGAAACAGCCATCAGACACATTAAAAATGGTAAAAACATGATACTTCACGCAGATTTTAATAGTAGCACAGAAAATGTACGTGACTTTTTCTTGGTACTAACCTTAAGTCCAGGTGTTCCATTCTCTCCCGCTATTCCAGGTAAGCCGGGTTCACCCTCAAATGAAAAAGGGAAATGTTACTGAATAGAATAAAATGACAAGCCTTTTATTAATGTATCCTTGAATTCTACCCAGCCCTAGAGCGGAAACTCCCCTCTCATGGAGCTCCCTTCATTATGAATATGGCATAGAAATAAGATGTCTACAAATAGAGGTTATCACTACAGTATGTTAAATAACATGAGGAACTGGAGGGCACATTGGACTTTAATGCCAAGAAGGCCTATGTTAGTGTCCTGCCTCTGATACCTACTGGATGTGGGATTTAATCTCTTTGAGCCTCAGTTTTCTCATCTGTAAAGGAGGAATAACAGTACCTATCTTAGGGGATTGTCAAGAAACTTGTATGATATAATATGAAGTCCTAAGAAGACTTTAAAGTAACATGCATGTAACATACATCTATATAGTTATAATCTTTTCACTGTGAGCTTTCTGTAAGATGTTAATAGCTAGCACTTATATAGAGCTTTAAGGACTGCAAAGCACATTAAAATATTCTCCCATTTGATTCACAAAATTATTATCATCTCAATTTTACAGCAAAGGAAACTGAGGCAGACAGAGGTTAAGTGACTTGCCCAGAATCACACAGTATCTGAAGCTGGATTTGAGCTCACAGCTTCCTGGCTTCAAGTCCAGTGCGCTATTCATTGTGCCACCTAGCTGAGAATTATTAACTTGGAAAAGTTTCCTGTTTCAAAAGAACAGTGACCTCATTCAATGTAGTGAAAATCTGAAACTATAAGTTTCAAAGGAACATGGGCTCTTTGAGGTATAAAAAGGGGAAATATGCTGGTCCACAATGCTTTTGGGTGACCAAAAAAAACCACAAGAATCTTACTTTTTATTTTTAAACACTCCCCAAAGTCCATCAGAACATCTGTTTGCCTTTTAGGCCAACTTCCTTCTTTTCACTGGGGGTAGTAAAAAGTGCTTCTGATATGCAGGTATTTTCCTTTGATTTGAACAAAGCATTTGAGAAAACTCTCTTCTTGTGAAAAATGTGGCAGTGAGTGAGTTAGATAATTGTATAGTGAGGAGGTTTTAAAACAGATCAATGGTTGGACCCAAAAAGCTATCAATAGATGTTAAATGTCAATTCAAAGGGAGGTTATCAGCATAGTTCTCCAGGATCCATGCTATTTAGCATTTTTATCAATGACTTGAATACAGTTATAGATGAGAAACTGTCAGATGACCTGAAGGTGGGAAAAATATATCTAGTGTCTTGGATCAGAGGTATTAACTCAGATGGGTGCCAAGTGGGGCTTGCACTAGATTAAAATGCAAATGGGAAATGTTTACAAATAAATAAAAATAAAATACAACATAGATGGATTTCCTAAGTCAGTATGTGTCAGCATTGATCAATTTCTATTTGAGTTCAGCACCACTGCCAGGGATAATGGTTAGGACTGACCTCCACCAGTAAAAACACTGGGTCAATTCTAATAAAATGAAAAAGAGCAGTGACAAATATAGTCTCACACAATTTGAAATTTTAATTTCACAATAAAGATCAGGGTGGTTTGGCTAAATAGTAATTTAATGAAAAGATATGAGAATTTAAGTGAGACATAGCCTCAATATGAGCCAATACTGTGAAAGGGCATGAAAAAAACAAATATAAGAGGGGTAGGATGCCCAGGGCTAGGGAGGTGGTTGTCCCACTGTACCCTGCCATGGTCAGATCAGTTCCAGAAACCGTATTTTAGGGAGGACATTGGCAAGGCTGGAGAATGGCTGGAGGAGACAACCAGGATAACAAAGGTCCTTGAGATGATGCCATATGAGAATCATTAGAAGGAAATAGGGATGTTTAACTAAAATGGGGATATTTAGCCTGAACATGAGAAGACTTGTGGGTGTTAGAAGGCATGCTGGTTATCTTCAAGTATTTGTAGGACTGTTACATGGAGGAAACATTTTACTTTGTCTTGGTCCAAGAAAGAGAAATGGGTGAAAATTGCAAACAGATGAGTTGAGATTTGGCATCAGGAAAAACTTCCTGATAACGTGAGTTGCCTCAAAGTGGAAAGGATTGCCTATGGAGGCAGTGGGTCCTTAAGCAAATGTTGGATGCCCCCTGACTGGTAAGTTATAATGCAGGAAAGATACCTTATTGGGTATAAGTTGGACGAGATGACCTCTGAGGTCTCTTCCAGTTCTGAAATTCTGAGCTTCTGTAATTACCAAATCCTTGTCATTCTCTTAGCCCTGTCCCCTCCCATTACCACTATTCTGGCTTAGGTTCTCATAATCTTTCACTTTAACTATAATTATTGGTTCCTTCCTATTTTGGATCTTTGTTCTTCCCTGATCCATCTTACAGAATAATACAGGAGTAGACTTTACAGAATCTCAATATCTATGGCAATGGATGTTGGTCTTATTTTCTGTCATGAATCCCTTAGGCAACTTTGTTAAGCATTGGGATCCCACAGACTAATGCTTTCAAATACATGAAATAGATGGAATGACCAAGAAACCAAGAATATTGAGAAAAAGCTGTAATATTTTCCTTATTGAACTTCATAGACCCCCTGAAATCTACCAACAGTCTGGAATCCAGATCAAGTTTCCATGATCCTGTCCAACCCATTCCTGAATATGCATACCCTCTTCAGCCTCCCTAAGTTCTTGAAAACCTCCAGCAGTAAGGAATCTACCACCTACTGAATTAACCCAGTCAATCTTTAGGCAACTCTAATTTTTATGAATTTTTCTTCATATCTAGCAAAAAAAATCAGCCTCCTTGAAACTCCCAACCAGTACTTCTAGTTCTGTCCTCTGATCTTTCTTCCACATAGCTGACCTTCAAGTTCTCAAAGAAGGCTATTGTACCTCCTCCCCACATCCCCACTCCCTTAGGATGTTTCTCAGCCTTTTTCTTCATCTGATCTTCATATGGCACAGCTTGCAGTTACCTCACCATTCTGGCAACGGTCTATTACACATGCTCCAGGTTAAAGACCCTTCTAAAATGGGGGATCCAAGATGGATCACAATAGCCCAAGTGTGGTCTAACTAGGTCTGGATACTATGATTACATGTTTCAGTCTATGCCTTTTTGTTTATCACTTTCACCATGAGGTAGACTTTCCCATCGATCAATCAGCCTAGGGATCAGAGTTTTGAAATTTTTAGAGTTGTTTTCCTTTATGTTATTGTCATCTTCCTCTATGGTTGTCTCTGATTCTGCTCACTTCCTTCCCTATGAATTCATATAAATTTTCCCAGCCTCCTCAGAAGCCACTGTATTTGTCATTTTTTTATAGTACATTATTATTTCATTCTATCCAGCCATTGCCTAAATTCATGGGAACTCCCTTTCTTCCTTTCTTTGATACAACAAAAAAAATTACTATACTATTTGTGTATACATAGGACTTTTCCCTATGTTTTTTTTAAACCCTTATCTTCTTTCTTAAAATAAATACTATGTATTAATTCTAGGTCAGAAAACCTGTAAGGCCTAGGCAATTAGAATTAAGTGACTTGCCCAGGATCAAACAGTTAGGGAACATCTCAGGCCGTATTAAAACCCAGGTCCTCCCATCTCCAATCCTGGCTCTCTATCCACTGTGCTACTTAGCTGCTCCTTGCACATCATACTAAAGGCTGTCTATTAAATTGAATTCAATCTCTCCTTTCCTTTCTCCTGTTATATATTATATCATACTTATAGACATCATATTTCCTCCAGTTGACTAAGGAGAGGCAGTGTTGAATAATGGATAAGGTTGCAGAGTTGGAGTTAGGAAGACCTGAGTTCAGATCCTGTTGTTAGGCACTCACTAGATGTCTGTGCCATGGCAAGTCACAACCTCCCTGGGTTTCAGTTTCTTTATCTGTAAAACCAAAGAGGTGGAACCAAAATACTCTAAGACCCCTCACAGCTCCAAGTCTGTGCCACAGTGACTAAGAACTCTCCAGAAGAGGAACTGCTACAGCTTTCGTTTTTATTTCTTTAGCACCTGGCACAGGGAAGATGCTTAATGCTTTGGAGTGGAATCCATAAGGATAAGCTTGCTTTTCTTCATTTCATTTGCTGCATGTTTCTCTGTGATGTTTAAGAACACAGGAGTCTCAGCCTGATGTAAATATGTTGCCTACAAAAATGCTTCTATCTATGTATCAGACAAAAAACACAGAGCTTAAGGTCTGAAGCTTTATCACAAGAGGGAAAAAGCCTCACTGATGTAGCAGTAGGATGTACACTTGGCTGACTGCAATCAAGGGAATAAGAATGAAACAGAATAACCCTGAAAGCGATCTAGCATTTGCTATATGTACGACCTGAAAAACAGAGATAGCAAATCTGTCATTGTCAAGGGAACTATATAAAAGGATAAGAGCTGATGGGGCACAGAGCAGCTGCCAGTATACAGCAATATAGACATTGCTCCAACTTTCAAAGAATAATGACTGCAGGTAGTTGTGTGGAATAGAAAAGCCCCAGGACTGGATGATGATTTATCTATCGAGATTTTCAAGCAGGAAAGTGAAGAGCTGCTTAGATATTTCCACAGAGCTCTCCACAAATATACGAATACCAAGGAAAACCTCCTGGTTTTAGATATGGAAGGAGAATAGAGCTCCCCAAAGCAAATACTCTTTTACATCATGACACAGGTATTGTGGCTGGTTAGTGAATCCGTGTGGAAAGGAAGAGAAGAAAGGGAATGAGGAAGGGTGTGGGGAGGAATGACTAAAGAAAGGGACATGAGAGAGATGTGAAAGAAGGGAAAGAAAAGAATGAGTAAAAGAGGAAGGAGGGAGAGATCAGGAGAGGGAGCTAAGGAGGGAGGTGGGAAGAGAGAGAGAGAGAGGAAATGTGAGAGACAGACAGACAGAGACACAGAGATGGAGACTGAGAAGAGGCAGAGGGAGTAGGAAGGAAGCTCTCCAGAGTCAGAGATAGGGAGAAATACAGAGAGGACAGACAGAGAAAGATGGAAGGTAGGGAAAGAGAGATATAGAGACACACATAGACCAGACATCCACACCCACAAACCACAAAATGATCAAATTGGTCTAGATCGGTAATGGGCAAACTTTTTAAAGAGGGGGCCAAAGGAAAGGAAATGTTCATCTTTCAGTCTGTTTCTAAGGCAATTTTTTTGAAGTTTCATTGTATTGTATCCTACTCATTATATTCGTCAGATTAGAAATAATGTCACACTCTGCCGGATAGAACATTTCAGGGGGCAGCATCTGGCCTGTGGGCCATAATTTGCCCATCACTGCTCTAGATAATTGTGAAGGTTCCTTCCAAATCTGATATTCTCTCTCTGTGGAAACTGAGGTCCACAGAAGTACAGTGGCTTGACCAAAGTTGCGCAAATCATCTTCACTCATATATTATAATATTATATTAGATAGATATAATGGATAATATATTAGATATATTAGGTAATGTGTGTTAGATACACATTTCCATGCCAAACATATGACATATGGAAAAAACAATAAGATGAAAGGGTATCATTTTGTCGCTAAAAGCATAGTTCTTATGCCTTGTTGGATCATCTCCTGCCCACCGAAATCTGACAGCATTTCAAACTCCCAAATGATGAGGAAATTCTATAGGTAGTTATGAAGCAAAACAGCAGCTGACATCTTAAATGCAGGTAGATTGATGGTGCTTCCTCTCCTATACTTTAAACTCCAATACTATTCCCAGTGTATTACTCCCAAATGACCATTTGAGTATTTAAGCTGAAAATAATTTAGACTGACTTTTTAAAAAAGAAGGGCTTACTGCTTACATTTTTGACCAAACATGTTTCAGAACTCTAATGTAAAACATTACCCTCGTCTCTTTTCAGCTAGTTCAGGTGATGGTTTTCAAGAAAAAATATGAAAAAATACCCCAAAGGTTGAAAAGCACTCAGTCCTCTTACAGAGATTTAGCACCACAGGAAAAGAGGTCATTCAACAGCAATATGGGTTGCCATCATTTCTATCCTAATTGTTTTCCAATCTGGCAGTGGGGAACAAGAATTAGTTGTCTATTTAAATTTTTAGTATATGATAATTTTAAGTCTTAACTTTTTTTTTCTTTCTGGGACTTTCTTCTTTATACTGATTAACCCTTCCCTTTAAAATCAGAAGTCCTTAAGCAGGAGCCAACCCATCATCCCTATCCCTGCCCCTCTTCCTCTTTTCTCATCCCTCAGGATGTCTGTCTCCTTTCCTAGGTTTTGTACATTTTCCCAAAGAAAAAATAACCTATGAATCATAAGCTAAGACAGGGAAGGAAAGTCACTTACCTATGAGGGGGAAAGGAAACAATTGTTTTGTTTATGAAAGGAAAAGAGAAAAAGCCCTGCCTTCTATCCTTTACTGTTATTGCCATGGGAGATGTCCTAAAAATCTGGAATTTTTAGAAGCATCTTTGAGTTCAGCAGTGGAAAGAGGGAGAAGTTGGGAAAATCGGTAACACTTTTTTAAAACCCTTGCCTGCTGTCTTAGAATTAATACTAAGAATCAGTTCCAACGCAGAAGGTAAGGGTTAAGTCACTGGTGTTAAGTGACTTGCTCAGGGTCATGCAGCTAGGAAGTGTCTGAGGTTAGATGTGAACCGAGGACCTCCCATCGCCATGTCTGTGGCTCCAATCAGTAACATCTTAGAAGAGCTGACCCAGGAACCAAGCTCTTACTCTATAAACTGAGGTGTGGTTGCCCTTCCAACATGGTAGCCCCCCATCCCCATTTTTGTACTGGTTGTAATCTATGTAGATTGTCTATCCGGATATGAAAACACAAGAGGGGACAGCATGGCAGTCTTCCCCTTCTCTGTATAGAGCATTTCTAGTGACTGAATTGGAAGGGCACCGTCAAGCCTGTTAAGTGTATTTGCAATAATCATTGTTCTTAGCATGCACATGTCACGATAGAGGGCTTGGGAATGTGACCCCAGACTATTAGAACCAGGCAGTTTGCCAAAGGTTTAAACACTATTGTATCAGGTACAACAGTTTCACCAAATGCTATAAAGCTCAGCCTACAGCAAAAAATGATGTTAATAATCATCTTTAGGTGTTTCCTAGTCCTTAGAGAAGCATGAAGCAGTCTGCATTCTGGGGGAATGGGTCCTTGCTCCAGAGAAAAGTTGGGGGGAATTAAGCTGTGTCTTCGTAATAACTCTGATTGCAGGGTTTGGTTTTTTGGGAGTTCATTTCTGTCGTGTTCGTTTTTCTTTCTGATTCTGTTAATCTGGACATTTGCCATTTCGGTGAATAGTCATCTATTTCACGTATATTGCCAGCCGAATTGGCATATAATGAGCAAAATCAATTCTAAAAATTTTCTTTTTAAAAATGTGAACCACTTTTGTGGTCCTAATTATTTAGGTATTTATCTCCAAATACCTAGAGCAGTTTGTATACTATTTATTCTTTTCCCCAATAGCCCTACAGTCCAATTAATTTCTTATCCTCCTCCCCATCCCGCAACACACACACACACTTTGGACAATAAGGAAGTTGTCACAGACTCAAGGAAGTGTCTGACTCAACATCTTTTCCCAAACACTTCCCTTCTCTTCCCTGAAGGATACTTCGCGTTGGCTTTCTCCCTGTACCTCCTCTTCTTTCTCTTCCTCGCTGTTCACAGCTCAGGTAATTTTGCCACAGGCAGACTCTTACATGTGCACATACACACATTTTCTTTGCATGCTCCATTTTTTTATTTTAAATTTAAATTTTTCTTTCATTTGTCTGCTTCTTGGCTACTTATCTGAGGGAACTCTTTCCCCTCCTCTCTTTCCCATTTGTTCTTATGAGCCCAAGAAAGAACATCATAATGCTCAATCAACCCAAGCAATTCATAAAATGCCTGCACGGAGGAGAAGAAAGCCACAATTTTCAAAGCAAAATTGTACAGAATGAAAAATTGGTACTCTCTCTACCTAAGTCCACCCACATCTCTACTTCCTACCTCATCTTGCTCTATTATTGAGCCTGCTTTCCTATGAGTACAAGCAGTAGAATTCCTATTTTTAGGCACAACCAGGGAGTAGAACAGTTTAGTTGAGGGACAGGCACCAGAGATAAGCATCACAGGCTCTTCACAGATCCAGAGAGCATTTAAGCCAGCTTTATACTGCTGGTATACTCCGGTCAAGTCAGTTCAACTCTTCCCAGGGTTTGGGTGATACATGAGCGACTCAGAAGAGGAAGGCGACACTATGTCCCAAGAAGCTTGCCATGACTTAGCTGGGGACAGTCCAGGGTTTTTTCTTACTGTCTTCTGCAGGACTATGGCACTGTGCTAAGAAGTTAATTATTGTTAATCACATTTGATCATCACCACAACTCTGGAAAATGGGTGCTATTATTATCCCCATTTTACAGATGAGGAAACTGAGCCCAACAGACTTGTGTGGGATCCTATAAAACTAGCAAGTGCCTTGAAATCAAGTTTTCTTGATTCCAAACCTGGGCACTCTATCACCTAGCTGCCTCCAAAAATATCATTTTAAATTTTATTCTTTTTCTCTAAAGACTTTTTTTAAAATATAAAAGTCAAGATGCAAAGTTAATTTCCTTCTGCTAATTGCTTAATCAGAAAATTCTCCCTTCAAGAGTCTTTCTTCATCTCTTGTTGTTGTTATGCTTTTAAAAGATCTGATTAGGAAAGGTAGAAAGTACATAGTCTCAGCAATTAAGCTCCTTTCTGCATCACAGAACAAGTAGCCCTGCAGGGTAGCTTTATCTTCACTTGACAAATAAGTTTCTTTCTGAAAATGAAATTACAAAACCAGGCTCCAGCCCCATCTGATCATTCGTGCTTTTGGTCACATTGGCAATATAAATAAAAATTAGCAGGAAATTGACACATGGACCAAGTTGGAGCTGAATTGGGATATCCATGCCAGAGGAGTTACTAATTGGACAGTTTAAAATAAGCTTTTAATACCAATGACTCAAACTGACAAAAATCAAGCATGGGATATCAGAGGAAGAACTGGACTTGAGTAAGAAGACCCTGAGGTTCAAGTTTTTTTTAAATCCTTACCTTCTGTTTTAGAATCAATATTAAGTATCATTTCCACGGCAGAAGAGCAGTAAGGGCAAAGTAACAGGGGTAGGAAGTGTCTGAGCCAGATTGGAACCCAGCCTGGCTCTCCATCCACTGAGTCACCTTGCTGCCCTAAGGTTCAAGATGACTTAGATTCCTATTAGTTGTGGGATTCTGGATAAGAGCCAAACTGGGGTCACTGGAAGATTCTGTGACACAGAACCTGGGTTCAGCTCTTTACTCTGCCATCACCACCTATGTGACCCTTAGGCAAGTTAATTCATCCTCTCTGAAACTCAGCCTCCTCCTCTATGAAATGAGAACAATAACAATGCTATTTCCTTGTAGGGCTGTAATGTAGAAAGGGCTAAGAAATGGAAATTGAGAGGATGAAGATCAATTGGGGAATGGTTGAATGAGTTGTGGCATAGGATTGTGGTAGAATACTATGGCAACACAAGAAATGGTGAACAGGTTAACTTTAGAAAAGCATGAAAAGACCTTCATGGAAGTATGAAGAGTGAAACAAGAAGAACCAAGAGGATGCTATATAGAGCAACAGAAATATTATTTGAAGAATGGCTTGTATGTGTCCACCTTCCAAGAAAGAACCAATAAATAGAAACAAGCAAGACATAGATTTCTATGTATGTATATATTTTGGTTAAATGATGCCTTCTCCAGTATGAGGAGAAGGAGAATGGGAGGCACCACGGAATTTTAATGTAACATATAAAAATTAATTAGTTTTTTAAAAAAGAAAGTGCTTGTTTATTAAGCATCCATGAAGTCATTGTGCTATCATTAGTTGAATTCAGATTTTAAAAGGTAAACTGATAATATAAGTAAAATTTGGAAGAGGAGGACGAAACATTCAAATACAGGAAAAGAAAAAAAGAAAAAAATTTGAGGGGAGAGAAAAATATGATTCTTTTCCTTAGGGAGTTTACAGTCTAGTTGGAACCAAAAACTACTACTGTGAAAAAAGTGATCAATATAAAACTGCTTCCAATCAAGAGACTTGTTGTGTGGTACAGAATACAGAATACTTCAGAGGTTCAGAGAAGAGGGAAGGTGTACAATGTGAAATTGTGGAAGTGAGGAGAGGAAGAAAGCAAACATTTATGAAGCACCTACTAAGTGTCTATATACTATGCCAGGCATTGTACAAAGTACTCTCCAAATAGTATCTCATGTGGTCCTCAATAACCCTAGGAGGTAGATGCTATGATTATCCATGTTATCCTGTCTCTCACATCCTTTCTTCGAAGGATCGACTTAGCTGAATTAACTTGTTTATTATGGATTTGTATTATTATAAGAAATCCTCTTGATCCATAAATTCTAGACTTATCATTTTTAGTATTGGTTGTGTACCTAACAAACCTCCACTAAAGTACATGCCTTTTTGCATTGTGGACTTGACCTGGAGGTCTTGACAGCTGTGCCATCCCAGAGTGAGTTCTTGGGCTCTTTCCAAGACAGTCAGGCTTTCACTTTGGGTCCAGTGATGGGACATGCAATGATTCCAAGAAGGCCATTCCCAGTCTAGGTGAATTGACTCACATGAGCCTAATGTTGGTAGGGAAACATTGAGATTTATAACCAAGCTGAACATGAAGGGTCTTAGAACTAGAAAGGAAGCCCTCTACTTCGATCTCCCAATCCATGTCGGAATTTCTTCTAAAATGGCACTAACAGGAAGTTCCAAGTCTCTACTTGGCTACCTCCAGTGTGCCTACAGAATTTCATATTTGTCCCCATTCCTGTAAGAAAAAGGTTTTCCTTATGTTTTGTGTGATAATATATGGATAACCCAGATCAAATTGCTTTCTAGCTCTGGGAAGGGGGTGGAGGAATGGGAAGGAGGGAGACAATTTGGATCATATAACTTGGGGAAAAAGGTAGAAATTTGTTATTACATACAATTGATAAAATATCTTTAAAAATATTTTCTTGTCCAGATCATCTAACTTATATTATATTTCAAGGATTTTAGGGGGCATTTTACATTTGCAGGTTTGTTTTGAGGGCAGGGGCTGTTTTTTGCTTTTTTAAAAAAATCTCCAGCACCAGGTATAGTGCCTGGAATATAGGTGTCACTTAATGAATATTTATTCATTGATTCTTATATTCAATGTATTAGCTTTGAATCTCTTAAAAACAAGGGAAGGAAAGAAGCATTTATTAAATACCTAAGTACCCTCCTATGTGCCAAGCAGGATGCTGAGTGCTTTGCAAATATTATTTCCTTTGATCCTTACCTGGGAAGTAGGTGCTATTATTATTCTCATTTTATAGATGAGGAAACTGAGGCAGAGACTTACCTAGAGTCAATGAGTATGAACTCAGGTCTTCCTAATTCCAGGACCACTGCATTATTACACAACCTAGCTGCCTTCTTTTTTTTAACTTTGTATTTTATTAATTATTGTTATTATATTTTGTATTGGTTCCAAGACAGAAGGGGAGGAATGGCTACTGGAGTTAAATGACCCAAGGTCACCCAGTGAGAAAGTGTCAGAGGCCAGATTTGACTTCTGTTTCTTTGTATAAGCTGTATTTCATCAAAATATCATTTTTAAAAAGAACTATCCAAAAAGTGAATTGGGCTGCCTATCGAGGTAGTGAGTTCCTCCTCACTGGTGGTTTTTAAGCAAAAGTTGGATGAACTCTTGTTGAATTCTCATTCATGCTCAGATTGAATTTAGGTGCTCTTTGAGGTTCTTTTTTATTCAGACCTTTATCATTCTATTTTGTTGAACATTACAGAGTTGAGAGCTCAGCTCGGTGTCTATCTTTGGATATTCTATTTTCATAATTCACTATCTGGGGCACATAAAAATATTTTAAAAGGTTCTTGATAATTCTTCTTTTTGCCTTGCTAAACCCATATTTCTTGTTTCAGTAGAAACATTTCTTTTAATCTTAACTATGAAAACTAAGAAGAAATGTCTAAAATTTTCTTCTCCATCCTATTTATGAATTAACATTTACATGGTACTGTAAGGTTTTCAAAAAGCTCTATGAATATTATCTCATTTTATCCTCACAACAATCTAAGAAAGTAGGTTATTATTGTCCCCATTTTACAGATAAGGAAGCTGAGGTGGAATATGGTTAAATGACTTGCCCAGGGTCACACAGCTGATAAGTGTTTAAAATTGGATTTTAATTCAGGTCTTCCTGACTCTAGTTCCAGAACTTAATCCACTGTTGCTAGATACCCTGTTCACAAAGATGTTAAAACCCGTTGACTAAAAGGCTCCCAAGAAGGAAGTCTAAGAGTCAACAACTCCTTTTTAGTTACAGCTCTTGATAGCAATAGACATTTGTGGAATTCACCTGTGCATGCTTTTTTTTTTAAACAACTCTTACCTTCCATCTTAGAATCAATACTGTATATTGGTTCCAAGCAGAAGCATGGTCAGAAGTAGGCAATGAGGGTCAAGTGACTTACCTAGGGTCACTTAGCTAAGGTCACATTTAAACCCAGGATCTCCCATTTCTGGTCCTGGCTCTCAATCCACTGAGCTACCTAGCTGAACCCAGTCCAAGGTTTTAACATAATTTAAAATAGAAAAAGGATAAAAGTCAATACCAAATTTATCTCTAAATTATACCAAATGCTTTAATTCTGATGTCTGGAGAAATCTACTTCAGCAGAAGTTTTGTTTTGTTTTTTACTATTGTTTCTATAAATGTAGATTTAAAAAATCAATATTAAAATTATTGTTCCAATTTTTATTTAATGTGTTTCTAAAGCACCAAAAATAGTCTATTCCATCCATTCCTTGGAAACACCAGTTCCTATTCATCAACAGCAAATTTTGGGGGAAATACAGACAATAACAGAAATAAAATATTTTCAAGGTAGTTTTGTCTTGTAAGACATCAGCTATCTGTTAGACCACTTATACCATTCTTAGCTACCTTCTCAGAAAAACATATTATTCTGACAAGCTGCATTCATATCATACTTCTCCCCAAAATGGGATTATTACATTACTCCCACAAGTGTTCTCACTAGGATGGAAGACCCCTTTGTTATAGCTGGAGTACATACACACTTTTCTCTTTCTAGAGTTGGCATTGCAGGAGTCATCAAAGTTAAATCCTATATAGAGGCAACACATCTTCAGTATAAAAAGTTTTGGAGTAAGTGCTTTAGATCTGGTTATATTTATAATTCTTCACTCGACTTAGGAAAAAGCAAGTTTGAGTCCAATTAAGTTGGACTGACCTCATTTCTAGAAACATGTACAGGAAAATCACTTGAAAATGCCATAAATGTTGGTGGAAATCAAAACATAAATCCACAAATTTTAAATATCCACTTTGATCCTTGAAATACAATTTAAATTTGATGACTGGGTCAAAAAAAACCAACACATTCCTTTGTCTTGCAGGAATCTGCAAGGAAATTGCATATTTCCTTCATAAAAAGCAAACACATAGAGTCTTCATAAGGACATACATGGGGATTTTAAAGTTGCACAGTTTCAGGTTAAAGGTTTCTATAAATCTCTGGGCTGCTTCCTGAGATGTTTACATTTAAGAGAAAATCACAGCTTAATACACAAAGCTCTTGTGTTTTGAGGGATATTGTGGTGTTCAATTACAGACCACTTGGATCTGAATCCAAAGCTCTGGCACTAACAATGTGTGTGACCTTGAGCAAGTCACTTAGCCTCTTTGTGCTTCTGTAAAATGAAGACATTGGGCTAGGTGACCTTTAAGGTCTCTTCCAATTCTATGTCAGATCCTACCATCCAATTGAGGTTGGCATTGATCTCTGCTGTTTTGCACTCAAATTTGGTTGTCTCGAGGATATTTTTTCCATCAAGATTTCTTAGAAATTTTAAAAATTCTATGCTATCCAGAGAAAGAACTGTGGGAGCAGAAACACAGAAGAAAAACAACTGCTTGATCACATGGGTCGATTGGGGATGTAGATTTTAATGATCACCCTAATGCAAATATTAATAATTTGGAAATAGGTCTTGATCCATGACACATGTAAAACCCAGTGGAATTGCTCATTGGCTATGGGAGGGGTTGAGAGGAGGGAAAGAAAGAACACGAATCATGTAACCATGGAAAAATATTCTTAACCAATCAATCAATAAAAATAAAAATAAAATAAAATTCTATGCTTGTTTTTCTCCTACAAATACTTGTATCTGAAACATAAAGTGAATGTTTCATACTTATCTGGACTTGTGGGAGGATAGAAGCTAACTAGAAAAACAGAGGAATAGAAAGTCAATTAACTACCAATAATGTGAGGTGATTTACTGCATTGAAAAAAATGTGCCACTTGCCTGGGTGGAAAATATTCATTTCACCTGAAGAATTGAGCAATATGTGAAAAAGACCCCCTGAGTTCAAATATAAAAATATTCCAAAGCATAAGGACATTTTGAAGTATAGCTTCCCTCTTCCACATGAATTAGAAATTCACCATTTTACAGAGATTTAACCCAAAAGAAAATAAAACAGAGGGACATTTCTCCCCTATCTCTGATGAAGTACACATTAAATATTCTTTATGGATTTGATCCAAAAGAAAAATAAAGTTTTTTCACAATGAAAATTTTTTTAAAAATTCTTTAGATATTCAATAGAGAAGATTGGAGAGCTGACGAAGGGAGCCGAGATTGAAAAGATGACCCATTTTTTTAGCACTATTTTACATTGTTTTGATCTGTTGGGACTTCTCTAATACGACCCAGAAGGTCACATACTTGAGAGAGACACAAGGGACCAGGTTAGTGGATAATGCAATTATAAGGAGCCAGCATACGGGCTCTGAGGGAGACAGAATCAGGTAAGAATTTTTTTTTTTAATTTTAAGCCCTTAACTTCTGTGTAGACTTATAGGTGGAAGATGGTAAGGGTGGGCAATGGGGGTCAAGTGACTTGCCCAGAGTCACATAGCTGGGAAGTGTCTGAGGCCAGATTTGAACTCTAGGCCTGACTCTCAATCCACTGAGCTACCCAGCTGCCCCAAGAATTTTTTTTTAAAGGATGCTCCTAATTGATCTACATACTTCTGACTTGGAGTTTGTACAGCTTGAAACTGACTTTTCTAGATTACAGATCTTCAGCCTATAAAGCTATATTAAGCCTTCAAGGAAATCCTTGTCAGCCCTTTCAGAGGGGCAATGTGAACTACTTTGGATAAGTAGACACATGTATGTATAAATACACATACATGTATATATCATACATGAGGTAGCAGGAAGAGCTGAGTTCAAATCTGATCTCAGACTAGCTGACTCTGGGAAAGTTGCTTGACTCTGCCTCAGTTTCCTCATCTATACATGAGCTTGGAAGAAAATGGCAAGCCACTCCAGTATCTCTGCCAAGAAAACCCCAAATGGGGTCACGAAAAGTCAGATATGACTGAAACAACTGACCAGCAACAACATGTCATATATACATACATGGACGTGCAGGAGAGAAATTAATTCTTATCAGTTATTTTGTGCATCTATTCAACAAATACAAATAGTGTAGCCTAGCATATGTGAGTTAGCTTTAAAAAAAAAAGGAAGACATCAGTTCAAGTTCCACCTCTTGACATATATTGGCTGGGTTGGGTGGTTTCAGAACTTAATCTATTAGGACTCTGGGCAATTCCCTAAATTTCAGAGAAAATGCTGCTCTGCATTGAGAGAGAGAGAGAGAGAGAGAGAGAGAGAGAGAGAGAGAGAGAGAGAGAATATTTAGTTCAGTCCCTATTTTTTATTCCTAAAGGTAATTTTCTAATTTCTTCTCATCAGGTTATGGTATGAATTGGGTGGGTTTAATTCACAATCACCTACTATTTGGGGAAATAAATGGAGAGCCTACCAACATATCTCAAAATAATCAATTTTATGACAAACAGGATGAATTCTGAAAAATCTAGAAAGACTAACATGAACCGATGCAAAGTGAAGTGAGCAGAACTACAGGAAAAAACAAAACAAAACATTGTACACAGGGACAGCAATATTTCTCGTTGAACTACCGTGAATGACCTAGTTGTTCAAAGCAATGCAGTGATCCAAGACAATCTCAGAGACTCATGATGAAAAATGCCCTCTGCCTCCAGAGAAAGAACTGATGGAGTCTGAATGCATACTGAAACATACTGTATTTTGTTTTCTTTTTTCTCCTTTTTCTCATTTCAGAATTCTTCCACAAACAACTAATATGGAAAAATGTTTTACATGTGAAATTTATATTTGATTGCTTGCCATCTTGGGGAATGAGGGAGGGAGGGTCAGAAGAAGAGAGAGAATTTGGACCTCAAAACTTTTTTAAAAATGTTTTAAAAAACTGTTTTCACATGTAATAGAGAGAAATAAAATATTCTCAAAGATAGGTATCCAAAAAGCCACAGTAACATTAAAAATAATATTAAAAAAATAAGTAACAACAAATTATAAATAATTTTTAAAAAGAATTTTAAAAAGAAAAAAGAAATAATCTCTTTTAAACCTTCACTCTTCAAAGAGAAAAGAGGGAAGAAGATTGTTTTACTATTTTAAAATATATATATGCATATATGTATATTTTACTATTTTTCAGATTGAAAATTAACCAAACTTCCTAACAAATACAGAATGAATCTAATGTTTTCTGTGCAAGAAGATGCATTTAGGGTGCATTTTTCTGATCTCCACAAGTGTTAAAGGAGGTAGATTAATCACTATCTACTAACTTTACACCAAGGACTTTGCTTTACCCCTTATATAAAATAGTAGGAAAGCTCTCAAAAGCCCATAAAACACCTACAACCAGAGGAACTTTCATATTTCTTATAGCAATTAAGTTTCTATATTTTTAGAAAGTTTCATCACATAATTTTAAAGATTTCTCCTATCAACCAAATATGTATACACAAATACACATGGACACATATAACTGTACACAAGTTATTTTCACAATTAGTCTTGATGACAATATCTTTTTACTCATACTTTTAAAGAATGTTAACAAAGGGATTCTATAGAACTCACCATTTTCCCATCCATCCCTGGAGTGCCAGGTGCTCCAATAGAACCCTAATGGGGAAAACATAATTAGTTTAGGCTGATATTCCAATTATAAAATACTTTTGTGTTGAATTTAACCATTTGTGTATCATATCCTACCTAATGTCCTGTTCCAATGCCTTCCAATAGAAAAGATGTAACTTTTTCTTTTTTACCTTCCATCTTGGAATCAATAGTGTTTATTGGTTCCAATGTAGAAGAGTGGTAAGGGCTAGGCAATGAGAGTTAAGTGACTTGCCCAGGGTCAAGATAAAAATGAGAAGAAAATGATGAATATGAACACAACAGTTTTAACCTGTTTCATATTCAGGGGAAAAAAGGAGACATAAAAACAAAGACATCAATTTCAATTTTTAGTATTTCTTGGGAAACCTAACTAATGTGAAAGAATCATTACAATGAAGAAGCCAAAAAAACTTTTGTTTTTCTATCTACAGTGGCCAAGCCAAATGGACAAAGAATGTCTTCTATCAAGATTTTGGGGTGCCCTTTATAGCCTTTCCAACAATATACGTAACTGAGAAAGACAATACATATGGTCGAAGAGTTGGATTGAACTAGGAAAAAGAGAGTAGCCTGGATTGATTTCAGAAAAATGCAAAGCAATTTTTACTGACCCCAAACTTCCCATTATAGCAAAAGCCCATTTTTTATTACAATAGCAGAGAACTGGAACTCTATTGTCCTATATAGAACTTAAGAGCACAAAGAAGGCAATGGAGAGGTGTGTGGTGAGTGAGAAGGCTATAATATAGAACCAGTGAGGAACCCTGAAAAAACAAGGTTAAAGATATCATGAAAGAACTGTATGAAAGAAATAGAATAGGGGCTGGTCATGAAGCAAGAGTGAGGGGCGAAAGATGGATATTCAGAAGACTCTACTCTTTCTCTTGTTAGGTTGATAAAAAATGAAGGTCCCTATCACATTGGGTGAACTTTAAAGAGAACATGGATAAGAGTCATACAAGAGGACTGGCATGAATGGATTGGAATCTGCTTTGCTGGAGGGAACTCAAGAACAGATGAGATCAGAGATCCATTTGAGTATATTCTCATAATTGATGGCAGTGGAATTTATACATTTTGAATATAACACCATAGTGGCTTTTGTGGTATATTTGGACATGGAAATGGCACCCAATGAAAGGAAGTAAAAAAGTATGGACGGGTTTACTACATTAGAAGAAAATGCTAGAAACAACGCAATTTTAAAGCATCCAGGGATCAGTTTCCTAAGACTTATTTTCTTGGAAAGAATAATTTTTTAAAAAAGGAAACAATTGTGTAGTAAAGTTACCACCATAAATAGTTACCAAGAAAACCACTACAGAACCATAGTTCTCATTTGCATCAAATCATAATGAGGGCGGTTTTATATAAATCTCAAAGGTATCCTTGACAAAGGCATGTGATAGGAAGAGACAGATTTTCACTGATAACTCTCTAAAACAGACTCTATTCTCATAGTGGAAAAATTGATCAAGAGATATAAAGAGTGCAAATTTTTTAGTTTTATTTTAACTTTACAAGTTAAGTAAAATAAAACCTTGAATTATGTCTTCCAGCAAGGTGCTCCTCCTGAAGATGTTAAAATCATTTCAAATTCCTTGACACAACATCTCTGTGGTACAATTGCTCACTGATTCTTTGATTATTAATACCAAATGCAATATAGTACATATTCACCAAAGTTGTTAGCCATTGTCAGAGAAAAAGACTTATTCAGAGTTAAAATGACAATGGGATTCCCTTTAAATGACAATATTTTTCAGATATTCTTGTTTTTCAAAATGCATTGAGATGATTATATCCAACTTCAGGGTCTTCCTAATTAGATCCATGAGCCCCTTCTTTGAGTACTGCAAAGGGATAGGTCTAGCAATCCAAACAGCAAAAATCAAGTAAAGAATACACATTGCCAAGGCTTGACCTAGAGTTGAATTGGCAACCTAATGAATGAACCCATCTGTACACATATCTCATTAGAAAGTACAGATGGAAAATGAGCCAGGCTCAGAATTAAAGAGTAGATCAGACTGGATTGCATTTGGGAAATTACACTATGCTATTAAAGATTCCAAACTTTTCTTTATCACCAAAGCCCTTTTTTTTTCTATCAGCTTCTGTAAATAATGGAACAACATGGTCTCTAAAGAATCAAAATTGAAGATCACCCAAAGGGTCTTAGAATAAGTAAATGGCAGAAAATTACTGGCAGAAGGAAGGAAGGAAGGAAGGAAGGAAGGAAGGAAGGAAGGAAGGAGGGAGGGAGGAAGGGAAGAAGAAAGGAAGGAGGGAGGGAGGGAGGGGAAGAGGGAGGGAGGAAGGAAGGAAGGAAAAAAAGAAGGAAGGGAAGGAGGGAAGAAAGGAGGGAGGGAAGGATCAAGGAATCAAATGGATCAAGGAGGGCCAGTCACTAGTAATAGTGAGGGATATGAGGGCAGTCTGTTTGTTTTTTGGTACCCACAAAATATTCACATCCCACAAAGATTCCTAACTCTTAAAGTCAGGGATAAGAACCATTCAAGATTAGAAGGCATAGATGGATTGTGATCCATATGGAGAGAGAAGTAACCACACAATACATAGAGATAAATTGAAAAGGGCAAAAACTCCTGCTCTATTATAGCATCAAATCCACTATCATAATGGAGCTTTTCTTTCCTTCTTGGTGAGTTTTCTTCCCTGTCTTTATGATATATTTAAAGTAGCTTATTTCCCACTTCATTTGCTGGCAAACACTTGATCATGTAACCATGCTGTTCATGCTTCCTTAGAAACTAGAAAATTAAAATCAAATACTGCTTTTATTCTCTACAAGTCAAGCACATTAATTCTGTTAAATTTAATATGTGATCCTAATAAAAAAAATCATAGCTTAGATTGAGATCCAAATGTACCAGCTGGTAACACTGATCTATCTTCAGTGTTTGGGGAAGATGTTGGTAATGGCTTAGTTTAGAAAAGTGTAACAACAAAACAACTCTTTTAAGATGCATGAGTTTAAAATAGATGAAACAAAAAGAAACAAACAGCAATAAACTCTGTCCTATAGCAGAACCAATAAAAAAGGCAAGAGAAAAAGAAGAATTAAGAAGAGCATGGAGATTGAATGATATTTGGAGGGAGGGGAGCAAATAACTGTATGATAGTATAATTTTCAGGATCTGGAATAAGTATTTTTCCCTGAATTTACAAAAACCGAAACTGGGTCTCAGTCTTTAAACCATGTGAATATAAATCCATTTGTGAAAGAGGATTATGAGGGGTAATGTGTTGGAAGTTAAGAAATAGAGACGTTAAATGTTGCCCAATGCAAAGCTATGACATCTTATCAGACACAGGAAAGACATTAAGAAATAACTTCAAACATTCTTTCACTTCCCTTCTTGGAATACTCATTCCATCTAAGGCTATAGCTAAACATGTTTCAAATTCAACAGGTACATTTCTTTTCTGGCACTAGAAAACAGATTTTTCACCCTTATTCTCTGTAAGATGTTAAGATGATTTTATTTTAATTGAAAAAGACTTTATTAAAAATGAGACTAAACCAAGCAAGAGTTAGAGAAAAAAAACAAGCAAGAGTTAGAGAAAATTACAATGTAAATTTAATGGTTTTGATTATATTAAGCTAAAAAGCTTTTGTACAAACAAAAACAATGTAGTCAAAATCAGGAGGGAAACAACAAATTGGGAAAAAAATCTTTATAACGAAAAACTCTGACAGGGGTCTAATTACTCAAATATACAAGGAGTTAAAGCAATTGTATAAAAAATCAAGCCATTCCCCAATTGATAAATGGGCAAGAGACATGAATAGGCAATTTTCAGATAAAGAAATCAAAAGTATCAATAAGCACATGAGAAAGTGTTCTAAATCTCTAATAATTAGAGAAATGCAAATCAAAACAACTCTGAGGTATCACCTCACACCTAGCAGATTGGCTAAAATGAAAGAAGGGGAGAGTAATGAATGTTGGAGGGGATATGGCAAAATCGGGACATTGATGCATTGCTGGTGGAGTTGTGAAATGATCCGGCCATTCTGGCTGGCAATTTGGAACTATGCCCAAAGGGCTATAAAAGATTGCCTGCCCTTTGATCCAGCCATACCATTGCTGGGTTTGTACCCCAAAGAGATCATAGATAAACAGACTTGTATGAAAATATTTATAGCCGTGCTTTTTGTAGTGGCAAAAAACTGGAAAGTGAGGGGATGTCCTTCAATTGGGGAATGGCTGAACAAATTGTGGTATATGCGGGTGATGGAATACTATTGTGCTAAAAGGAATAATAAACTGGAGGAATTCCATGCAAATTGGAGAGACCTCCAGCAAGTGATGCAGAGCGAAAGGAGCAGAGCCAGAAGAACATTGTACACAGAGACTGATATACTATGGTAAAATCAAATGTAATGGGCTCCTGTACCAGCAGCACTGCAATGACACAAGATAGCTCTGAGGGATTTATGGTAAAGATGCTACCCACATTCAGAGGAAGGACTGCAGGAGAGGAAACATATAAGATAAACAATTGCTTGAATGCATGGGCTGAGGCGGACATGAATGGGAAATAGACCCTGAACAAGGACACATGTTACAACCAGTGGAAATGTGCGTTGGCCATGGGTGGAGGGAGAGCGGGGGGTGAAGGGGAAAGTAGGGGCATAAAGTATGTAAACAGATTAAAAACGAATATTAATAAATGTCTAATAAAAATTAATTAAAAAAAAGAAAGAAAATGGTGGTAGTAGGAAGCTATAGTGGCAGGCTAAGTTAAAAACTCCCAACACCAGATGCCTCAGAAAAACATCAAAGGATGTAGCCCCTTTCTGACCACTATAAACATTCTCCTTTGGCTGTTATGAGTCAGAATTCCTATGAAAATATGACCCAATTCTTATTGTATCCCTTTGGCCAGTAATGTAAGGAAGAAGCATTTCTACAGCATTATTATACAAATTTAACCTAGATAAAGGTTCCTTTAAGGATGATCTGGTAACCCAGAACTTCTTAATACTCCATGTACTCTGAGCGAGCATATGAGATATAAAAAGTATGGATAAAAGGCAGCATCTTAAAAGCTCAACTAGAATATTTCTTAAAGCACCAAAATAACCATTTATTCAAGGAAAAACTCAATGATTTTTAAGGGGAAATGAGAACTAGAACAAAGGAAGAGCACCAAAAGAACAAAAAAGAAGAAATTATCATATATGTAAATATTTAAAGCATTTCTTGTAGCTCTTTTTGTGGTAACAGAAAACAATAAACTAAGAGGATGCTCCACCAATTGAAAAAAAAATGAGACTAATTCTACCAAACAATTTGGAGGTTCCTGAAGGACTGAGATGTAAAAAGTTGCTTCCTCTCTTTACTGCTAATGTTGTTGTGCTATTAATGGACTTCCTAAAGACTGAAGAAGTAATTTTGTCCCGGCAGTGGGTGGATTAGGGTAGCTTTACAATTTCACACTGTGCCTAGTAGAGACATTATCGTTAAGGACCTGGTGTTCTGACATGAATTATCCTACAACTCATTAGCTTTCACTTTGGTCTGAAAGATTGTGTTTCGACAGATGCCAAGATGACAAGTACTTTCAAAAAGGCTGCATCTCTAGATGCAATCTGAAATCTTAAAATAGAGAACAATTGCTTTTCTATTTGTGCTATTACCATTGATTCTCTTCAGCTTTCTTGGGTACTTTTTTGGACAGATGTGTAACATTATCTTCTATACTTCAAAACCATTTTTTTTAAATTGGGAATTCAATGATAATTATGTAAGATGCTGGTAAGGAGCCATCGATCAGCTTTCATTGGTTTGCCGAATGAGCTACTGGGTAATGAATGAGGCAATCTCTCAAGTTCTGGGTTCACTCCATCAAACTGCAACATTTAATGCTGATGAACATAAATAATGCCAAAAAGACCCCGGAAAGTGAATTCTCCAGTTACCTTGGCAACAGGAAGGCATCCCTGAGCCACCTGTGTACAACCAGCCCAGCCCTTTTTATCAGCAACACCTACTCTTTGGGTCATGGGGCCAAGAAGCATCTGAGTCATTTGAAACTTTTATCTCCTTCTTCACAATTTTTAAGCTTGACTTCCTAGCTTTCCTATGATTTGAATAAGAAAATTAAAATAACCTTTTAACCTACAAGTTCAGAAGACAGATTGAAAACAGTCTGCTTTGGACTGCTTAAATTTCTTATAATGGGGGAAATTAGAAATCTTATGTCTCACATGATGAAGTTATATTTGGGGAAAAGAGGCTTGACAGTCTAAATTAACTGCTCCGAAGTGGCTTACAGTAGCTAATTCTATTCACCTCAATTTGGCACTAAGGAGCATAATTACTTTCACAGTATTATTGTTTATACTCTACCTTTTGTCCTGGAGGCCCCTGAGGTCCCTGAAAAGGGAAAACAATTCAATTAGCATAATAATATCTCCAATTCGAACTTAAGTGACCAATTAAAACTGTCCCATTCTATGCTGGCCTGAATCCAGCTGATGTTTTGTGCATCAAGGAAAAGGAAAACTTAAGTGACCAATTAAAACTGTCCCTTTCTATGCTGGCCTGAATCCAGCTGATGTTTTGTGCATCAAGGAAAAGGAAAACTTTCTGTTGAAAATACACAATGGATCTTTTCATCTCTTTTCTGAAATAGCATTAAGCATATGCAGTAGGATTCAGATTTCTCCCATTTTTTTTCTTAAGTCTTTGCTATTTCAGTCCATCTGTTTCTTCAAATACCTGCAAATCTACGGTATCAATCTCACTTAGACAACTAAAGATTTTTTTCAGTTAAAAGGCAACTGTGGCCCCATATTACATATTATTTCTGCAGCATACCTTTACAATTTTGGTTGGCATATTTGTAATGAAAAGAATTTTTGAAAAACACCAAAGAGGAGCATATTTTAGCCATTGACCTTTCCCAACCTCCTTTCCACTGTCAGGGATTTTTCCCAGACCCCTCTGCTGTTAGTGCTTTCTCTTCTAAAGTTACCTTCCTCCTATTCTTTTTTTAAACTCTTACCTTAGAATTATATACTAATTAGAATTATTAGTTATTATTTAGATGCTTCTTTAGAATTCATAATAAGTGTTGGTTCTGTTCAAATAGAAATTTCTTTCTGGATGTGATCTGTGAGTTCTTTTAATTTCTTTTTGTTTTAAAACCCTTACCTTCTGTCTTAGAGCCAATACTGAGTATTGGCTCCGAGGCAGAAGAGTGGTAAGGGTAGGCAATGGGGGTCAAGTGACTTGCCCAGGGTCACACAGCTGGAAAGTGTCTGAGGCCAGATTTGAACCTAGGACCTCCTGTCTCTAGGCCTGGCTCTCAATGTACTGAGCTACCCAGCTGCCCCCAATTCTTTTCATTTCAATTTTATTTTCATGTTTGAGGATCTCTGGGTAGTTGTCATTGATAATTTCTTGTATTATGATATCCAAGGTTTTTCTTGATCATGGCTTTCAGGTAGTCTAATAATTCTCAGACAGAAGAGCAGGAAGGGTTAGGCAATTGAAGTTAAGTGCCTTGCCCTGAGTCGCACATCTGGGAAATGGCTGAGGTCAAATTTGAACTCAGGACCTCTGCCAGGTTCTCAATCCATGAAGCCGCCCAGCTGACTTCCTCTTTTTACATTTTATTGATCCTTGTAGAAACCTATTTTCATGCAAATTTTCTTCTCTATTAAAATGTAAGCTCCATAAGTAGAGAGAGCTTTTTTCTTCTTTTTTTTGCCTTTCTTTGAACCTCTAGTGCTTAGCCTACTGCCCAGCATGTGAAAACCACTTAATAAATGCTTATTGATTGGTTGATGCCTGTTGAATGACAGCTGTTGAAGGCAATGGAGAAAACCAGAAAAAAAACAAGGTACTATCAATCTATTAATGCTTAGAATGGCTCCACTTGGGTAGGTGAGTGAAGATATTTCTCCCCATTCATTGTCCCTGGTAGGATGTCATTTCTGAGATGTGTTAGTGGTCATTATGGTGATAAAATCAGTGATGGTGTTCTGGCTAAATTTAATTAGAGAGAGAAGAGCCTGTTTTGAGATGTTTTGCCTAGAATTTATTTTAGGAGGAAATACAAAAACATAGATGATAAACTTGCATGTTTCTCTATGAGCTCTAAGATATAACTTTTTAGAATTTCCCACTACCTTTCCAAAAATCTGCCACTCTGTTTAGGAAGGAGGTAGATAAACCCTTTCCCCATCATTGCAACTGCAAATGTCATAGGACTTCAGGTCAATCAAATGAATATCTTGTTCTTCAAAAGCTATCTTAGATAGCAACAAGAAACACAAGTTGGTCAATAAAAGAAAACAGCTAATAAATAGTTTAGGCTCAATCTCATCCCTTATTTTTTGGAACAGCTAGATCCATCTGACATCCAGAATGGCCTTCTACCTACCTTAATGACAAGCACATGTCCCACAGGCTGCTTTTCCATCATCATCATTAGAGATTATAGTGTCTACCATGAAGAACCTTCTAACACTTAGCCTCTCTGTAGATCAACTTGCTCAAATTTCATGACCTTCATCTTAAGCCATGCACATGATTTACTTAGATCTCAGGTATCTCAGATCTCACCATTACCCAAAACAGATCCATCTTCAAGTTTATAAACTCTGAAATTCTCCTCTCTAACCATAATCTGTGGACCTTTCATCTTTCCACAAATGCATTCCTTCAAAACCTGCTTTTTGGGGACATTTTCAGTCATTTTTCAGTCTTATCTGACTCTTCATGACCCCATTTGGGTTTTCTTGGCAAAGATACTAGAGTGATTTAGCTATTTCCTTCTCCAGCTCATTTAATGTTTTTGGGATTGCGGTGGCTTCTTATGGATGGATCTCTCTCTGTTTCCCCAATCATGTTATGGTTTTGCTTCTTTTCTTTCACAAGTTCAACTTTATAATAAGTCATTACACTAAAACTTGTCTTAGGCCACTAATTCCTTGCCCACTACTTCTGCTAGTACTACATCCACAATACACATTTCTGAGTCACTCCCTTCATTTGCTTTCTCCTTTTCCTAGGTACAATGGGCTTGGAAGAAGTAAAAAAAAATATTGACCAAGACCACTACAAATGTTTGTACATTGGCCCTTCACTACTGCATGGAAATCCCAAACCTTATTCTTTTCTCCCTTTAAGCATTCGTCCTCTATCTTTCTTTCTTAACAGATGACCTTGACGTCCATGTACCTTGCAACATTGTTTTGAGGAAAGTGTTTTGTAAACCATAATGAGTTATCTGAAATATGAACTATTATTTATTATGACTTTACTGAGTTGAACTGGACCAGATATATAAGAATAAAATGACTTCATTTTAAAGGCACTTGGGGGCTGATCTTAAAGATATCTCAACAAGGTGACAATTCCAAGAGAATGGAAAAAGATAATGGATGATGATATGACTTCCAAAAAAGTGACTGATGAGGTGTTAGTAACTACTGACCTGAAGGGTCACACAGCTAGGAACTGTCTGAGGCCAGACTTGAACCCAGGACATCTCTAGACCTGGCTCTTAATCCACTGAGCCATCTAGGTGTCTCCTCAACCAACTTTGTCAGTGTGTAGTTAGAATGTTCTACCCCAGGACTACATTCCCCAGAATTCCTCTAGTATTATCCAGCATCCTTTTCCTTTTGTCCATGTAGCATCCTTATGTGTTTGTATATAGTTGTGGGTAACCCTGCCTTCTCTCTCTCTTCTCCTGTAAGTGTGGTCAGGGAAGTGGCTTTTTCTTTTTTTAACTGAGGTTTGCTATTTTTCCTTTTGCTTCAAGTTATTAGAAATAAACCTTATAAAATTATAATACTTGGAGTATTTGGATATTAATTTTTAATCTCACACCGGTGATCTGGGGATTATCAGTTTCAAGCTAAGCACAAAACAAACAGACATAAGCTAGCTAAAGGTATTTGGGTATGTCATGGAGGATGGCCATGTACAAAGTCCTAGTATAAAAGGGGAGGTCAATGGAAGTCAATAGAGAAGGGCACCATATGCTCCTCTGTACACATGAAGTTATTCTAATTGTATCAAGCCCTGGAATTATAGGGCTTTCTCAAAGAGATTTATGGCCACTCAAAAGACCAACCATGGATACTAGAAAAGTGAATTGAATGAAGAATACAGATTTTCTCAAGTCTGGAATTCAATTGGATGGATAGTCCATTGGATTAGCCTCTAGTTCATATGCCACAGCTAGATGCTATAGATAGAAAATGACCAAGGCTCTGAATTGAATAGGAAGAGTGGACTTGAATGCGTAGCTTTTGGGAAACTATATTAAGCACTAGGAATATGAAGAAAGGTAAAACCAATGTCTGCTCTCCGGGAGTTCATATTCTAATGGTCATATTGGAACTGATCCAGTCTTAATCCACCATTTTCCAGTTATGTGTCCTTCTGTACATCCTCCTCTATCCATAAAGAAGCACATATTGTCTTTAGGAAAGACTTATTTGATTAGCCAGCTTCTCTCCAATCTGAAAAGTAACTGGTGGGGAGAGGTTAACCTTTGTCACTTTCCATTTAAGAATGTGACAACTCAGCGTCAGAAAGATAAAAGGAATTGCTTAAAATCATCCAGGTAGTCAAGGATATACCTGAAAACAAAGCCCAGGTCTTTTGTTCTATCCATTCATTAGGCCATGTAAAAAAGTATCATAGCTCTTATTTAGAGTAGTCTTAAGTCAGGACATTGCTTAATGAGTAGCTGTCAGATTTAAGGAAGTCAAGATAAGTGGATTTTGTCAAGGTATGGCATGTGGGACTAGAAAGCAAATTTAGATATTTGTCATTGTGTCCTTTCCCATTTCTTTAAAGGTTTCTAGCAAGTTTTTTCTCTCCCCAAATGCCTTTTAGAAAGGAAATCACATATGAAAAATTACATGAATTCAGTGTTCAGACTGAGATTTTATTTATACAACTCAGGAAGTTCAGTTTCCCAGGGTAACTCTAACTTTGAGAACACACTATTCATTAAAACTGGGTCTTTCACATTACCTGATTATATAACCCCTATCAAATCAACATTTTATTTGAAAATAAGAGCATAAATGTAACACACTTCTGTCTAAGCAAAGACTAGCACATCTGGAATTTTCTATGACTATGAAAAGGGAGATTTAGAAAGGCACAAGAGGGCTATACTATACTCTCAAATTCAGGACTGGTGTACATGGAAATATCTATCTCCATTAAAGTATACTTTAATAAGTATTTAATGAAAGGAAATTGAGGACCATAGAGAGAATATAAGTATTCAATTTACTCAAAGGGTACCACTAGCATTCATCTCAAAGCCTAGCAAACAGAGAACAGGGCAGTTGAGTGTACCACAAGACATGAATTTGAATTCAAGCTCTAAAACTAATTAACTAAAGAAATATCCCAAGTTCTGTGAGCCTTAATTTCTTTATCCTTAAAACAGTAAAAACTTGTCCTTTTTGATCCTAGTGTAAAAGAACATTGCCTTGTATAGCTCCCCCTTTGGGATGCATAATAGAGGGGCTCTTATTCTCTCTTCCCTTCTCTCCCTGTAGAATTGTGTGGATATATTAAATGGGCAATCTCTTCTCTCCTGTGAAGGTATAAAGGACAACTGTCTGAGTTCTGGAAGGTCATAAGCCATAAAATCATCAATTCCTGGACAAGACTGTGTCTGGGATGAAGTATAAATAAGTATAAATAAGAAAGAAGACAAAAACAAGAGGTGGACTCAGTTTGTAGAAAAACATCTTTGGAGTTGATGAGATGAGATTTAAAAAAATAAAAACACAATGTTCTTGCTTTTCCCATTTTACTTACTTATAGAGGATGCTGAGTTAAAAAAAGAAATAAATAAATAGAAACAGGATGCTGAGTTCATGAATGATAGACTTTAGAATACCTACTGGGAAGACTTCTGAGGCAAATTCTGGTTATGTGAGTAGGTGGGAGCTGTTGTTCTCTGTTTCCTCTATAGAAGAAATGTGACATTATGGAAAGACAGATGGCCTTAGCACCAGCAAGATCTGGGTTCAGGTCTTACTTCAGAATGGTTGTCTGATCCTGAACAAATCATGTAATTTCTGAGTGCTCTAGGTAACTCTCTCAAACTGTAAGTTGAAGAGAGTGAGCGTATGACTAAGTAAAGGGTTCCAGTCCTGTTTGTCCCCAGTGATGCAGAGAATATCAAATTTATGACTACCTATCCTGTATGATTCTTGCCAATGCCCTCTCATACACCACAAGAGGATGTTCAGCCAATAGACTGGAGGGCTTCCTCTTTCCTCCTGATATTATTAGTGAAGCATTTGGCACATAATTCTCTCTCTCTCTCTCTTAGAGAGAGAGAGGGAGATAGGGGGTAGGAAAAGAGGGAGGAAGAGAGAGAGGGAGGGAAGGAGAGAGGGGGGAGGGAGGGGAAGAGGGACAAAGAGGAGGAGAGAGGGAGGAAGGGGAGAGGAGGGAGGGAGAGGAAAGAGAGGGGAGGGAAGAGAACGAGCGCTCCATCTATCTTCCTGTCTTCCTATCTATCAATTTATTCATCTTTCTGTCTTTCTACTTAGCAAGCTATTTCTTTCTGTTTTTCTCTTTTTATCTCTCTGTCTTTCTATCACTTTTTGTCTATCATTCTATTTCTTTCTGTTTGTCTACCTCTATCTATCTCTGTATATCTGCCTTTCTCTCTCTCTGTCTATCTTTATGTCTATTTGTCTGTTTCTCTATCAGTCTGTCTCTATGTCTGCCCCCCCCTCTCTCTCTCCCTCTCCCTTTCTCTCTCCCTCCAAACATTCTCTCTCTCTCTCTCTCTCTCTCTCTCTCTCTCTCTCTCTCTCTCTCTCTCT
>NC_058135.1:58429233-58437810 GCF_016433145.1 Gracilinanus agilis
TCTATCTGTCTATCTATCTATCTCTCTATCTATCTATCTATCTCCCTATCTGTTTATTGAAAAAGGTTATGAGATGAGGTTTTCCTGGTTAAGAATATCATAGAAATCTGAAAAAAACATAAATCTGATACATGACGATTTAACAGAAACCTAAAATGTGCAATGAAAGTTTGTCACACTTCGGGAAGAATCATTCAAGATGTACTCAAATAAAATTTCATGTTTTACTTACATGTTTTACACACCAGGAAATTTAAGAAACACAAACTTCCAGCCACTATTATAGGCATGTCTGGGGCATAATGCAGGTGCTAAATTTTATAAGATGCAGATTTCACAGCCATACAAGGAGGAAGAGCCAAATTTTTAAGCCATATTAAATGGTTTAAGATAAGAGCATATTGAAATAATTTTATGTTTAAAAGAACAGGACATGATGAAGTAAGAAAGAGAGCTAAAATAAGGGAGTTGTAAAAGGATAAAAAGATTCTCAAGTTTGTACTCAAAGGATCTAGCTTCAAATCCTGATTCTGGAGGTTAGTGAGGTAATACAGTGCAAACAGCACCAGTCTGGGTTCAAATCTGACCTCAAATACTTAATAGATGGGTGCCCCTGGTCAAGTCACTTGACCCTGATTGCTCTTTTGTCTTAAAGTTGTTATTAAGATAGGAATGAAGGGTTTTAAAGAAAAAAAATCTCAATTCTGCCCCTAAGTAAGGTGTCTCCTCTTGGGTTCAGTTTTGTCAGCTGTAAAACAGAGATAATATCTTTCCTGTCTACCTCACAGGTTTATTATGGGGATTACATGAGAAAAACAGATTTTTTTAAGGTGCCATATCAACATTTGCTCCCATTATACCCCCAAGACCTGTGAACTCTCTTTTCTGAGGCGTCTTGGCAAAAAAAGAAAAATAAAACAAAATCAAATCATTCCTCCACCTGAACCTTCTATTGAGACTTAAGAAATCTTAGAAAAATCAAGAAAATGCCATTAGCATTACTGTTCCTAATCTTTCTTTACTCGGCTTGTTGCTGTTATCCTAATGGTAAAAGAAGGAAATGAACATGCAAAAAATTACATAAATGACTCACATTTATATATTGCTTTAAGGTTTGCAAAATACTTCTGCTGATGAGGAAACCGAGGTTCCAAGAAGTTAAATCTATACTTGCTGAATGTTTTTGTATCCTTATTTTGCATCCTTATATTGCCAACTCATTGAGAAAAATGATTACTTTTTTTTTCTGTTTTAGTATCACTTCTAGGACAGAAGAGCATCAAGGGTTAGGTAACTGGGGTTAAGTGACTTGCCTAGGATGACACAGCTCGAAAGTGTCTGAGGCTAGTCTTGAACCCAGGAAGATAAGTCTTTCTGATTCCAAGCCCAGTGGCTCAATCCACTAAATTACTTTTCACTATGCCACATAATGACCCCAGGACAGTCACTTCCCTTGTCCTGGACACCCTGTCTCATTAAGATTGTGTTAGCTATTTTGTCGACCATATCCCACCTTTGACTCTATGCATGGCCAATGAAAACATTGAGATTTTTTTCTTTTTGGCCAACTACTATCTGACTACATTTTCCCTAACTTGGACTTATGAATTTAATTTTTTTTTGCTTTTTATTTATTTTAATTTAATTTAATTTTTATTTACTTAATTAATTTAGAATATTTTCCCATGGTTATATGATTCATGTTCTTTCTCTCCCCTCCTCCTGTAGCCAATGAGCAATTGAATTTGATTTTTTGAACCCATCTGTAAGACTATATTTATGCAGCTATGTTGGAAATTTAATCTTCTTATATTCAGTTTAACATTCTAACCTGTTGAGATCTTTTCGGATTATGATTCTGCCATCACCCTAGAAGCTTCTATTTTAATTAAGGTCTTGCTAAAATAGCCTTTAAAGCAAATATGTGACCTTCTTGAAATGGGATTTCATACATGTATTAGGCAAAGTTCAATGGAGACTCTTTCAAGTGGGCCATTCTATATTTTAAAAATTATTTTAAAAATTAATAATAGATTATTTTTTCTTTCTTCTAGTTCTATTTCTCTTTAAAAAAGAAAAGAAAAACAGAATCCTTCAACAAATGAGATCAGTAAAGAAAAGCAAAGTCCCACCATGTCCATGGCCAAAATTCATTCTACTTATTTAGCCCATCACCTCTTTGTCAGAAGGTGGGTAGCGTGTCTCATCATTGGTCATCTGGAATTGTGGGCCACACTTTTCAGTGTATTGTTCTTCTCTCCTCCACCCCCAACCCCAACCCCAATTTCTGTAGAGAACTATTTCTTTCCTTGGGAAAATGTCAAATCAGATGATTCATCTCTCTCTGTTTCTTGAAAACATGAGTCTGTGACCTCTTTTAGGGGAGGTCTCTGCAAGCTCAGGAAATTAAAGAAATAATACATTTTTTCTCACCAGTTGACAAAACCAGAACCCAGGACAGAATATTGAATACTAAATACCACAGGCTAATTAAGGACAGATCCAGAGACTTCAGATCCTGTCTTCAGAACAGGTCCCAGACCCCAGTGTTTACATCATCATGGAGATCCAGGCCCTAGCCCCACTTATTCTATCCCTTCTAAATATTCAATAAGTTGTTTCTTGTTTTCTGAATCCAAAGTAGAAATGACTCAGAAGGAAAAAAATTAACAGGCTTCCTCTTGTGTCTATGATTAAATGTATTTCTCTAGTGAGCCATCAAAGAAAATTATAGTCCTATTAGCCTTACATCCTGCACTCCATACCAAAAGAATATTTCTCTTAAGGAAATGTTAGGTGCTTTTTTTTTCTATTTTAATTTACAGAATGCTAAGAATATGTTATTCTAAATTCTTAAAACTTCAATATCCCCTGACCAAACCCCCAACTCTTCCAACTGAGAATGCAACATAAAATTCTATTTAATTCCCAGACAACATGCTGGGAAAGATCATTGTCCTTTAAATAAAACCTGGATTTTAATCCTAGTTTTTCCACTAAATTGCTGTGACACAGTGGATAAATCGTAAATTCAATGGATTTAAAGATCTTGAGGTAATAGATTTTGTGCCAGAGTATGCTTGGGGTCCATCTTGTCCAGTGTCCTCACTTTACAAATGAAGAAACTGAGACCCAGAAAGAGAAAGCAATTTGTTCAAGGTTACCCAGAAAGCAAAAGGCAGAGCAGGCTGTTGAAATTAGGTTTTAAGACTAAGTTGTACACACCCACACTGCACTGCCTCCTTTTATAAAAGATGTCTCTGGGGTAGAAGTCAAGTGACTTGTTAAAGGACTCAGAGCTAAGAAGTCTCCAAGATTCCTGAGGGCATCAGGATTCAATATCCAACCATTCTGGACTCCACTTCCCTCCTTCATAAACTGAAGAGGAAGTTGTATAGATCAGATCACATTTATGTAGCACTTTAAGGTTTTCAAAGTGCATTGTTCAAAATGGTTCTGTGGGGTAGGAAGTGAAAATATAAGTTTTTACAAAAGGGGAAACTGAGGCCTAAAAATAAAATAGAATTTTACCAAGGTCAAACAGACTGCAAATATCAGAGCCAGGGTTCAAATTCTATTAAACCCGAGGAGAAGGCAATCTTAAAACCTAGTCTTGCTTACACCACAGATATAGCAACTTAAGCCTGAAGAACAGTAACAGCAATAAAAGAGCTGACATCTTCCTATGAATCGCACTCCCTTTCTCTTATTCTGACTTTAAATGAAAGGGTTTTTTTCTTGCTGTTCATTCAGATTCAAGGCGTAAATTAAATTTTTTTAAAAGGTTTTTATTCAATCTAATCTAATGTATGTTGCTGAGATAGGAGAACATTTGATAGAAATACGCGGAATACAATTTCTTTCATATTATGTAATGTTCTTGTATAATAGGGAAATGCATGTACCATCAGAGGTGTTTCAGAATATATGGCATAGCTTAGAGAAATGACTTCTGGGTACAATTAAAGCGGAACTAGTCTGGTGTGGTCTTGTAAAATTCGTCATGATTTTGCAAGATTGCGATTTTCCTTCACTTGCTTTTGCTTCAATCGCTGCTTTATATATTGGCATAATATTCACATGGATTTAATTTTCAGCATTCCCTAAAATAAAACTTTAAAACCATTATTTCATATTATGTGCTAATATGGGTATAATAGGAGTGAATGCATATATGCTAACCTGTAATAGCATCACAGAATTTCAGATATCAGCCACCATCTCATCCAACCCACGTTAAAAAAAAAGGTCATCCAATCTCTTCTTGAAGGCCTCCAATATGGTGCAACCACCTCTTTCCTGAGGTGGGCAATGCATTCCACTTTTGCATGCTCTTAATGTTGGAATTCTAGTCCATATCTGGTTTCTCTTCATCTCAAGTCAAAAATTGCTTCTTTGGAACTTAACCATTTCTCTTGTTTCTGACTCCTAAGACCAAACAGAATAAATCTGTCCTCTCTTCCAGCCCTTCAAATAGTTGAAAAATATCTCCTCCACAGTCTTTTCTTCTCCAGTCTAAATGCCCTCAGGTGCTTCAACAGATAGCAAAGGAGGAGAGGTCCTTAGGCTTTCTCATTGCCTTCCTACCCATCTATCCTCTCCAGCTTATCCATGTCCTTCCCAAACAGTAATCCTCAGAGCTGGAAGTCATGATTCAGAAGTGTTCTTGGCAGGGTACAACATAGTGAGACAATCATTTTCTTAAGCCTTGAAGCTATGCTTATTTTAATGTAGTCCAAAACCATATTAGCTTTTGGGGGTGAGGCTGGCTGTCATGCCATCCACTTTTTTTTAAAAACTCTTATCTTCCATCTAAAAATCAATACTGTGTATTGGTTCCAAGGCACACTAGGCAATGGGGGTTAAGTGATTTGCCCAGGGTCCCACAGCCAGATTTGTGCCATACACTGGACTCATATTGACTTTGTAGACTAAAATCCCCAGTCATTTTTTTTTCCAAATAAATTGCCGTGTAACCCTGCTTCCTCCATCTTTTACTTGTGATTTTGATTTTTTAAAATTCATGTCAGACTTTTACATTTATGCCTATTTTATTAAATTTCCTCTTGTCAGTTTCAGCCCAAATGTTCTAGCCAATTAGGATCTTTTTGAATCTCCCTTTTGTCATCCAGTGCTTTACCTACTTCGCCCTGCCTTGTGACATCTATAAATTTCATGAGGAAGACATTTATGTGTTCATTCATGTCACTGATAATAAATAGGCTAAATTCAGATCCCTGGGGCATTCCACTGGAGACTTCCCTTTAAGTTGACATAACTTCGTGACTATGCTGAGTTCATTCATTTAACCAGTTCTGAATAGGTCTAATTGTACTACTGTTTAGCCTAGACCTTTGGCAGCCAGGTGGTATATTGGACAGAATCCCAGACTTGGAGGCAGAAGATTCAACTTTGTGAATTCAAATCAGACCTCAGACACATATTAGTTATATGATCTGAGGATGCCAAAAGAAAAAAACTCTATCTGCCTTTGATCTTTTTAAAACTTTATTTAAAGGGAAAAAAAAAACCTGCTGGAGTTCCCCTAGGCTGAAATTAACTACCCCCCCCCCCCTAAACCCTGAATCTTCTCCAATTCAAAGTCCCCCCCTAGGCATGGGATTGGTCCTTATATAGATTATCGCTGGCTCACAATTACTTATAAGATGAAATAATAAAAATCTTTAGTCTGACATTCAAGTCCTTCCATTATTGGGCTCTAAGTTTGCAGTTTCATTTTATATTGCATTCCTTATACTCTTATGTTCTGGTTAACCTGGTCTGTTTTTTTATTTTTTCCCACTTTTTCTTCCCTCTGTGCATTATTCCCCTGGGCTCTTCACCACAGCTGAAACCTAGAATACCACTTGTCTTTCCAGCCCACCTTCAATTCCCCCAAAACAGGTACAGTCTCTAGGCGTGTACCTCTTCCAGCTTTTCCAACCTATCACTGGACCCTTGTAAAACACTTATGGATAGGAAGAAAGACATGTAGGATGGAAACTGAATCAGAAAAAGTAGCTTGTTTGTAGCTTTTTCTGCATTTTTCAACTTAAAGTGATCTTATTCAGATTTTCCTAAAGCACCTCTTCACTGTTTCATTCCTATTAAATTCTACTTGATATCACAGTTATGTACCTATGTTTCATTTTCCTGAACTCCTTTTAGATTGTACATTGCAGCTAGGTGGTGCCACATGGCACCCTGTTGTTAAAAAAAATGGCCTCAGACACTGACTGTGTGACCCTAGGCAAGTCACTTAACTTCTGCCTGCTCAGTTTCCTCATCTATAATGGGGAGATGATGATGAAAGCAACTACTTCCCAACAGTGAAGATCAAACAAAATAGTATTTGTAAAGAATTTTGTAAACTTTCAAGCACTACTGACATAGAAAACATGCTACAATTAATATATATATATATATATATATGTATGTATATCTGCTTTCTCCTAAATCCAGGGTGATTGTTAAAGAAAAATTCCATTTTGGATAATTCCTGATGTTTCATCATGAACTCATCACACTAGGTCCTCAGTATTGTTCTTGTTGGCAAGGACTGTTATTTTTATCTTTGCGCCCTTAGCACTTGGCATGACACACAATAAATATTTTTAAGAAATGCGTCCTATCACTGGATCCTTATAAAACACTTACAGATAGGAAGAAAGACACGAAGGATGGAAATTGAATTGGAAAAAGTAACTCATGGAGCCCTGAAATGAAAACAATGAAATCTTCCCAGGGATTAAGCATCCTATCAAGTCTACTACAGCATTCTTTGCCAGGGAGAAATACCTCTGGAATACTCAATGCAGCAATCAGACAGAATTTCCAAATGGGAATGGACTTGGTGGCTTCAGAGATTCCTGGAGAGGAGGAAACCTTGGTAACACGGAGAGAAAATTGACCCTTGTCATTTTTCTTTCTCCTCTACTATTTCACACACACACACACACACACACACACACACACACACACACACACACACACACACACACACACATATATATATATATTAAAGTTGCTTAGCAATAGGGGCAGCATTTTCAAACTGGAAGGTCAGGGGGATGTGGCTGGAGGAGAGAGGCACATGTGAGGAGAGGGAGTAAGATAGGAAAAATGGGTGTTCATACCAATGCAGAGCCCTCTAAGCCTCCACCTCTGTTAGCTATTGGAATTTAAAATTGAAAAAAAAGTCTTATCCTTTAAACTATGTCATTTTCTTTTTATTTTTGGGGGGTGGGGGAGGAGAAGATTTGTGATTTCATCTATGTGGGGCACTCCCAGAATGGAAGTTACTTACCCAATCATTAACTCATACTCTTGGAGAGTTGTCTCAGGGATTGAGGGGCTAAGTGAATTACACAGGGTTGCTTGCCAGTTCTGACCAGTTCCTGAGATCTGATCATTAAATTTTCAGCATGAGCATTGAGTTCTTGGAAACTGACAAATGCCCAAGCTATTGTTGTATTTCCTAGACTTTAAAAATTATTATCTAGATTTTAAAAGGGGATGATGAAAATGTGAATAATGAAAATAAACTTTGAGTGTGTTGTGCATAAATTTTACTTCCCTCCTCCTACCCTGGGATCTAGTTGTTAAACATTTACTAGCACATACACCCCCTGCTAATCAGGAAATATTAAGAGAATGAATAAAAGGTCCCCAGAGAGTTAGTTAAAGCTTCCATGGAAACCTATAATAAATATAATAAAGAACATCAGAATAATAGCTAGCATAAGCTACTTTAAAAAACCCTTACCTTTATGTAATTGGAAATCTTGTACCTTTAAAACTACATTACCCAGGAGCCTACTGACTTCCTGTCGTTGAGGGCTGACATAGACAGGAGATAATTCTGTGGATTTCCATGTTCACAGTTTCCAATTACACACTTTCTATCTTAGAAGGAAATTAGAATTTGACTCCCTGGAAAAATCTTTTCTGTTATTGTGGAATGAGCATCCAGGTGGAAATCAGGAAGCTTAGCATAACACTGAAGGTATAGTACCTAGATAACCTCTAAGATGTGGATTCTAAACCCTGGTAAGGGAAATAAGCTTCTCCATCAAGAGCTGATAAAGTGGAGAAAGAGCTGAGCTTAGAATCAGGAAGACCTGAGTTTGAATCCTTCCTCTGACAGCTGCTCAAAACATTTTATATCTTAGAGCGTCAGTTTCTTTATATGTAAAACAGGGGTGGTTAGACTAGATGGCCACTGGATCCTAATTATCTAGTGAAGTATCCTCTCATTCTCTGCAATTTTATTTAGGGCATTTTTCCTCCTGGGACACACAATGAGAATTCAAATGAATACATACCAAAAGGGGCCTCAAAATACTCATCGTCGATGTGTTACATTTTAAGCAAAACCAATGTGTATTAAAAGCTTGCCCAGGACATGACCAGACTGCCTAACATGGAGGCACCCTGCATCCTCTGTATTCCTACCACATGTATAGGGATAGATAAGCATCCTCTGACTGGCTGCATAGACAGAACAGACTGTGACTGATTCTCCCTCTCTAATTTTCTCTCTCTCTCTCTCTCTCTCTCTCTCTCTCTCTCTCTCTC
>NC_058135.1:58440051-58479821 GCF_016433145.1 Gracilinanus agilis
TGTAATTGGAAATCTTGTACCTTTAAAACTACATTACCCAGGAGCCTACTGACTTCCTGTCGTTGAGGGCTGACATAGACAGGAGATAATTCTGTGGATTTCCATGTTCACAGTTTCCAATTACACACTTTCTATCTTAGAAGGAAATTAGAATTTGACTCCCTGGAAAAATCTTTTCTGTTATTGTGGAATGAGCATCCAGGTGGAAATCAGGAAGCTTAGCATAACACTGAAGGTATAGTACCTAGATAACCTCTAAGATGTGGATTCTAAACCCTGGTAAGGGAAATAAGCTTCTCCATCAAGAGCTGATAAAGTGGAGAAAGAGCTGAGCTTAGAATCAGGAAGACCTGAGTTTGAATCCTTCCTCTGACAGCTGCTCAAAACATTTTATATCTTAGAGCGTCAGTTTCTTTATATGTAAAACAGGGGTGGTTAGACTAGATGGCCACTGGATCCTAATTATCTAGTGAAGTATCCTCTCATTCTCTGCAATTTTATTTAGGGCATTTTTCCTCCTGGGACACACAATGAGAATTCAAATGAATACATACCAAAAGGGGCCTCAAAATACTCATCGTCAATGTGTTACATTTTAAGCAAAACCAATGTGTATTAAAAGCTTGCCCAGGACATGACCAGACTGCCTAACATGGAGGCACCCTGCATCCTCTGTATTCCTACCACATGTATAGGGATAGATAAGCATCCTCTGACTGGCTGCATAGACAGAACAGACTGTGACTGATTCTCCCTCTCTAATTTTCTCTCTCTCTCTCTCTCTCTCTCTCTCTCTCTCTCTCTCTCTCTCTCTCTCTCTCTCTCCCCTACTTCCAGAGAGTGAAGATAATAATAATAATAATTGTTGTTCAGTTGTTTTCAATTATGTCATGGTCACATTTGGATTTGTTTGGTTTTGTTTGGTTTAGTTTTTTTTCCTGGCAAAGATACTGGAATGGTTTGCTATTCCATTCTATAATTCATTTTACAGATAAAGAAACTGAGGCAAACAGGGTAAAGTGACTTGTCCATGATCACACAGTTACTAAGTGTCTGAGGCCATATTTGAACTCAGGAAGATGAGTCTTCTACCTCCAGTCCCAGTGCTCTATGCAATATGGTGCCACCTAGCTATCCTAAAAACACTGTATGTGGAGCAAAGGCATATTGGATCATGTGAAAGGGCTGCCTTGAACGACCTTTAGGATTTTGACTTGGATGAGGTCTTTGAAATAATCTAGTCCAATTCTCTCATTTTGCAATTAAGGAGACAGAGAGGAGGGTTAGGTGATTTGCCACAAATAACAAGTAGCTGAGTTAGGGTTTGAACTCACATCCTCTGACCCCAAATTTGGCATCCTTTCCATTGAACTATCTACCTCTGATTCTAGATTCATGACTCCATGATTCACAAATAACATTTTAAAAAAGAACAGGGGTTCATTATAAAAAAATCTAATTCTCCTTTTTTTTTTTTTTTTTTTTTTTTTTTTTTTTTTTTTTTTACTAATATGGGAACTACCCTTATTTAGGATCTTGTCATCTCTCACCTGAACTATTGTAGTAGTCTTTTAAGAGGCTTCTCCACCTTCAATTTCTTCTCCTTCAAACCCATCTGCTAAACAGATATTCCTAAAATATATCTGACCATATCTGTTCCCTGCTCAAGAAACTGCTGTGACTCCCTATTGTCTTTAGAATAAAACTCCTGTAAGGATCCAAAAGAACTTCAAAGTGAGATTCTAACCTATCTTTCTAGACTAATCTCAAGAATTCCACTTTCTAACCAGATAGTCCTACTTGTTAGTTCTCAGATATAATAGTTTCTCTCCTATATCTGTACCTTTGTATAAGTTCTCCACTGTGCCTGGAATACAATCTCTTTTGACCTTTACCTTTCAGAATTCCTAACTACATCCAAGGGTCTCCTTTCCCCAGTATTCCTAGTTGTAGGTTCCTCCTGCCTTCTACTGCATCTGACCCCATAAAAATTATTTTGGCCCAGTGGCTAAAGCATTGAGCCTGGGGTCAGGAAGACTCATCTTCTTCAATTCAAGTCTGGCCTCAGACACTCCCTGAATGTGTGACCCTGGGCAAGTTGCTTCACTCTGTTTGCCTCAACTTCCTCATCTATAAATGATTTTCCCCTAGAGAGAGAAATTGCAAACCAATCCAATATTTTTGCCAATAAAAACCCCAAATGAGAACTCAAAACAAAACAATAAATGTTAAAAAGTGTTTGTACATGTAATTGGGGAAAAGTAAAATATTATTTTCAAAAAAAAAACCCCTCAATTGGAGTCAAGAATTAGGGACATGACTGCAATGAATGGACAACAAAAACGATTTCCTATTGACTTGTTTAAGCATTTATTTCCCTTGTGTAGACTATGAGGTCTTTGAGGGACAATACATCATGTTATTTTTTACAGCCCCCTCATGCCTAAATTCTTAGCAAGTTAAGTTGGAATTATGGAAATGTTATTGATGCACAAACTGAGATGCAGAAATCTGTTGTGTAAATCAATGTTCACTGATAATTGATTCCAGAAAGAACATTTAAATACTATCCAACATGTGTTGAATGCTCAGAATTTTAAAAGTCCTTGGCCATGATTTATCTGCTCTGATTCTCCTAGGAACCTTTGAAGTGAGCTGGGTAGGTATCATCCTCATCATTACTATTAGAGATGGGAATCTCCTCTTTTCACATCAAGGCTAGTCGTGGCTATGCCAAAGAAAGAAGTTTAGTTTCTTTCAAAGTGTAAAGAAACCACAGATTTGTAAGGCTCACAAAAACTCAACTATCCTCAGGACAAGACATTGGTAGCTAAACCTTCTATTTGGGATGGGCCAAATGAGGGAATTAACTGTGGTCTGAAGAGTTAAAAAGAATAAAGAAGTGTGGCTCACATCACCTTTAACAGAAACTGTTCCTCTGAGGGATGAAGAATGAGAGTACACCAAGATGGTAGCATGATTCATTTAGGAATAAATTGAGTAGTTATATCTAATGACATTCCTACTTGAAATGATATCCAGCTAGGGATTGTAGGGAGATGGGATTAGGCTACTTGCTATTCATCTATTATATCCTAGGGGGTATGTATAAATTTAAGGAAGGTGGAACGTGCTACTTTTGCTAATAAATCTATTTCTTTGCCAGATTGTACACATATGATGTTGCTTCACATACAGGAATGCACAATCCAGGCATCAATAAAAAATATGAATAAGCCTAGGTAACTAGTGGGGGGTTAAGCATTCTCCCAGCCCACGTAACCATCCTCTGGCTTTCCTGGCTTCTTCCTCCAGCCTTGACCTTAGGGTATAAGACTTTAATGATTCTCTTACTATTACCCTAATATCATAGCCCTTGATCTTCCATGGTTCCTCCCTCACGAATCTTCATTCCAGGGCAAACCGCCTCTATCCGATTTCCCCATCCTTGCACCTGGGCAGGCGAGGGATACATTAAGTAAAAAAACGGACCTAATTTCTCTGATGAGAAATTCATGATACACAATTTCATTTGGTTCCATGTGGCTGCTCGATAATCTCGGTACTCCCGCCTTGCTACCTCCTTAATTCTTTCTCCAAAGCTCAGGTTTTAAACAGTCCTCTTCCCTCACAACCAACCACCCCGGTATTTACTACTGAAGACATAGTTTCCTCCGCCCTGAGAAGTGTGAGGCATGAAGTCTTCTCCATGAAGTCCCTCACATCCTCTTCTCAGTTCTTTGAGTGAAGTCAGTCAGCCCCCCAGTCCTCACCCTCCTCCTTCACAGCATAAGAGCTATTGTCCCTCCTCACAAAGGCTTCCCGCCCTTAACACCCGCTCCTCCTTGTCTCTTCCTCCAGGCTCCCACACACGCTCAGTCTTTTCCTGGGTACCTTGAGAAAGATATTCGGTTTTACCATTCCAGTGAAAATTCAGTGTGTCCCTAAAGTCTTAAGACTTAAAGGAAGGAAGACTTCTAGGCCGCTTTATATCTGTCTGTATCTCTGTTTCTCTCGTCTCTAATTCTACCTGAATAGACATCCGATTTTCTTTTTTAACTTGCAGCACCCAGACCCCTAAACGGTGGAAAGCCTTCAAGATATCTGTGGACTTGATGGAGAAAAAAAGGACACCTTTATTTTCACTACCCTCTAGCTGAAATTTAGCATTTATTCCAATATATTTTAAAAACACATTATTCTGAGTCGGGATCCAAAGGTACCCTTTCCTGTGCTTCTGCCTTTCCAGGCTACAATCCCATGCCTCGTTTTCAATCTCCCCTAGACCCTTCCATTAGGACCTTACTCTGGAACATTTATCAGTTTCTATGACCTTCTCACTATGGAACATTTCTCCACTATGCCAACCCTTTCTCCCATTGGGGAACCCTCTTAAGTTCCTTGAGGGCAAGGATAATCTCTCTTTTTTTGCTTTTATTTACATCCCTAGCACTTTGCACAGTACCCAGCCCATAGTAAATGTTTTTTAAAATGCCTGTTGCCTTCACCAGTTTGAGAAAGGGGTCCTTGATATACAACATTTTGAAGCCTTATACAAATAATTTTTGTTTTTAGATTCTTAATATGTATATAAATATATATTTTTAAATTTAATATATATATATATATTTTCAATTTCCACTTTGAGATTCCAACACATTATTTGAACACCTAAATTTTGATACTGAATTTTTGTTTCACATTATGATGGATATTTCATACATAGAGTAAATAAGTTACACAGGGCAAATTTATAGAGAAACAATTAAAAAATCATAGACAAACAAAAAGGGCACAATGACTTCTCCTGTTAAGAGCCAACAGATAAAAGAACCAAAAGGTTTAAAATCAAAGCTTCTCTAATACTGGAGGATTTTTTGATGTGTTATAAAATTTCTTGCTCTAGCTTTGAGACCCTGGATCAGTCACTTGACCTTGTATTGTCTCCCCTCCCCCCCCACGACAATTCTATAAATTACAAAAGAGTTGCCATATGTATTAATGGAGGTAGTTTCCACCATGAGTTTCTGACATCAACTAAATCATAGGTCTGGAATTTAAAAGAAAAAAAGATTTTAGCTATCCACACCTGTGGTGGAATTTCACACCTCTTCAGGGAAATGGCAACCATACTTGAATTTAATCCACCTTACAAGAGAAAATTGTGAAACCAACTTGCTTCTCCTACTCTTACATTCTGTGTGTTTCTCTCCCTTGTGTGTTTATATCTCTTGACTTTCTGGCTCTTAGCTCCTCTTTCCCTCTCCAGATTCCTTTTACCACCTCCCTTCTTTTCTTTTACTCCTCACCCCTCATCACCCTTCTTTCTCTTAAATGGCTACCAGATGGAACTACAAGATCACATTGGTATTGTTAGTACTTTATGATAAATATTCCTTTTTTATTTGCTTTGCAAGTATATTTTGAATATTATTATAAAGATCTTTTATTTTATTAATTACATGTAATAACAATTATCCACATAATTTTTCTGAAGTTATATGTTCCCAATTGTCTCCCTCCCTCCTTTCTCCTCAGCTGGCAAGCAATTTGACCTGGGTTATAGCATGTATTATCATGCAATACATATTTCCATATTGATATGATCAATATTCCTAAATCAACAGCAAGAGAATTGGATGTTTTATATGCAGAGGTGATTCCATGGATCTTAGTGTGGATTCTAGTTCTATGGGAATGACTAGGATCATTGGTTTCTTGTTTTTTTTTTGTTGTTGTTTTTTTTAAACCCTTACCTTCCGCCTTAGAATTAATACTATGTATTGGTTCCAAGGCGAAAGAGTGGTAAAGGCTAGGCAATGGGGGTTAAGTGACTTGCCCAGGGTCACACAGCTAGGAAGTGTCTGAGGTCAGATTTGAACCCAGGATCTCCTGTCTCCAGTCCTGGATCTCAAACCAATGAGATACCCAGCTGCCCGCGCTTGCTTTTTAAGAGACTTCTTCAAACAATCTTCTCCATCCAAAGGCCAAAAATCTTATAATGATATCAAGTTGCTTACATGCTGGTTTGCTTAGATAACCCCTTTAGGAAAACTTCCAAATACCCATGCATACATACATATGTATGCGTGTGTTTATATTCTTTTTCTATATATATATGTATATATTTATGTGTGTATATATATTTTTTTCTAAGAAAACAAAATGTCCTTGCTTTTTATTTTATAATGTATAAAATAATTTATTTACAATATTTGTTACCTGGTTCATCTTGTATATATATTTAATCTCATCTAGTTTATAAACTCCTGGTGAGACTTTATGCTAGGTTTATAACTTCATATCCTCTTGAACATAGTAGTTGCTCCTAGATGAGTTTCATGAAATAATTTTGACTCCATTAATTGGGGAGGGGCACAGGTGAGTCTATTTATAACCAATAGAAGTTTTATATTGCCACATTTAAAAACTGGAAAATGTAAAGGACTATTCACACACTGGAAAAAAAACTTCTGTTCTTCAACTGACTTTCTTTGGAACCACGAGCTTTTTCATATTAGTTTTAAGAACAACAGAGCAAGGTTATAATCATAATTATAATGAAGCTGATTAAGTTGCCTCTGAAATGTTCTAGCTTTCAGAAACTTTTAGAATGGAAAAAATCAGAGGTACTTGCCATTAAGCCTTGTTCTCCTGGTTTGCCTGGTTCACCCTTAAAAAGGAATAAAAAAAATCAGTATTATTAGTGTTGTATACGTTAAATGTCTAGTTCACATTTCTATTCAGTAATGAAGTTTCAACAGTCACTGAAGCGTAACACAGAGAAGAGTTATTGATGTACACATGGCAACCAAATGAAAATAAAATTTTCTTTTTTCTGTTTCCACCACTTTCTAGAACACTCTAATTGCAGGAACAAGAACAGAATGCACTTAAGAGAGCTACTGGTTCTTTAAAACCATATTTTGTCATCCTTTAGTTTAACAAAAGGCACGTAGACTTCATTCAAGGTTCATTTAAGAGTTATGAATAGTGGGGGGAAAGTAGGTAGCACAGTGGATAGAATACCAAGCCTGAAGTTGGGAGTTCTGGGGTTCAAATCTGGTCCTTCTAGCTGTGTGACCCCAAGCTATTAACTTAACTTCAGTTGCCTGACTCTTACCCCTCATCTGCCTTAGAATTGATACAAAGACAGAGGATGAAGGTTTAAAAAAAGGATTGCAAATGGGTTAACTGGTAACTCAGATAGGGGTGACCAAGTAATAGGCTAAAGCAATGGAATTTAATTTTAGCAATGCCTTTAAAGTTTACAAATACATTAAGACTTTTGGGACATGTTATGTAATTAGATTTATTCACTATTTCTAACCTCATTCCTTCTTAGGTTGAAGAGGTGATCTTGGATTGATTCTCTGTAGGAATGAAGAAAAATTCAAAATCTAGTATACCCTACTACTAAGCTGGTAGGGTTTTCATATAAGCCAGTCATGTTATAGATATGTCATTCAATGACCCACCTAGCTAACTTTAGAGGGACTCATTACTAGAAGATTGGTCTCCAGTTGGTAAAATGTCCTATCCATGACAAGTGATGAAAACTGTTTTTCCAAAGTATAAAGAGAGTGGCCATGGAGGGACATAGTAATAATGTATTCTGATACTAAGTATTAGAATAATACTCTGCTCATTGAAAGGTAAGACTGGTAGCCTCCATCATTTGAAAAAGAGCTGTAAATATGACGGTACAGTGCCAGAAACCTCTACACAGTGAATTGTTATCTCAAAGCCCATGCATTTTAAGAGAAGGGGACGGTTGGGTCTCCATGCATTCAACTGTGCTGACATTCTTTCAAATTCAGGGAATCCTGACAGTTGTTCCAAAAGGTCCAATGAATTCATTTTGAGACAAGGGTCTATATTTGTTATATCTCAGACAAACACTTTTCATTCACATCGAGTCTTCAGAAATGGCTCAAAATTGTAACCATGTGTAGTGGAATACATAATTTTTTTAAACCCTTCTCTTCCATCTTAGAGTCAATACTAAGTATTTGCTCTAAGGCTGAAGAATGGCAAAGGGTAGGTAATGGAGGTTAATTGACTTGCCCAGAGTCACACAGCTAAGAAGTGTCTGAGTACATCTCCAGGCCTGGTTCTTTATTCACTGAGCCACCTAGCTGCTTTCTGAGACTAACATGAGGAAGAGGACTATTCCTGGCAGAAGCAACTGGCCACTGCTCTATTTGAAGACTTCTCAGTATATAGCTTTCTTATTTCTCTTCTTCTTGTCTCCTGTCCCCACCAACCTGAACCCATTATCAGGAAATCTTTAGAGAAATTAGCAATAGTCACTCCTCACAAAACGTTTTGGAACCTACAGTCCAGAAAGCATAAGGAGACAGCAACTCACGGGTACTCCTGGCATCCCACGGGGACCATCTTTCCCTGTGTCCCCTGGGGGACCTCTGGGTCCTGGTGGGCCAGGGGGTCCAGGAGGGCCAGCTTGTCCTTGGTCACCCTAAAATGGAGAAATGAATAGATACACAGATGATCTAAGGCATTTTTTGTTATTTTAAAAATTGCCTCATCAACTACCTTTTGGCTCAAATGATTCACATAAGCAAATGGTGGAAAGAATCCTAGAGAGACATAAAACAGACATCTCTGCTAGCCACTTGCCTGACCACAGGAAGGACATAAATATTCATACAGTATGAACTGACTTAGTGCAATAAAATTGAGAGGTACTCAATAGTCAGGCACTGATAGCTCTCAAGAATAGTGCTACATCATAATAACTAGGCTTGAAAGCAAAGTTGTCCATTCTTTTAGAATAAGCCTACAAGAACAATGCTGCATCAGCATTTAAAATTTTAATGTTTTCTTAGTGGCAAAACGAATGGCTGGACTTGCACTTTAGACATCTGCATTTCATAGCCAGGTAATCGATAAATAACACACCTTGGCTTAATTCAGAATGATTTCTCAATTGCTAGAGGCAGAAGGTTCTGAAAACATCCCTTATGGACTTCAATTTTATAAGTAAATTTTAAAAAAGAAAGAAGGAAAAAAGAAACATAAAAGAAAGAAGAGAGAAAAAAGAAGAAGGAAAGAAGGAAGGAAAGAAGGAAGGAAGGAAGGGAGGGAGGAAGGGAGGAGGAAGAAGGAAGGGAAGGGAAGGGAAAGAAAGGAAAGGGAAGGGAGGAAAAGACAAAAAAAAGAAAACTTTTCAATATTCTTAAAATTTTTTTTCCAACTGACAAAGCTGGAAAGGACCTAGGAAGCCATATAGTCCAACACCCTCATTTTACTGAGGAGAAAAATGAGGACCACTGAGCTTAAGCAGACTCTGCTGGGGTAATAGACAGCAGAGCTTGAATCTAACGCCAAGGCTCTTTCCATGGTACAACACTGCCTTCTCATCCCTCACAGTTATTCTAGAAATGCTTCCTAAATTATTCCTAAAATTATTTTGTTTCAGGATGTTTTCAAGACAACACTCCACCATCAGGAGATACCCGATCCATGCATGCAGAATAATAATTAAAAGTAAAGCAGAATCAGACTTCAGACAGAAGCAGCACTACCTTAATGAGGCGGCGTTTAATGAGCTGCTGATCAGCAGAGAGAAACCCATGATTGATTTTAGGAAACACCATCTGATCAGGCAGGTGAGGTCAAAGGTTGAAGTTCAGAGGTGAGAGAGTTGAGGAATAGACATCAGAAGGCCCAAGAAAGAAATAAAGATACAAGCATTAGACTTATCAAAACTAATAATAGAGGGGAAAAAAAAAGAACTAGTGCTTGTGTCTGATACTAGAACCCCAGCCTGGTTGTTGAAAAAGAATAAAGCCATGGAGCACTTTGGTGTGGTTAAAATTTTTAAATGCAAAAAACACTTATTAGTTTTTTTAACCCTTCCCTTCTATCTTAGTATTAGTTCTAAAAAAGAAGAGTGGTAAGGGCTAGGCAATTAGGGTTAAGTGACTTGCCCAGGGTCACACAGCTAAGCAATGTCTTGAGGCCACATTTGATCCCAAGACCTCTTCTAGTTGCTCCCAAATAGCACTCTATAAAATCAGCTATTTTGGCCAGAGAGATTAGGTTCTTTTTTAATTCAGTATAGTCCCACAGCTCCAGAGGGCTCTATATGCTTTTCTACAGGCAGAAGTTCCAAGGACAAAGTACCAGTTCAATTTTTCAGCCAGGATTTTCAACCAGCATAATATAGCATGAATCTTAGCACCATTTTAATGATGATAAGTTCAAGAGTTCTGATGATGGCTTAATCATTCGGATATTAGAGAATGTAGATAAGAACACCAAGGCATTCCCACATAATTAAGTTTGAATATAGATGCAGGGTATTCAAAGACCACCGCCTCCATATACATGCTTGAAATAAATCTTCATCTAAGAAAATTTTGTCCAAAAACCCCACTGGAATCCGGGTGGCCACATGAGTGGATGGCTTTTACTCATTGAGAGAGATGGAGTCATTGAGTTGGGAGAGCCCCATTAACTGTCTTCACACACTCTTATGCTGATTGAGGAACCTGACCGAGCAGGCATATGTTTCAACCACAAACCTTGACCGTGAGGATCTGATTACTGTGCAGAGCCGCAACTGTGGGGAAGCCTGGCAGACCCTACAGACACAGCATGGGCACCAAAACAACACGACAGAAACCGTCACACAGACATGTCACTAATGGACAAACAGAACAAGCAATGTGCCCAATGGGGGTCAGACAAAACTAAGTACAGGAGGTAAACTCAACAGGCTCTTCTTCAACCAGGAGAGAAAGTCAGAAGAGACCCAGCCATCCTCAAGCTAACATTTCCTGGGACCCTTAAGTTTGGTGCAAGTAGCCTGTGGTCCTTAGCTAGCCGTTTTCTAGACTTCTAAAAAACAGGAGGTCCCCATGGATGGCTGAACCCCAACATGTTATTACAGAATGATAACGATGCTCTGTTTACTCAAGGACATGGGACATACGATACACACACCCATTTTTAAAAATGGAGACAGGAACACACAGTGAACACATTACAGTCAGATCAGAAACAGTGCTCAAGACAGACTCAATGAGTTTAACACGTACAGTGTTCCCACCTGTGTTTCAAAATATCTCTCTCGTTTCCCACAATGACTTCCCATTCAAACAATCTGTTTTCTCTTGCTTGAGGAACCCATCTTTACATCAATGACCAGCTGTCATTTATACGGTGAGCATGCCTGTGGCAATGGGTTGGACCTTCAGTTCTGCTACATATCCTTAACTTTTTCAAAAGTTCAATAAATTAAAAGATTAGATGCTCTGGGGAGCCCTGAGTAATTGAAGGGACCAGAGAGAGATTTCCCAGAGACATTGCAATGAGAAGGGTAGAATTAGAAATCAGAGAAACAATCAGTTCCAAGAATTTACTTTATTGGTTCTTCCTTTCCAGAAAACAGACTATTGTGAAGGAGATCAAATTGGGTTGATGAGAGACATTTTTGCCTTAATTTTACCACCTTTTCAACACTGTACTTTGCAAAATTGGAGCTCTCCAGCAAAAGAATTCCTTCCCCTTATCCCTAAGGTTTTTTCTATTTTCTTTTTTTTTTGGCTCAAGTATAGTTTATAAATATATTGACTCAAATTGTAAGAAGAGCTCCAAATGTCTAGACCCCAACCCCTCATGAGGCTAAACATTCCCTAGAGTCTTTATTTCATTCTTTTTATCCCCATTGGAGATTAATTTCATTTTTCTTTTGAGAGTATCAATGGACTTTAATCTACACATATATATAGTAGCATTTCTGCCCTGATACCTTTGATTCTCATCTATTGAGGTAGTGCTTGGCTGGAACCAAAGCAAAGGAAACTTTATCAGCTTTGCCAAAATCCATTCTGATAAGACCGTTGTGAGGCTGAGTGGTTTCTGAGTGACCTGCATCCTCCTCTCATTTTTTTTCCTCCCTCAAGCAAAAGCCCTTTAAACATAGATTGTACACAAATATAGAAATGCTGAGAGTTGGAAAACAGATGTGTACAATTTGCTTTTGTTTTACTGAGGAATATGAGTTTATTAGATGGTAATGTGCCAGCATCTTTACATCTGTGACTCATTAGCCCTCTATTACACCAAGTCAGAACTCTATATGTAAACTACAATATTTCTGTGACAAAGAATAAAAACAGATACAAACAAGAAGCATATGAAGGACCAGAAACCTGATTAATGGTGATAAATCATACTGTCACTTTAAAATGGGATTATTTAACAAAAATCCTTTCCATTTTAAAGCTTTTTAACCATGTGCGTGGTAGACTTTACAAGTATTTTGAAATGGTAATGAATAAACAAACCACTTCTCACATTCTTATCTGCATGTGAATAGGAAGAAGTGACCACATTTTCTATAAACTCAGGAGAAAAGGCTCCATCATGCTAGAGTCTGAAATGGGAAGGAGAAAGGTAGCTGGAAAGATGCCTTTCATTTAAGACCCTAAATCAACGGAAACTTCTGGGTGAGAAGCTGTTTTCAGATACCTCCACTGTATTCCCAAGAAAGCTTACACATTTAGTATCGTAACTATATCCAGAAGGTCTCACTGAGGAACCTGGGCAAAACCACTTCAGGAGTCTGATTGAGAGGAAAGCAAGATGGGGCACAGGGGAGAATCTCTGACCTTCCATAGACATCCACAGTGGAATAAGTGAAGAGGAAGCTCAGTCTAGACCTGGAAATCAAGCTGCATTGCATTCAGATACCCAGGTATATTCAAGATTATGACTGTTTCCCAAGAAAACAGCACATCCCTCCTCCTCTGCCCATTTCAAATGATTGGGTAAATGGGGACCACAAGTTGAAACTGAAGTTTCTGGTCCCTCCCTTTCCGTACACATCATTTATTTGGCTACCCTTAACCATGTTTTCCCTTCAAAGTTTCTCATATTAATTTTAATGAGCTCTCATATGAAAAAATGTGGGTATATGAGATACGGTCAACACTGTGTGGTTTACCCCACTCTGCCCTCTCCTCCCACTCTCCAAGTCAGGAGCAGAACAGTAATTAAAAGGAACATCAAGATTTCCAGAGACTTAGCTAGATTGTGGGTCCTAAGCAAACACAACTCAAAGTCTCATGAGATTTCTTTCCTAATCACTGTGTTTAGTCTTATTTAATAATTTTCATTATTCAAACAATAAATTATTTTTAATAAATTTATTTAATGAATAAATTATCTCATTTAATATTTGGAGGGAAAGGTGGAGGAGGGGGAAAGAAGTGGGTAAATGAAAATTAAGGGTGAGGTTCATTCCAACTGGCACAACTGGAAGCCTCTGAGGTGAGAAGGTCATCAGGGCTGGCTGGAGAAAAATTCTCTGGGGAGTGTTCATGCATGGCTCCATATTTAGATTCCCAACGTATTCCCAAGTTAAATGGTTCCATATGGATACACTTTTAGGATGAGCTAATGGTGGGATGTGTTGTCACTGTATAAGTTTGGATTTACAAAGCTAGTCCCGAGAGCTTTGTTCAACCCCCTGCCATACACTCCCACCCCCCCCAACCTGGGAATTTTGCCTTACATCAAGGTACATTGCCACCCGCTGAACTGTGTTTTTTACAATGCATCCCCCCTTTTTTTTTTCTAATTGCCATAGCACTGTGTTCATTCAACAAGGTTTTACTTAAGTGTGGTTAACTTAGGTAAATAATAACAATAAATGATCATGAAATGATTTATTAAGCACTTACTAGGTGTCAAGAACTGTGCTAAGTACTGTGGACGTAAGTAAAAATGGAAGTGTGTGATGATAGAAAATATAGAAGGAGACTTTTGGTCTGGGGAGTCAGAGGATTGGTGCGTGGAGCCATAGCAGAGTTGATTGACATGCCCTTTTCCCTAATCGTGGCTCTAATGATTAGAAATGGAATCGGAGAGAAGGAGGGCAAAATGAGAATAAACATAAATAATTCACATTTATATGGATGCATTTATATAAATCACAGCTTACAGAAAACTTTTTTCATAACAATCATGTGGTTGTCAAATATCAATATCTCAGAGTGACTCACCTCAAGTTCATACTCCCAGGGAGTGCTAAAGTCAAGCCTCAAATCCAGGGAACACTGACCCCAAGCTCAGTCTTCTTTCCACTATGCCCAAAGAGAATCACCCATTTTCCCACTCAATTAAGATTTTTTTCTTCTGCAGTAATTAATTAAGACTTTTCCCAATGAGTGAAATGGATATATTTCATTTTATTTTATATCTCAGAAAACTTGCCTGGTACACAGATGGTTTGGAGTGGGTGTGGAAAAGAAAATACATATGTTTCTACAAGGCATGGAGAGAGAACATAGGAATAAGCTGGTGCACTGAAGCAATTTGCACTTCTCTCCCCCCTCAAAAAATGCTTTAAATGCTCTAGGAACCTGGATGCAGAAGGGTGTAAAATGACTTTCCACAAGCAATTTTCCTGCTCAAAGAACTTAACACATCTAATTCTCAATAATTCTCCTAACACCGTGAAGAGGATAACTGTAACAAGGCTCCTTCTATTGGTATCAGTCTAGGAGAGACACATCTCTCGTCACTCCCTCTGGGCAGTGGTGAAACACCAGCCTGCCTCACGAGGATGAGGTAGAGACAGATGGTCTTCACGCAATGCTTTGACTTTCTTAGAAGAAATCATTTGGAATCTGCATCACCACTGGCCCCCGAAGTTCTTAGAGCCTTGGTGGGAAATGATCTTGTCTCTTTAAACAACAGACTGAAACCCTTTTGACTTTTTGCCAATAGCTCTATGAAAGAATCAGAAACATCATCCAGATTTTGTCACCATGTTCCATTGTGACACAATGTCCTTGCCTTTAATGATGGGGAGAACTTTCTTTTTTGGTGAAGGGAAAGAGGTATTTGTTACAGGGATTGGCCAGTGAGAAAATTCATTCTACAAATGCAGATCAGTGCCTGTTTTTTATGTAGATAGTTATATATCTTTATAAATCCTATATTTTTAATTTATATAATTTATTTCATCTTAATCTAATAATAATATTAATAAATATACAAATATATTTTTATATTAATAATAATAAAATTATTTTAATTTATATAATATGTAAAATTGATAGCCTTAAAGAGTTGCCTGGGGTATTTAAGTGATTAAGTGATTTTTCTATGTAAATAGACAATATGTGACAGAGTCTAGACTTGAACTCAGATCTTCCTGATTCCTAGTCTTTATCCATTATGCCATACTGCTACTAATAAAAAGTCATCTGTTGTTAATACGCTTAAGGTACTTTTCTTTTCAATCCTTACTTTCTGTTTTAGTAATATCTCTAAAACAGAAAGGCAAGGGCTAGGCAAACAGAGTTAAATGAATTGCCCAGAGTCACTAAGGGAGGAAATATCTAAAGTCAGATTTGAACCCTGGTTCTCCTGACTTCAAGCCTGGAGTATTATCCATTGTGCTACCTAGATGTCACTTCAAGGTACTTTTCTCTTACAAAGATACACTGGAGAGTATTCCAGGACCATTCAATTGAAAATGAGGCATCAGCTTAAAAACAAAAAATTGGCAGGATTGACAGATGAACATTAGAAAAGTATGAAATGATCACTAGCCCCAAAATGTGTCCTCAATTATTCCAATTTCATTAGAAACTCAAAAAAGTAAGTATTAGGAACAGGAACATGATGTGAGCAGGTCCACTTTTGAACAGGCAAGAGGTTCAGTCTTCTGGGGACCTTCACCATCTTAGGTCATGTGGTTCCCCAGAAACATGGGGACTATATACTATTGGAAGGTAAGAAGTGAAGAAACAAAGACTTTTCCACCTACTGATTAACCCCAAAACCAACCAAGGCAAAGAGGCTTGAGCAAGTTAGAATTTCCCAAGACTGGAGTCTTCAAGGACTGAGCTAACCCAGAGGAGAAATCTTTAGAGAGAAGAATTTTTAATATTTAGAGACCTTGGGACTTCTCAGGAGGGATTAGGGAGGTTCTTATAGGATGGAGGGTCAGCCAGAGGAGAATGGCTTTCCAAAGCTTAGAGAGCACTACACTCAGAGAGGGAAACAAGAAGCAGTTCCAAAAGAGGCTGGAAATTCTGACGGCTTCAACAGTCTTAATCTTAAAAAACTGGCATCTAAACTGGCAAAATAAGTGAGAAGAAGGAGCTCCATGTGGACAAAGAGAAGGACTAATAAATGACCAGGGTGGTCTCCTATGCCTTTGTATAGAAGATGAAGCTTAACTTGTAAGACTAGTGTAACTCTGAGATCTTTCCTGTTGTATGTTATTTTAAGCCTCTCTTTCTATGCTTCTGTGTGGTAGTGACTTGCATTTTGAAAACTCTTTAAACATCTAAACAAGGTTGTGCCCTAGTTTCAAAGACAGTGGAGCAGGGGGAAAATGAAAAGTGACATTTCTTTTCCAAAGGCAATCAGATGAGGGGAACCCAAGACAAAAGAATGGGGGTAAATAAAGCACACTCAATGGAAAGTGTTGGGATAATATATTTAGAGCTGAGATATGATACTACATGAATAAAGTGCCACAAAATGCATGGTCTTTAATAAAAGTACATAAAAAGGCTAAGAAAAATGCTATATGAAAACTGGGATGAGAGAATGGAGAAAGGATGAGAATGCCAAGCAAAGCAATCCAAACTTTTCTTAATAGAGTTTCAAGCAGAGGAATGAAAAGGTCTTCCTGTGTATAAGGAAGATAAGTTTAATAGCAGAATGAAGAATGGTTTGGAGAAGGGGAGAGAAGGAAGGTTTGGAGACCCAGTAGATCATAGATTATGAAAAGCCTACGACACAGCAGATAATGGTAATCTCCTTCTGCCAGTGTTATACTTTAACTTCCCCAATGACTCTAGCCACATACATCATTGGGAAACTAATAATCATTAATAACCTTTCCTAGAAATTCATACAAGTCAGCAAGCATTTATTAACTACCTACTATGTTCCAGATGCTGTGCTAAGTACTATGGTTATAAAGAAAAGCTAAAGTAGTCTATGCCCTCAAGGAGCTCCCAATCTAATTCAGGGAGACAACATTCAAAGGACTGTGCAAACAACTCTCCTTTTAACTTTTTATTTCCTAATTTATAATTAAAATTATTTAAGCATTTTTTCTTGCTGGGTTATGAGCTGATAGCAGGCATGATGTATTTTTATATTCGTATTATCCATGTCTTCAGCACTAAAGAAAGTGTTTTGTCCATAGGAAGAACATCATAAATATGTTGAATTGAATTGGCTACCATCTAATAGTAATGTCTTGTAAAATTCTTTTGTAATATATATGCAATGGCAAAGGCAAATATTGCAAGCTCAATTATATAGTATGTTTGTTCTTTATTGTAAATTATATTTACAATATGATATTGTAAATATTATAGCATATAAACTGGTGGAAATGTTTTATTGTAAGAATATACTTAAAGGTAGGTAGGTGGTGCAGCAGAGTCAGGAAGACTTGTCTTCATCAGTTCAAATCTGGCCTCAGTCATTTCCAAGCTATGGGACCCTGAACAAGACACTTAGCCCTATTTGCCTCAGTTTCCTCTATCTACAAAATGAGCTGGGGAGGAAAATGACAAACTACTCTAGTATCCTTGCCAAGAAAACTCCAAATAGGGTCAAAAAGAACTGAAATGAAAATGACTGAACCACAACAAAAAGTATATACTTATGAGGAAAACTACACCATGGCCAAATTAAGCCTGTCAGATGTATAGAAAGTTAGGTAGCAAGGTCTTTGAGGTATGGCGAGAAGGATTTAGAAATTTTGCTATAATTTTTTTTTGGCTGGTTGGCAAAAGCCAAACCACAATGGAAAAGAAAACGTAGTGGTTTGAGACATAAAAACCATTGAGTTAGCCCATAATATAGTGTTATGATTCTGCTTGCCCAATTACAGAGCACATTCCAAAAGGACGATTATGATGGGCTGCATAACGAAAGATTAATATACCTACAAGTTGATGAAATGGTTCCCAGCTAAGGAAGACCAGATGGGGAAGGATTATTATACAATGCAAAAAGGATTTAAGTTAGTGAATAACTTTAGTCTAGCAGCAGGAACTGTCAGAAGACAAACTAAAACTAAGGATCAGGAGAGGAAATGAATGAGGAGTGGGTATGGGAACTCAGCCATGCCAGACTCCTTTATGTGTTAGGACCTATCTGATTTTTAAAAATCAGGCTCCAAAGATTCACTATCTAGTGGAATGATGTAAATATTATGATGTCCAAATCTGGAAACCAGGAAAAATCAGAATTTATAAATGAGGAAGAATTGTAATATTTTTGTTGTGCTAGTTGTATTGTTTCAGTCATGACTGATTCTTTGTGACCCTCCTTGGGGTTTTCTTGGCAAGGATACTGGAGTGGTTTACCTTTTTCTTCTCCAGCTCACTTTACAGATGAAGAAACTGAGGCAAACAGGATTAAGTGACTTTCCCAAGGTCACATAGATATTAAGTATCTGAAGTCAATTAACTCATGAAAATGAGTTTTCCTGATTCTAAAGCTCAGTGCTCTCTCCACTACATCACCTAACTGCCCTATTATTTAAGCATTGGTACAGGCTAATTCCTGCAATTGGCTTATTCCCTTCACATCTTCCAAGTTTATTCTTTTCCTCCAAGAAACTTTCTCCAAACCTTAAGATGAAAATGATCTCTTTCTTCTCAAATTTCTCATGGCTCTTTTTCTGCTCCTCTTAAACACTGGTATTCTTCTTTGTATTATATACATTTTTTTGCAATATGCATCATATCTCCATGCTTCCCTGGCAAAAAAGGGACATTTTGGGGAAAATGTGTTTCTAGCACCTAACAATGTTCCAGACACTTAGCAGGCACCATAATAAGTGTTTACAGAAGTTAACTGAATAGCAAAGAGAATAGATCAATCCAAATGGGGAAGAGAAATAGTGCTTCACAAAGAAAAAAAGATTGTAGTAGGAAAAGCCCTAGAATTGTTGTCAGAGATCATAGGTTCAAATCCTACCTCTATGTGATCTTGGGCAGGTCACTTAACTTCTCTTCCTAATCTACAAAATGAAGGTGTTGGACTACATAAGCTCTAGAGCTGCCTCTTTACTCTATAAAATACAGATTCAGTAGCAATCTGATCAAAGTCTATAAAAATCAAAACAAGTCCTTTGGAGCGATTGTCAGAAACATTTAGGGAAAAAAAACTCTCAGAAATTTTATTAATTTGTTAGAAGTGCTTTGAATATTTGGGCAGTGTTTCAAGGGATAAATGCCTCAGTTGCCCTACCTTATTTCCCAATCACCAACTCCAAATCATATCTCTTCAGTCTGGCCATCATTCCACCTCTTTCCCCTAAAATTCTTGAATTTTGCCCTTGGAAGCTCTGAGAGCTCTGATTAGTGATCTTTTGCCTCATCTTGCCTGGATCCAAACCTCCACCTCACTTCCAGGGCACCAACTCCAAACCATTCCACATTTCTCTCTTCTCCCACCACCCCTTTCTTCACCTCTCCTTCATGTGTTGTCTTCTCTCAACAAAATACAAGCTCCCTAAGAACAGAGGTTGTCTTGCTTGCTTAAACGCATATGCCCAGTGCTTAGCACACTTCTCGGCTCATAGAAAGCTCTTAATAAATTTATTTCTGTCTGTCTATGCCAATAGTTAGATTTTAAAGGTTCTCTGAAAGAGATGAAGGTGAAATTCTTCTCATAGAAACCACCACATTCAGAAATTCAAGCATCTCCAAAAGCAGAGATACAGTGCAGAAGGAAAAATGTATCTTCTCAGCTTAACATTGTAAGAAAGTCCTTTTGGGACTTAGATGAAGGAAGAACAAAGTACAATTCCTTTTCAGATGGATGACAAATGTCCTAAGTACCTAATGAAAGTGTCTGCTGTAAGCAACATCAGAGTTATTGTTTCTTTGGGAAACTCAATTCTGAATTTCCTGACTGCTGTGTAATTAAAATCTCTGCCTTATCATAGCATATATTTTTTCTGTAGTTTTAATTTCCTGATCATAGTTGGCTTTTACAAAATGAAATGTAGCTATGTGTCATATTGTATATTATGTTTCATTTCTTTAATCCTTTATTTTTATTTGCATAAATAATTTCTCCAAAATGCTGGAACGAGTTTTATTGTATCCTTCCACCTCCAAATTCTACTTTCATTCTCCACTGTCAGAGATTCGGAAGATAGCAAGTATCGGTAATATTGGCAGAATAGGTTAAGTGAACTTAGAAAGTAACTGAAAAGAACAGAAAATTAAAGTCAACCTCGAGTATAATCTCCCTGAAGAAACAGATCAAATTCCTGATGTGGATATACTGAATCATTAAATCAAATCATGGAACTGGCCTGCACAAAACTAAAAGTTTTTTTCCCTAAAAGTGGGAATTAATAATTCTAAGGGAAGAGCTGATGTTATAATTCAGTAAATAGCAAAGGAATCCTCCTTTATTTGTGGGGAATCCATGTTACTGAAGAGAGTGGGGGTACGGGGAAGAAGCAGTTTTCAGTTTTCAAAAGCAGAAAAATGACTATGGTACCCAATTTATCTAAGGAGGGATTAGCTTTTTTCCTGATGTCTAATGGTAAGACCAATGGTCTGGTATACAAAAGACAGATGTATTTCAGAAGACCTGTTTTTCTACTATGTAAGTCTCTGTTTTCTCTACCTACAAAGTCTAAGGTTTACTTTTAAAAACCAGGTGGCATCTGGAATATTCCCATCACTACCAAGTCCTACCGCAAATACTTCAACTTCCTATGATTCCCATATGTTTGGTTTTGGGTGTGTGTGTGTGTGTGTGTGTGTGTGTGTGTGTGTGTGTTAATCAAAGGATGCACCTTTAACTTATTGCTATTTAATTTTGCCTACCAGTCACTGCCAGTTCTACATACTTTGTGATATGGACTCTTATAAATCATCGAAAGGGGGAAAGACATACATCCCCTTTGGTCCTGAACTCTGGGCCACGCTGAGACAAAACCTGTCTATATGATTTGCTCTGTAACTACAACGTTAATACTGAAATTGTACAGGTCTCTGGACTGCTGAAATATCTGGGGAAGTTTATGACTGCAGGAAAACAGTATTGAGCAAAGCCAAAAAAAAAAAAAAAAAGTTCAGCTTTTCAAAGAAACTGCACTGGTTTCAGACCCTTCATTTGTCTTCAAACCTCTTACTATTTTCTGAGACAAGGTCACCCTATCTCAGCCAGGTTGAAAATATTGCCTCTACTTAGGAGTCCTGTGCCACTAAGGAGCATCAAGGAAATGACGACCTTCATATTTTTCTGATCTGGTTCTGTTAGTCCTTGGTTAAGCAATATGGCCCCATCTTGCCAGACGCTCACAATATGGGTGCCAAAAAAAACTGATTGGTGGAGTCTACAGTAGCTCAGAACTCCAGAGCTCAGGAGATCATCAGCCTAGATCTTCTTGGTAGCAGCGATTACGGGCAAGTGTTTCCACGCTAACTTTTGAGCATCTCACTGCCTATGACAGCCTTAGTTACAGATGAGGGGGAAAAAAAGGATACAATGGATGTGAAATGCAGCTCATTTTACCATTAACATCCATAACACAAAGCCTGATTGTGCAGAAGGTAGAAATTGTTGACTTGAGGTTTAAAAAATTGTCTTTGTGTTTCTTTCATTTGTCTTAATTATTTTCTACTTTTATACAATCCAATTTTTACTGTGTCCTTGCTACGGGCATTCCAAACAGACATGGAATTTTGATAGACTGCCAGTTCTTAATCCCTACATCTCTCAATGGTTAAATTTCCAAAGGAATGATTTTTCCCTCTTTGGTCTACTTATCCAAAAAGAAGCAATCTAATCTACCTTGTAACTCTCTCCTTACCGCATCCATTTTCATATGTTTCACCCCAAATGCATAGCCAATATTTGTTCCATTCCTAGACAAGGATGGTAAGGTTTGAAATTCTTTTTGTGTCCAAGCAGATAAGGATATGGGATTCAAATTCTCTTCAATGGAATTCTGACCTCCAAATCTAGTCTTTCTGCAAAGCTTTGCCAGCACAGTTACACGGGACAATCCAAACAATCCAAGAACTCATTTTTCATTAGTGCCCCCAACAGGGCCACTTTGATGGGAATATTTATGAGGGGAGATATTTCCGTTAATGCAACTACAAAACCGGAAAGAGAAAAAACAGAAAACATATGTAATACCTCCCGACACAGAAGTTTCTCGGAGTTTACTGAATAGTGCATAATGGGAAATTATTTGGGCTCAACCAAAAACATGTGTACTTAAAGCTACATTCTTTTTCTAAATCACTATGGAAAATTCATGTAAAGCTCTGATAGAGAATTCCTGTGACTATGTGCAGATCACTCAGTTTTAGAGAATAAACCAAAAGTATAATATGCAAAATCTCAAGGGGCCAGAATTTGAAAATTCGTGGGGGATATTTCTGAATTTTTGTATTCTCAGGAAATAGGCACATCAGCCCGGAATGCTACTGTCGGCAGTAAAGGACATTTTTATCTTAAATTCTATTTTTGAAGAGATAAATTATTAGAACGTGTTACTTTAGTCACACAGTTAGGAATCCTACATTTTATTTTAGAACTAATTATGAAGAAAAGGATACTATTTGCAGATTATTAAAAACAAAAAGCTTATCTTCTTGTCTTAGAATCAATATACAGTATCCATTCCAAGGTAGAAGGGCAGTAAGGGCTAGCCAATTGAATTTAAGTGACTTGCCCAGGGTCACACAACTTGGAAGTGTCTGAGGTCACATTTGAACCCAAGATCTGTAGGCATGACTCTCAATCCACTGAGCCACCTAGCTGCTCCCAGGGCACATTATTTTTCAAAAGATAAAGAAATATCTTGAAGGGAAATACTACCATTGGAATATCAGGATAACATGAGCAATGCTCCTTTAACTTATATTTACCAAATCCCCACAAATGGGGTCTCACATTGACCAGTTATCCCAGACTTTAGGGGCAACTAAGTGGTGTAGTGAGTAGAAAGCACTGAATGTAGAGTCAGGAAAACCTGAATTCAAATCTTATCTCAGATACTCACTAGCTGTGTCCCTGGGCAAGTCACTTAACTTGTTTGCCTCAGTGTCTTCATCAGTAAAATGAGGGTCATAATATCATTTACCATGGTTATTATGAAGATAAAATAAAATGATATTTGTCAAATAGTCTTACAAACTTGAAAGCCCTCCTACAAAAGCTAGTTATTACTTAAGGCTATAGTGATTTGACAGGCTTTAGTCAAATTCCATGAATGTGATTCTAGGACATATGAAAATTGATTCATATTAAGCATAATTAGTCATCTACCTTCATCATAAAACGTGCTCTCCTCAGTTCACATGGAAATTAATTTAAATAAAATGTAATGGGTTTATCATTGTCACAAAACATACTTTCCCCTGTCAGTTGTTACATTAGCTAAATAAGTCTGAATCGCTGGAGCATTTATCATTATTGTACTGAGGTAATCTTTACAAAATACTAGTTGGGTGCCTTATTATGGGGGACAGATGATCTTGAGTTCAATGGTAAGCCATGACATTTTCTAAATTGTTAGAAAGACTTTGAATCTCTGATGATTTGATTTTTCTATTTAAGGGTCATCCCAGTTAAGAATGGAGAAACTTATCACCAGTAACTTGGCAATAGCCACTTTTTGGCCATAATAGACTATGAAACAAAAAAAAAAACCTGTACCTATATAGTATCTTTCAAGATGAAGAGATATTTCTACATTGTATTAAATATGTGATATTTAGTAATTTATCAATACATATATTATATATGTAATATAAATATACATGTCAATATCATACATATGCATGTTTATATGGATATACATGTATGTGGGTGTCTCTATATATTTGTGTGTGAATGTGTGTGTCGTGAGAGGCTCCTTTCTGCTTCTTAAATTACAGTGGCAGAAGAAAAGGAAGCAGAATAAGAGAGATATTCAATTTTCCAGAAACATTAATTTAACCACTGATACACACTCTAAAAATGAAACCAAAAGCCATAAGAAAATCACACCTAAACAGAAGGATGTCTTGAAGATTCTCCTTGGGGAGAGAAACAAATAAGTTGGTTCCATTGGTTCCCAGAGTCAATAAAAACACCATTTCATGGGACGGGACAATCCTGCCAGTAGTGATCTTGATAAGTTTTCATAGAAGAATACCTTGTAGAAGGTGAGGGCTTCTAGATGCTCCTCTTTATATATAATTATATTCAATGCTATGGTACTATAGATCTTCCTCAATGTGCCTACTCAAAAGAGATCAGCCTAACAATCTACAGAGGAAAAGCCAAATGGATGAAAATGCCTGTTGATCTTCTCCATTGTCCTAGGTGGTCAGCCAATCGAACTAAAGTATCAGTGCATATCTTTGATGGGTACTGCAGAGAGATAATGATCTGAGTCATTTAACAGAAGATGACTGAATGATCTGGAAAACTGTGCAGCTTTTTCAATAAGCCCAAGCTACTTCATGACCCAAAGTCAATCTTTGTAAAACCGGCATTCTTACTTTGATGTTCTATGGTTGTACGTCATGAAATATCACATCTGAAGAATCAAAATTGACAATCAGTGGTGAGATGTGTTGAAGGTATAAGTAGACTCATATGTGGGTATAAGTGAACCTATCATGTTGTAAAAACAGATAACCAAAATATTATGCAGGTACTCAGATGCAGTATTAAAAGACTCAGAAAGGGGCAGCTGGGTAGCTCAGTGGATTGAGAGCCAGGCCTAGAGACAGGAGGTCCTAGGTTCAAATCCGGCCTCAGACACTTCCCAACTGTGTGACCCTGGGCAAGTCACTTGACCCCCATTGCCTATCCTTGCCAATCTTCCACCTATAAGTCAATACACAGAAGTTAAGGGTTTAAAAAATTTAAAAAAAAAAAGACTCAAGAAGGTACAAAAATAAAACTTTACAAGAGACACAATCAGGAACAAACTCTAATATCAATTTTGAAGAGCATTGGTTCCAAGGATGCAAAAAAAAATGTATAAAATAGGGTATACACTTCAAGAATCAAGGCATAAGAGGAATGAAAAGATATCATTTCCTCCTTATGTATATTAACTAAAAAGGGGATTCTCCAGCCCTTCTGCTATTCTCTACCCTACAAAAACTGACAGTTGGGACAGTCTCGTAGCCCCCAGCCCCATTGGTGTATGTCAGTTCATTTGGCACACTCTAAAAACCCTCAAAGCTCTTATAACAGTTAGTATATAAAGTCCCAGGCAGACACCAGGGCTCATATTCTGCATTCTTCTCTGACACATTTTATTAGAACTACATGACTCTGGAGTGGAAGCAATACCACTGATTCGTATAGAATTACAAAATTAACATTTAACATTGTGTGGGTGATGGAGTGAGCTCTGTTCTGCTTCCATTGTGTAGGATTTTTCTGCCTAAAAGTGTAAAGTGAAGGGTGAAGTTATAAGTCTCCACTTTATCTCTTCCAACAACCTGAAAATGTTTAATAAATCTCTAGGAATTAATTTCTCCCTGTAGTTTCTCAAGATTGATTTGTTGTCAAAGAAGGTTAATAATATTCTTTATTTTTAATTCCTAAAACAGACCATCCAAATATGATACAGAATTTATTATAATGAGGAAAGGAAGAAGGCTTACCAACGTTACCAGGGTTTATAAAATTGGATTCAATGAAACACTAATTAATTTGAAGCCTACTACATTATGTGGAAAACACAGTATTAGGCACTGGGGATATAAGGACTCCAAGAAAACAATTGCTCCCCCAGAAGAGTGTACATTTTCCTGGAGAATACTACATTTATTTCTTCAATTATAAAATAACAGGGTAGAAGAAATTTGAACTGAGTTCCCTTTGTTCTCTAAGATTTGTCATCCTATGATCTAATCCTGTGTACACAGATCATCAGAATACAAAACACATAAAGCATGTCCAAGATATTTCAGATTTGGAGAGGTCAAGAAAGATCTCTCACAGGAGATGGCATCTGAGTTGTGCTTTCAAGGAAGAAATGTATTCTTTGAGACAGAGGTGAGGAGGAAAAGCATTCTGGGGCCAAGGGACAGTCTCTACAAAGATGTAGAGAGAAGATGGAATGTTGCATTTGGGGAAAGACAAGCAGATCATTTTGGCTGGAATGTGGAGTGAATGAGTAGGAGTAATAAGAGCTCAGTCTGGAAAGATAATTTGGAGCCAGATTGTGGGGGAGCTACTGATGCTTCCTGACACATTCAGAAATGTGTTTTAAGAATATCAATCTGACACCTATATGGGGGGGCAGTTTGGAGAGGGGAGAGAGACCAGAAAACAGAACACCAGTGAGAAAGCCTGAAATCTTTGCTACTGGGGAGGATGAGTGGATCTCTTGTGCTTAGGAGTTATGCAATGGACTTAGTTAATTGATCAGGTCTTCTATACTAAGTCTTTCCCCAATATGATGAGCTCCTACAAAGAGGGAGGAGAGTCAGAAATGGAGCAGCAGGGCAAAGCTCCTGTGCCAATCAGATTGAGATTGGTCTTTTGATTTGCCTCTGTACTTCCAGCCTAGGAGAAATGGGGAGACCCAGGTTTTTTCTTAAAAGCAAAAACAAAAAAGGCTATTATAAGAGTCCGGGTGAAAGAGGTCTGAACTAGAGTGGTAGACTTGGGAGTAGCGTGAAGAGGATGGATGCTGGAATGTTCTATAAGATCTTCATTCTAAAAATGCATTTTAAAATTCAATTTTTGAAAGCCTATCAGCTACATGTGCATGTGCTAAATACTGTGGTAGCAAGGAGAATTCTACCTAGAGCTCAATAAACTTAAAAGAAGTTTATTGTTTTGTTATAAAACATTTTCTTTATTTTCATCATCATTATTATTGCCAAACAAGCTATGATTTTATTTTTTAAAAAAAGCAATAAAAACTGGAAAAGTCAATACAAATGGTTATATTGTGGTTATTTGCTAACATGGTGATTATCTTGTCTACTGACGAGTATAAAAAATATTCTGATTAGCCTGGTAGAAGATGACATTCTTTTAGGGATTGATGGTCTTTACAAAATCCTTACTGCCCCACAGTGTCTGTCTGTATGATAAGGCAAGAACATTAGACAGCAAGGCAGAAGAAAGAGGGAAAATGGAAAGTTCCAATGTAGCTAGTGTAAAACTTGAAGTCAGAAAATTCAAGTCTTGTCTCAGTCACTTACTAGTTATGTGTGACCTTAAGCAAATCACTTAAACTCTTCTTGCCTAAGGCATCTTCCTTATCAACATGGTCCCTTGGAGTTACCCACTAGGTAGACCAGGATCCATGCATCCTTTGTGTATGCAGAGAGAAGGTATTTGTAAAAACTTACACTGAACCTGTAGGGTGTATATAGAGCCCCTAGCTTGGCACAAATGTGAATTCTCCCAAGTGAGAGTTCTATGTACAAACATTCCAAGAAGAGATTTTCACTTCCTCTTGGGCTGCCTTGCTCAGATTCATTTCATTTCAACAGTAGAGGCCACACACCTCTATGGAATAGGAATCACCTTTTTCTTGGATTAGGTCTGAATTCATAAACTCCTTTGGTACTTGCTTCAAAGCAAATTTAAAACTCTCAAAGATCATCCTGAAAAGCACTCTCTGGTTATTCAATACCAGGGAGTCTTCCCTTGGGGCCTTTTTTCTTTTGTTTTTCTTTTTGTCATTGCATTTCAATAGTATTGGTTTCCTTTGCAATTTTATATATTTTATTTGATGCAATTAAATACATTCTAAAAGAGGGGCCATGAGCTTCATCAAACTGTCTAAGAAGATGTTCCTTGACAAAAACTGAACCTGCTTCTTGTGAGGACAGCGAGGAAATGCCAATATGGTCATTTCCATCTATGAGTACTAACAAGTCACAGAGATGGGTTTTGGGAGCCATCTAATCTTTAAAAATGAATAAAATAATACCTAGTGGACAAAATTAAAGTTAAATTCCACTTCTTTTGTATGAGATGCACTGTTGTTTTAAGAAAGGGAGAACCAAGTGTTTATCAGCATGATCAACAGGATAACTATCATAAATGATTTAAAAATCCAACTTTAAACCTATATTTTAATAGAATTTTTCCTCTTCTTCTTTTTGGACCAGCCTTGGGATTTTACATAAGCAACTACTCAGGATCAGTCAACCAACATGTATTAAATGCTTGCTATGTATCAGGCACTGTGTATATTGTAAATGTCATAGTGGATTGGGTACTGGACCTAGAATCAATGGTGGTTCTTGTTTAGCCCTTTTTCAGTTGTGTCCAACTCTTCATGACCCCATTCTGGGTTTTCTTGGCAAAGTTGCGGTTTGCCATTTCATTCTCCAGTCTATTTTACAGATGAGGAAACTGAGGCAAAGTTAAGTGACTTACCTAGGGTCATGCAGCTGAGCTGATAAGTATCTGAGGTCACATTTTAACTCAGGAAGATGAGTCTCATTGACTTCAGGCCCAGCATTCTACCCACAAGAGTCAAGAAGATCTAAGTTCAAATTTAGCTTTACATCTTCATTAGCTATGTGACACCGGGCAAGCCGTTTAACTTCTGTCTCTTTGATTTCCTCATCTGTAAAACTGGGATAATAATAGCATCTACCACCAAGATTTGTTGTGAGGATAAAAATGAGATAATATTTATGAAGTATTTTACAAACTCTCTCTCTCTGTCTCTGTCTCTGTCTCTGTCTCTGTCTCTCTCTCTCTCTCTCTCTCTCTCTCTCTCTCTCTATATATATATATATATATATATATATATATATAATATGTGTGTGATATATACATTCTGTTATATATTACATATGTTATATCCATATTATATTGTTATATATTCATATATTATATACCTATATACATTAGCTATTATTACTACTCTGTTCACTATAATTTTTAGTCTTAGGGAGTTTCTTGGGGCGCTAAAAGATTAAATGACCCGTCAAAAGGTAAAAGAAATGTAACTTGAACCCAGGTCTCCCTGACTTCACAGCTGACCCTCTATGCAGTACATAAGGCTTCCTCTAATGAACCCAAACTAAATAATTGAAAAGATATGTGTATAAACAGTATGTAAGAAATAAAGGATCTTTCTCTTCAGGTAAGAATATGTTTATAAATATAATATGTACATATATTATACTGTGCACCTTATTATGCTTGCATGGACACATTTCATCTACAAAACATATTATACATATATGCACAAATATGCATAATGGTCCTTTGAGACTAGACGTGTGATATGTGTGTATGGGTATGTGCATGTCAGAGGAAGAGAGAGAGAACTCTGAAGCCATATGGACTGTGAAAAGCATGTGTTTCTTATTTCTTGTGGGGGAGAAACAAACAAACAAAAAAATGTCACTTATTCAATTTATAGACATTGAAAAAGATGATCAAAATATGCTGATTATCTCAGTCTTTTCAGTGGAATCTATTTTAGACTCAGAATTCTGAACTTTCCTTGTGTCATGGACCCTTTCTCAGAATCGTCTTTTTAAAAGCACAAAAGGAAATGCAAAGAATTATAAAGGGAACCAATTATATCGGCAAACAGTTTTCAAAATATTTTAAAACCTTAATTTAGAGACGCCAAGTTAAGAATTCCTGTTTAGGAAAGTTCCCCATGGTTTTGTTTTGTATTTAGACATTGCTGTCTTTCCATCACATCCTTCATGCCATATTTCTAATTCCATCAGGGAAAGAATTTCCATTTCAATAGTTCCAGAAGACTCCTAAGGTGGTGTCCAGCTGCCTTAAAGAGTGGCAAGAGCCTGGCAAACCATTTCATCAATTTTAAAGCTCACACAAATGGACTGAGCATCTGACACTGAGAAGCTTCAAGGAAGGCTCAGGAAATGTACATTTGTTCTCCTGATTGCCTCCTTAATAATCAATCAGACTCTTCCTCAGGCTTTCCCTTTCTAAGCTGCCCATTAACTCAAATGAACAAGCTGATATGCTTCTGTGAAGGGGTCAGGAATTACCACCTGCTGCCATCCACTAGCACTTCCTAGGGTTACCGTCAGCTGCTGCTATTGCACATCAAATCCCTCAAGCTTCAAGCCAGACTGTTCCTGAAACCGTACCGCAGCCATTTCTCTTCTCTCCCTTCCTTTCCCACCAACATGTACCATAATCCAATCAACTACCTTATAAGAATCGAACCCTTCAGATAATCTATGGTACCTGGCAGCTTGGTAGCTCAAGTCAAAAAATACTGGACTTGGAGGGAGTTAAGAAAATGTTAGTTTAGAGGCATCTAGGTACTACAGTGAACAGAGAGCCAGGACTAGAGTCAGGAGGACCTGGGTTCAAATTTGACCTCAGATATTTCCTAACTATGTGACCTTGGGCAAGTCACGTAATCCCATTGCTTAGCCCTTGCCCTTCTATTTGTTGTTACTAAGACAGAAAGTAAGGGTTGAAAAAAAAGAAAGAAGACCTAAGTTTAAATCCCACTTGTCATTCACTGATTAAATGACTCAAGTCCCTTAATCTGTCTGGTCTCAGCTATATCATCTGTAAAATGGGGATAATAAAAGCACCTATCTCACTCCTCACCAAAGATTATTGTGAAGATCAAATGAGATAATATATATAAATTAATACACCAACCTCAAAATGCTATTTAAGTGCTAGTTATTTATTACATTATAATATATTATATAATAATATAAAAAGTTATTTATTATATTATAATCATAATTAATTTATTATTATTGTCTGGAAGAACATCATACCCTTTAGTATCATGAACTTTCAATGAAAGCTTTACAGCAGAATCCTTCTCAGCTTACACATTCTCATCTGCTCAAGAGGAATTCAGCTACTAGTCCACAAATCTCTGATCAACCCCAAAGCATATGGGACAAGATGGGAATGCCCTAAAGCGTTCCAATTTGTTCAGAACCAAACATATATATGTTTATGGTATCCAGTCATTTGACATGAACACCAGCACTATCAGAAAATATTACTAGTAGCTGGTAAAAGGTCTTTATAGAAACATGAGTTTTAAGTATTAATATGAGAGAGAGAGAGAGAGAGAGAGAGAGAGAGAGAGAGAGAGAGAGAGAGAGAGAGAGAGAGAGAGAACGAACGAGAACTCTATTAAAGACAATGTCCAAACTGCCTTGGTTCTGAACCAATAATGTAATTGCTATAAAGGACCAGATTTGAAGTAGGATCCACATCCCTATCAGCTGACATCCCCTCTTTCCTACAAAGCAATTTCTGTTTGTCACTTTTGATTTACAGTCTATGTCTGCTAAAAGGAGCTGCTGGACCCATTAGTGAAAACATACTAGCATACTTATGAAAGGATGCTGCTGTCTGGCATTAAATGACTTTCCAGAGGCCAAGTTCAATCAAACCTGCAGGAACTGTCCTCCCTGGGCTCACTCTGTCAGTGTATAAGCCATTATCACACCTAAGATGGAAAATACAGTCCAGGAGTTGCTTGCCCTCCATCCCCTTCCTGAACTCAAATGTGCCATTAAAATTCAGCTGTTGTGACTCCTTCTGATTTCTACATTGTTGATTAACTTCAAGCACTTAAAGCTGCAAGTGTAGTATATTTGGGGTTTGGGGAGGGGAGGGGTGGCAGCTATATTGGTTCTTGGTATGTAGTGGCTTCCTCTAAATTATACATTTTTACTATGTTCATTCTTCATAAAATGATACACTTAAAAGGATACAGTTTATCTGTTATTACCATCATAAATTTAGAGTATTTTCTAAATGCCTAGGAAGACTTCCTTCCTCTTCCTTATAAAATATCGTAAGTCACTCTTTATAACAGAGCAAGTTCCAAATCTCATTCTTCCCTTCACCATCAACATTCAATTGCAGCTTAAACCATCAGTGCCACTCCTCGTCTCATGTTACATAAATGTTTGATCTGGGAAATTCATGTTTACAAACATATGAAAAAATTAACTCACTTAAACCTGAGGCAAATAAAATGGAATCTTTTTGCATACAATTTTATATTCTCAAGCAAACTAGAGAGAAAAAGTTTCAGATCTCAAAACACACAATTCCATAAAGAGCATTTTAAAGGCATGGTTCTCAAACTTTTTGGTATCAGGGTCCCTTCGTACTCGTAAAAATATGGAGGGCCTCCAAAAGAGCTTTTATCTATTAATATTTACCATATTAGAAATTTGAAAGTCTTAGTATTACAATGAAAATAGTTTTGGTCTCATGGAATCCCTGTCTTTATACTACATTTTGAGAATCCCTGTTCTAAAGTACTTACATGATGGCATACTTATATAGATTTCATTGGAAGGAATATAAATGGTCCTAACATTGCATGATTTATAAACAAAATTTTCTTTCTCATCTAAAATCATCCAATCCATTAAACCTCAAGAAATAATATGAGCTAGTTCAGCTAAGTCTGAAAAGATAGCAGGATATAGGTCAGATCACATATATCAAATAAAAAATAATAAAAAGGAGACTATTGCAAATAATGTAAGCAATAAAACCCAAGATAGAAATGTGGATGTGGAAAATGCAGTGCCTTTCCATTTTCTCTAAAAACTGGTAGCAGGCACATGAAGAGCATTGTATGTAGGGAAAATGCAAAGGAAGACCAGGACTTTTGCAGCCTAGTAAGCATCATCCAGTGGAAATCCCTGGCTGAAAAAGTAATTAAGTCAAGATTTTTTAACTTAACTTAATAAGTTTATGGTCAATGATAGAACTTCTTGATAAGAGGGTTTAAATTTCAATTTTTCTAATTTAAATGAAAAGGAAGTAAAAGGTAAGTGTGTTACCAGATTCTCCTATGTCTTTATACCCAACGACCTTATGGAAAATGGTACACAATTAGATGGAAAGGGTAATTACATAGGCATCATCTCCTATCAGGGTCCCATTCCTTCCACTTAAATGTGAGAAGGAAAAAAGGAAGAAGGAAATAAGCATTTATTAATTACTGTGTTAAGCATCTTACAAACATTAAACAACCCTGTAGGATAGATGCTATTATTATTATTATTCCTATCTTACAGTTGAAGAAACTGAGGCAAAGAGTTTGGTGACTTGCCCGCGTTCACACAGCTAATGTGTCTGAGGTTACATTCGAACTCAGGTCTATCCTGACACAAGTTCTCCTAACCCTAACCCTACCACTGTGCCACTTAGGCACTTCTAAAAAAGATAAGCAAAATCTGAAGTAGGATTATTAGACACTGGCCCATTGTTCCTTATTGACTTCTTGTTATATGAGCTCAGTTATTATTACCTTCTACCTATTGCGGATTTCAAGGAGAAAAACTCTTTTTAAAGAAATCAGATTTCTCCAGAAGAGCTCCACAATGGAACAAACTTTAAAATGTCTCAATTCCATTTCATATAAAAACTCTGAATGGTTTGAAGTGCACAAAAAAAAAATACTGCCAAGAGCACTCTGATTTTAAAATATAACAAGAGCCGTTTTGAATTCTAATGAATTTGTTGTTTCCATGCCAACTTTTGTTGAATCTGGAAAAAATTAAAATAATTTTCTCTCACGAGTTCCTTCCATTGTGACATATCCTTTCCCTTCTCACAAGTCAATACATTCAGCGCCAAATGGCGGCCAATTCATTAAGCATGAGGAGAGAAAGGCAAGGGTTAAGTAAATAAGAAAATCACATTAATATCTAGGTCTAAATGTTTTAACAGGGCAAAAGAATCTGTTTAATTATTCAAGTCAAAAAAGGTTAAGATAATATAATAAACTTCTAAATGCCTTCCTTTTCTGGAACTTCATCCTTCCTGCTGAAGACATTTTAAAGATGCTATCAGTTTTGCGTAGCCCCAGCTGTTGGGAAAATTTATATGAATCTACTGTGAGGAGAAAAGAATCTTAGGAAACTGGTTGAGCCCGACTCCTGGGTGGCATCTTGTTGCTACTGGGAACAGAACTCATGGAGAACTAGTCATTAGTTGATGGCTTTTCGACTCAATAAAAATAAATAAATAAGTATGATTTACTAGGTAGGGCTTAATATCTTTTGGCATGAAGATGGTACTCAGCTCATTAGGAGATTGTGACGTTGACCAAGATACTGTCTCATTTAATAGTCTGTACTTAGCTGATAATCCTTCTGCCATTGCAGGATGACCTTGTTCCTGTCTTGAATCCCACATCAAGTATTAAAAGGCATTAATAATGTGTAAAACATTTTAAAACCTGGGACAGTAGGAAAGAAATGAACATATTCCTATGTTAACATTAAAGATAAAGGATGTGTTTTTGATCTTCAAGAACTGAGGACATGGCAAAGCAGAAGAGACTTCTATGAATCAGATAATAGTAATAACAAAAAATATTCTGAATAAATCAAAGACAGGGAAAGCACTGTAGAAGATGATTCCATACTGCAATGAATTTGGAATTAAAAAATTTTGGATTTCAGTTAAAGCTTCATCACATTCAGGTAAAACTGGGCAAGTTACTCAACTTCCCTAAAATTCATATTCTTTGAAATCATACTAGTCATCCCATAAGGTTATTGCTTCAGTCTTGTCTGACTCTTCAAGATCCCATTTGGGATTTTCTTGACAAAGATACTAAAAACTATTTCGTTCTCCAGCTCATTTTACAGATGAGGAAACTGAGGTAAACAGGGTTAAGTGACTTGGCTGGGCTCACATAATTAGTGACTTGAGGCCAAATTTGAACTCAGGTCTTCCTGACTCCAGCCTGGCACTCTGTCACCTAGCTGCCCATGTGTTTTATAAACTATAAAGTAAATTGAGAAGCAGTGGGGCATATTGGGTAGAGAAGCAGCGTCACAGCCAGGAAGTCTTAGGTTTAAGTTCTGCTGTTCTGACAGCAGGATGGTAGAGACGATAGGGTATTAATCTTTGAGTCAGGAAGAATTGAGTCTGATGCCCATCTTTGACATTTACTAGCTAAGTGACACTGGGCAGGTCACCTAAGCTCTGAATGCCTTAATTTCTTCATCTAAAATGGGGGAGGCATTTAGGGGTTAAACTTCAGGACCACCAAGGTCCCCACCAGCTCTAAATCTATGTCCTTATGACTTCATCTTTCTGTTCCTAAGGCAATTCTCTAAGACTATAAATTGAACAATAGTTGCTAATGTGCATTGGTAGAGAGAATTTCTCCATTGAGAGGTCCTTATACCATCAGAATCATATTCTGGTTTAAAAAAACTAAACAGCTAAATTATTTTTATTTTAAAAATATTTATTGAGAATTTTTTTTGTTTTTGCTTTTGGCCTTCAATGTTCTATTTTATGATCATAAAATGTAATTAAACTTTCTCTCATGATTAAACAAATTCCAAAAGGAAAAAAAAAGCAGGAACAAAAAATAGCATTCAGACTCCATTAACACTGCTCTTTGGGAGGGAGAAAATAAGTTTTATTCAGCACATATTCCTACAGTATAAATCACAAATATCCAATCCACAGGCTGGTGCCCTTCTCAGGGTCCGCATCCCAGGACTGTGATAAAGGTGTTATAACAAGGTCCTGGAGGAGCTCCACTTGAAGGGGTTGGTGGGGTCAAGAATGATCTACCTCTGACTCAATTCCACAGAGAGTCTCCATTGGTTTCCATGAAACCTGATCATAGCAGTGAGGCTGCATTCAACCGAAATTTCTGTGTCTGTTCTGGTAATAAGAAGGCATCTGGAATAGGGTGCCTGCAAACATTCTTGCTTCCCATTCGGTTGTCTCTTTCAAAGAATCTCAGAGCTGGAGGTCATCTAGCCCAATCCCTCCACCAAGGGCTGTCATGATCCCTATGTGATACCTGCATGGTGATCATTCAGCACATACTTGAAGGTAAATTCATAACCCCACAAACCTGAGAAACTATGCCACCGGGTCATTACAAAGGAAAATAATCTCTTGATGATGCATGCAAAGTATGGCAACACTAATGGGATAGGATATAGAAATATTTGCCTAAATGGAAGACTTAGCTCGCCTGAAAGAGATGAATTGGAGATGAATAGTGATCCTCTTAGGATAGCCTCAAGAAGAAACCCAATTCTAAAGCCAGAATGAATGGATCAATATCCATGACAGACTAATACTGACATCTGTCAGCAGTGTCCCAATGGGGACAATATGATGGATATTTTCAGAAGTAATGCCAAGCCCCAAATACATGTACTTTAGAGTTAGCTTAATTTTAATGACTGGAAATCTTTAGAGAAATTATATGGGGTGGCAGATAGGGAACCGAAGTCAAAACCAGAAAGACCTGGATTCACAACCCAAGTAACCCTGGGTATCTTCTCTATGCCTCAGTTTCTTCATCTGTAAGATCAAGAAGTTCTGCCAGCTTTAAATTTCTGATTCTAGAATGCTGGGAAAATTATACTTAACTACTCTTAGACTCAGTTTCTTGATTTGTAAAATGGGGTTGATAATAACCCTACTTCATACAGTTTTTATGGAGACCAAAAAAGATCACATATTAAGTATTTTCAAGTCTTAAAATGTTTGATAAATGTTAGCAAAAATGATTGTGGACATGATAATGATGAAAATGATGTTGATAATAAGCCACATGGCATGGTGGAGAGCTAGCCTTGGAGTCAGATAGACCTAAGTTTAAGGGATGACCTTGACATAATAATAATTAATAAAGTATAATAATAATAATAAATAAAAATTTTAAAGTATAAGAAAACTGGAAAGGTAGGAAGAGGCTGGTTTATGAAATGGCTATTGTAATAGTCCAGAGCAAGAGGAGCCCTTAAGTAAGGATTCAGTCGTAACCAAGTGACTATATTGAAGGGGACATCGATGAAAAAGAGTCTATGAAAATAGATATGAAGGGGCAGCAAGGTATCACAGTAAATAGAAAAACATGCCTAGAGTGAGGAGGACTAGTTGTATGACACTGGGCAAGTCACTTAACAGCAATTGCCTAGTCCTTACCACTCTTCTGCCTTAGAATTGATAACAATTCTAAGATAAACTTAAGATTTTTTGTTGTTGTTGTTGTTTTAAGAAAGTAGATAAGATGTGGCAATAACATGGATATATGGGATACATGAAAGTGAGAGACTTGATGATGTCACTGAGGTTGTAAACTTGGGTGACTAGAAGAATGATGGTGATCTCAAAAGTAATAGGGAAGTTTGGAAGAGAGAAGGATTGAGGGGAAAGATAATTATTCTTTTTTGGAGCTGCTGAGTTTAAGATACCTTTAGGGCATCCAGTTGGAGATATCCAAGATGTAGTTGGTGGCTTAGGAAAGCCACTGGGGCTGGATCCAGAGATCTAAGAATCATCTGCACAAAGATCATAATTGATACCACAGAAGCTGACGAAATCACCAAATAAGGTAGCCTGGCGAAAAAAGATGAGGATTCAGGACTCTCTCTTGGGGAGAGGGAGTTTCCTCACCTAGGTATTCTCCTTACCAGAGCCAGTCCCTATTCCTATCCTTAGAAATCTAGAGGAAATGGTAGTGATTTAACCATAGCAACTTAAATTAAATCAAGTATAAATCTCATAAAAAGGCAAATGATACCTCCCAGCTGTCCCATGCAAGTTCTGTTGTTGGTCCTCCATTTTCTCTCGACAATTTTTCCCTGGGCAATTTCATTCACTCTCCAAACTTCACCTATTACTTCAATTTAGGTGACTCCTAAACCTCTCCCTTCCATGACTATCTATAACATTAATTTATACCACTATTATCTCACTGTTCCTTGCATAAAACATTCCATCTCCCAACTCTATATATTTTCACTGGTTGTCAGCCATTGCCGAGAATGCTAACTGCCTCAACTAATATCAGAGCACATCTGAAAGAATGAATGCAGAGTGCTTCTGCTTCCTTGTTGGTTATCTCCAATTTCTCTTTCTTCTTTGTCTCCCTTATTAGACTGTGAGCTCCTCTTTGAATCTCCAATGTTTAACAGGACATGACATATAGTAAGCACTTAAATATTTATTAACTGGCTAATACATTCTGAATTCCATTCTAGCTTGGTGTTCCATAATCTCACGATTCTCTTTTAGAGTATCAGCTCCTAATGTGCAGGACTTCATATCTTTTACCTCTTTGGATCCTCTAAAATATTTAGCATGATTATGCTCAAATATCAAAGGAAAGACTCACTAAATATTTTCTGAATAAATAGAAGAATGCGATAGCTCACATTATATAGTACAATAACTGGGAATAAGAAAATACAGGTATTATTGTCACCACTTTACAGATGAGGAAACAGAGATTTAGAAAAATTGAATAGCAGTATTAAAATTTTAATAAGAACCCAGATCTGTTGACTCTGAGTCTAGGGATATTTCAACTAATACCATACCACATCTGAATGAATTAATTTATCTGGATAAATGAATGAATTTAATGAATAAATGAAATATATCTATATGAATGAATGAATTTATATATAAATAAGTGGATAAATGCTTCCTATCTCTTATTTCTACACTTTTCTTAAAGTTCTCACTGATTTGTTTTACCTAAGGCTTTCTACTTTCTTCTGAAAACATATAATTAGAAAAAAGATGTATGTTGTTGGGGATGGGGGCATGTAGGGAAGGATAGAATACAGACTAATAACAAGTTAAAACTCCACAAGAGAAAATCACCAGATAATGTCTCTCTGAGATGTTGGAAATAATATGATCATGAATATAATGCTACTAATACTTGAATAAAGAAATAATAAGAAATGGCATTCAAGACCATTACTACATTATGGAGAAAAGGTTGGTGAAGGTAAAAACCAAAAAAAGGAAGAATGAAGAGGAGCCTATGTTTTCCAGTCATTCGACTTCACGTTCACATAAGACATTATTTTAAAAGCTTGAGATTTTTCAGAGCAAGGAACCGAATACATCGAATTACAGTGGCTTCAGATGGACCCTTGACATCTACCTCTAGCCTGGGAGAGTAACAATTTATTTTTGATGTTTCAAGAAATGCAGAGAGAAGAGGCTCCCCAAACTTTACAAATATGCTCCTCAAGCTGAAAATGTTTTCAAATCTATGTAATCTCATGGTGCTGGCTGTTTTGTTTACATAAGTGTTAAAAATTTCATTGGTCATCTTAGTTGTCTTGGTATTGCTTTCTTCTGTTTCTGAATTCATCAACAACTTGTAAAGGCTACATTATTTATATATGTGATTTTCAAATGTTTTAAAAACCCTTCCATCTTAAAATCAATACTATGTATTGGTTCATGGCAGAAGAGCAGTAAGGGCTAGGCAGTGGGGGTTAAGCGACTTGCCCAGGGTCACACAGCTAGGAAGTGTCTGATGCCAGATTTGAACCTAGGATCATCCATCTCCAGTTCTGACTCTCAATCCACTGAGCCACCTAGCTGTCCCCTATGTATATGATTTTTAAGAGTATGGATGGATTTTGACCTCTTTCACTTCCTAATCTTACATCAATATTTCAAGGAACTGTGATTTCATCAATGATTATTCCCCCCACTGGTACAGATTATAATCTCTTTATATTATAGAGATCTTCATGAATTATTGCAATGAAACACACACACACACACACACACACACACACACACACACACACACAAAACCCTTATCTGGTGGTCAGCTACCTGAGAAAAGTCTCTGAATTTAATTAGGCTAGTTTGAGAGGCATATCTATATCTATATCTATATCTATATCTATATATCTATATTTCTATATCTATATTTCTATATCTATATATCTATATATCTATATCTATATCTACATATATATATA
>NC_058135.1:58489506-58516892 GCF_016433145.1 Gracilinanus agilis
CTTCCTTCCTTCCCTTCCTTCTTTCTTTCCCTTTCTTCCTTCCTTCCTTTCTTTCTTCCTTCCTTTTTCTTTTCTTGACAGGTGACTGCATTGATGAGGAAATTTATGAAAGCTAGCCAACACTTGCTCTGCTGTTAGACAACACTTAGACACTTGCTTTTGCTGTTAGAGAGATTCCTGAGGGTAAGAGATTTGCCCAGTTTTATGAGACCAGAATGTATCAGAGGAGGATCTTTCACCTAAGTCTTCTTCTTTGTTTTCTTTTTTAAACCCTTACTTTCCATCTTGGAGTCAATACTGTGAATTCGTTTCAAGGCAGAAGAGTGGTAATGGCTGGGCAATGGGGATAAAATGATTGCTCAGGGTCACACAGCTAGGAAGTGTCCGAGGCCACACTTGAACCCAGGACCTTTTGCCTCTAAGCCTGATTCTCAATCCACTGAGCCACTTAGCTGCCTCCCACTTGAGTCTTCTTGACTTTGAAGCCATCTCTCTATCTACTATGCCAAAATGCTGGAGTTGTTATCATCATCATCACCACCTCTACATTCATCAAGCCCTGCTTATCATCATCTTCACCACCACTAGCACTGGCCTCTTCTTTATCAGTGTCATCCTTTTCACAGTTACTATCATCTCCACAACCATCCCCATCACTACCATCACGATCATTACTCCAGGCAGGTGGAAAGGCTGCTCTACTTGAAGCCGATCTGAGTTCATTCAAACCTCTTAAACTTCTGAACATCAATTCCTCGGCTATTAAAGGAGAAGAATAATGCCTGTATGGCCTACCTCACAAAGCTGTTGGGAAGAAAAAAACCTTTTCAAACCTCATGATCCTCTATAAATGGGAATTATTGTTATGCGACTGGTATTCATTTGAAAGTTCAGAGCTTTCCAGATTTGTAGAAATTGGCTAGTTCAAGCTGGTCTAAATCAAGGAAGCTGAGAGAAACAATATTAGCAAGGAATTTTATTGTCCTAATATTGAAAGGAGGAATTATGACATTGCTAGGAAGGCATTGTCCTGCATGGAGCAACTCCTGATGGAAAGAGTAAATATGGCACGTGCCGTGTGAGCACTGGCAGGAATGAAGAATGAGGGGAGCCAGGCAGGATTTAAAGTCTCTTGTGGCATTTGAAATCTGGCATGACCCCCCCAAAACTAACATTTCCCGGGTGTTTGCAGCCATAGCTATGCACCATCATCCCACACATGTACACGAATACACCCCATATATATGTATACACACAACACACACGTGTATTCACACACAGGCTGCATGTGTGTATATACACAAATCATATATGCATTGACATATGCACACATCCCTTATAGGCACACATAACCCCTCAGGTGTACACATGTGCACATTCACATGTACCATGCATGCACGTACCACATACAGGCACACCTCCATGTGTGCATAGAACACTTTCATACATGTGTATCATACATATGTGTGTGCATATGTCAGATGTGTGCCCACCACCATGTATATATGTACACTGTGCCCCATATATGTATATATCCTCATGTGTGTATGTGTTCATATACAACTGACATCTACATACTGTTATAATGATCCTGATGTTCTGAGGAGTTGAAGCTGAGTGTGTGGGTGATAGCTGAGTTTAACACTTAAGTTGTGATAGTGAAACCCAAAGGACCCCACAGAAATAGCTGTTGTGAATCTGCCAAACCCAATTTCAGATCTAACAGTGTCCCAGAATAGCCAGCCCAATGAAGAATCTAATCTGTGATTAGAATTGTACAGCTACTTCTGACTGACTACTCTGGCCTAGAAAGGATAACGCTAAAGTTGACTGCAAATTATATTTTGCTATAACTGATATTATTCTCCTTTCCCTCAAATGTCCCAGGGATTATAATCACTAAGCCCTAAGGTAGATTTGACACCAAATCTAGGTAAGTTTAAAGATCTAATGTTATCAGGCTTGGGAGGGAAGTGGGGCAATGATGGAAAGGAGGGAAACAGGAAGTCCTTAACCTAAGCTAAGGATGATAATGAGGATACTTGAACTGATGGTAATCAGGCTTGTCAGTTGTCAATGGCCAGTTGCCAGTCTGGCCCAGCCAGACTGGGTTCAACCTAAATCAAGTTACTTTGCTGGTAGATGTTGTTGCTTCTTCTTGGTGACTAAATCAGGATCAGGTTATTCAGTATAAGGGTAACACTGGATCTGGGACTGTGAAATTGGTTGGTGCACGTTGCTGGTAACTCAAGTTGACCTATGGCCTACCCTCACCACAACCTCCCACTTCCCCAATCTCAGATTGAGATCTCCCAGTTCAAATCCTTCCATATATACCTGAGCTTCAACTGTCCTGGCACATGCCACCTCCTGCCAAGCTCAGTTCATTCTATGTTCTAGTCAGGTAACTGTCCGTCATCTTGCTTTCCATATTGCTGTGCAAATTATCATCACAATACAAAACACCCATGCATACACAGGAGCATTACCATTCTCCCACTTCCCTACACTCAAAACCTTGGGTCATCCTCGTCTCCTCATTCTCTGTCTCTCATCACCCATATCCTGTCGTCCGTTGCCAAGTCTGTTCATTCTCCCTTAGCCACACCTCTCACATAGCCCCCCTTCTCTCCTTTGACACTTCCCACCACCCTGGTTCATCACCTCACAGCAGGACTACTGTGACAGCCTGCTGGCGGGTCTGCCTGCCTCAGATCTCTCCCCGGTCCAGTCCATTCTCCATTCAGGGAGCTCCCTATAGCACAGGTCTGACTAGGTCACTCCCCTACTCAATAAATTCCAGGGACTCTCTATCAACTCCAGGACCACATAAAAACCTTCTGTTTGGTGTGAAGCCCTGCCTACCTTCCTGACTCTCCTCTCCATGTACTCCACAACCCAGAGACACTGGCCTTCTTGGTTTTCCTCCCACAAGACAGATTCTATGCAATTTCACTATGCCTGGAAGTCTCCCTTTCTGTCTTTACCTCCTGGCATCCTTCAAGCCCCAGCTAAAAATCTCGCCTTCTAGAAACCTTTCCTGATCCTCCTTAATGCTAGTGCCTGCCTTCTGAGGTTATCTCCATCTGATCTTGTACATACATACCCAGTTTGTGCCTAACCATATACAAACTTTATTGTCCACTGTTGTTGTTAATTCATTTTAGTTCACCTCCCTTTTCCTCATCTAATGGCAAACAACCACAAAAAATACAAAAACAAATGAAAAGTTACAAGGAGGCTCAGACATCATCTGGTCCAACCCTTTTGTTTTACTGCTGAGGAAAATGAGGTCTCAGGATGTTTAATAAGATGCCCAAGGTCACATAGGTGGTAAGTATCAGAAGCAGGATTTGAACTCACATCCTCTGATTCTACCCAGAGTGTTCTTTTCCTGGTAACTTACAGTTCCTAAAAGAAAGATACAAGGTTTTTTGAGGATGTGCTGTTGATTGGGTTGGTGTAGCTTTTAGCTGAGTAGAAACTATCCTTATTAAAAACTTCCATTGCAAACTTGGTAGAACTTATCTCACTGAAGAAAACACTAAAATGTCCGTGCATTGATCCTACCTGTGGCATGGAGCACAGTAGGGGCTTAATAAAAATGTGACGAATTCAAAGAGCCAGGATGAAGAGAAGACATCAAAACTCCTAATAAGCAGCAGACTCACAAAGAATTCTGCAAGAACCAGGCTCCCTTTCTCTGGAGCCGTGTTTATTATAGTGTCAAACTTTGCTAAGCCAGGAAGGGGAGTCAGAGCAATAAACAAATTTATAGGTTTAGACTTCACACTTTTCATTTTGCATTAAAGATTAAAAGAGAGCAGGAAAGCAATCAGAAAAGAAGATAATTCAGTTCCATTTACGAGGGAAGGATTTTGGGGTTTGTGTTTAAGTTCTCTGTTGCTTTCTGGTCTCTTTCTGTGACGTGAGTTTTATTGCAAATTCATTTTAAAATTTCATGATGTCCAAACAACAGGCTATATGGTACCCAAGCTTGGGATTAAATCATAAGCAGATGCCATATGGAAGCAATTAGTGCAGTCCAGCACTAAAAGAAAATTTAGAAAACCCAAACATAAAAAAAGAAGTTTAAAAAGGCCAGTTTAGCCTAGTAGAGTTAAAGGCTTATAAAATTGCCTGGATCAGGGAAGCTCATTTTGGCTTTCTTTCCCAACCCCAAACAAATCAAAGACAGCCGAATCATAGCTCCCGTCAGTCAAAGCTTCTTTCTCAGACCTTCCCAACAACAAATATTTTAAGATGTTATTAAAACTTTTACATTTTACTTTGCAAAAAAAAGTTTTTGTTTGTTTGGAAGAAGATGGAATGTGCTCACACTATATGGAGAGACGATGAACCCTAAACATCTCAGCAGTTGAAGGGTCACATTTCACTAATGGTTTCTCAGTTGGAACAGCAGCATCAGCTAATGAGCTTAGCCCCTACAACAATAATCTCATTGTCTTCACTGTTTTTTCCAATTTATGCAGTAATGTACGCAATGTGTAAATCTCAAGATGAACTTGCAATCACTCATTTCAGCCTGTTTTTAGCTGTTCCCACCAACGTGATCTCATTGGTACAGTTTGGATGAAGGTCATTTTGTTTTTCCTTTCTATCTGTATTTGTTTCTGGGTAATATAGGATTGATGCAAAGAGCAACAGTTTAAACAGGGCTAAGATTTAGCAGTGACTCTTAACCTGGGGTCCACAGGCACCCAAGGAGTCTGTGGATGGAATTCAAGGGGCTCCAAGTTCTTGGATATGAATTTGAGAGTTGTCAAACACATGGGCTACATGTAGGCTGCAACATTCTTGAGTGTGACTTAAACCAGATTTCAATGTGGATAGAGAGAGCACTAGATCTGGAGTCAGGAAGACTAATCTTCCTGAGTTCAAATCCAGGTTCAGCTACATATTAGCTGTGTGATTATGGGCAAGTCATTTAACATGTGTTTGTATCAGTTTCCTCAGCTATAAAATTGGGGATAAAAATAGTACCCCACCTCCTATGGTTCTTGTGAGGATCAAATATAATAAATGTAAAATACTTAGCATAATGGCAGTAATGGCAAATAGTAGAAACTATATAAATGTTAGTTATTAGTGATTTATTTTATTATTTTATATTATTATATATAAAATATTATTATCATTAATTTGGAAACACTTAACAAAATAAGTAACTATACGATAAAACCCAGATAATGTTGATGTATGGTTTCCCAAGTCAATGTGCTGGCTGGCAGGTTTACAGTTTAGTGCCCAATTTCTATTTAAGTTTGACACTGTTGGCCTAAGGTTAACATTAAGGGACTTGCCCAGGGTTACATAGTCAGTATGTGCTAATGAAGGGGATTGAACTCAGGTCATTCTGACTCAATTCACTACACATTAGGAAGAAGACAATAGGACAATGCCAAATTCCCAATCTTTTCTCTGGTTAGCATTGGAAGTAAGTTCAGAAGAAGGAGATGTGGGGCCACTACTGCTCCATACCCTCTGTGATATATCTTCAAAGAAAGGGACACCAGCATTCTTAGCAATAAAATGAAGGAAATGGATAGGATGATGCCTAAAGGTCACTTCAGCTCTAAATTTGATGACCAGAGATTTGTGGAGTGGGCTTAGCAAGGAACCAGAAGAATATACTTCTCCCTTAAAGAAGTTCAAAGTTTAAACATTGAAATTAAGAGGTATTTTTTTTTTAGTATTTGCTTTAAGACCTTTTTTGAGGGGTGGCAAAGGGCACGAGATTGTTTTAAATAATCCTCTACTATGTTTAAATATTTATCCATTTACAAACATTTTTATTTCTGGGGCAATTTTCAGGAACAAATATTTCATAAAGCAAAATATTGTTATTGTTGTTGAGTCATGTCCAACTCTTTGTGATCTCATTTAACATTTTCTTGGCAAAGTTACTGGAGTGGTTTGTCATTTCCTTCTCCAGCTCATTTTGCAGATGAGGAAACTGAGGTCAACAGGATTAAGTGACTTGCTCATGTCTATACAGCTAGTAAGTGTCTGAGGCTAGATTTGAATTTCAGAAGATGACTTGATTCTAGACCTGGAACTGTATCTACTGTGCCACTTAACTGCCCCCAAATCAAGACATACCATGTTGTATTTGAGTATTACCAAATACTACATTTGGATTTTTTTAAAGTATATAATACTATAATTCAGTGTTTTAACCTCTTGGCAAAGGCAAATTTTCTGGTCTTCCCCAATTTACCTACATGCTATAAAATAAATCAGACAATTTTATTTTAAAAGAGAGCAAGAACCAGGAGAACATTATACACAGAGACAGATACACTGTGGCACAAATGAATGGAATGGACTTCTCTACTAGCAGAAATGCAATGATCCAGGACAACTCTGAGGGACTTATGAGAAAGTACACTATCCACATCTAGAGGAAGAACTATGGGAGTAGAAACATATAAGAAAAACAACTGCTTGATCACACGGGTTGATGGGGATATGATTGGGTATGTAGATTCTAAATGATCACCCTAGTACAAATATTAATAATATGGAGATAGGTCTTGGGAGTGGGAGGAGGGGAGAGAAAGAACATGAATCATGTTACCATGGAAAATCTTCTAAATTAATTAATCAAATAAAAAATTTAAGTCTAAAAAAGAAGAAAGCAACATAGAATTATAGAAAGAAGGGCACTTGAAGTCATTCTAGTCCAACCTCTTCATTTTATAGTAGAGACCCTGAAAAGTTAAATGACTAGGTCAAAGTAATGTTAACAGGTAAGAATCAGCAATACCAAGGTTTCAATCGAAGTACTTTGACTCCAAATCAAGCCTGTTTTCCATTGTACTACACTGCCTCTTGGTCTTCTTGTGGATGATAGAATGAAGGTGTAACAATTATTGTTAATAATCCATCAATATTCCAATGACCTGGAATTTTTTTTGCATTCAGAACTCCCTGTACCAGAAGAGGTCATAAATGACTTAATAACTTCAAAAATCTGGATAGGCCGCCATATTTGCTCTCTCAATTACCACAGGAAAGATTTGATAACTCTGATTCTAGCAAGTAACCTATGAATAACTGTGGCATGGATAAGGATTAATATTAGGTTCAGAAATATGCCATAATGATCACTTCCTGGCTGGGTGAACTTGGACAAGTCACTTAACCCCAACTACCTAGCCCTTACTGTTCTTTTGTCTCAAAATTCATACTTCGTATTAGATGGAGAGGGGAGGGGAAGGAATAGAATACTCAGTACTGAGTCTGAGACAGAAGGTAAGGGTTAAAAAAAGAAGCACACCATAATGGAACAGAGATCATAATGCAGAGTATCAACTACAATTCTGAAAGCCTCTTGGTCCTCTTGCCTCAAAATATCCTTATTCCGTGTTTTTTCATTTAATCACCCTTTAAGCAATTCCTACTTTCCAATCTTTGGGAGGCTCTGTTGTTCCATGACTCACAACTATACAACAATACTTGATGAATAAAGGGATTTGAAAAGACAAGCCTTTGTTTGGGGAGAACAACAAGGTCATCAAAGTGTGCATGTGAGCAGGATGCAGCGTAGTGGTCATGTGGTCAATAAGAATTTACTTAGAATCTATTAGGTGCCAGGCACCGTGCCAAATTCTGAGAATTCCAAGAAAGACCAGAGACAGGTCCTGCCCTTGAGAAATCATGCAAATACATACAAACAAGATCTAGACATGATAAATAGGAAAGAATTAATGGAGAGAAGGCACCACATTAAGAACTGAGAAGGTTTGTTTTTTTTGCATTCCAAGAATGCAAAGTGTTGGAAGGATGTTGTCTAAGAAATGTATGAGTGAAAAAGAAATAGAGTTGGTCAACCTAGCAAGAATGACAAATGAGTAAGATGCAGCTTAAGTGTTCCACTGGTATGATAAGAAAAAGTAAGGATAAATCCCAACACACTGGGTGGACTTTTCCCTCTTTCCCTGTTGAAGTTTTTGGAACAAATAGACAAACGCTGCATGTGGTGTGCAGGCATAGATGGGTTTTGATCCTCATTACTAGAGGGAGTATTCCTCTTGATGGGGTTCAGAGATCCATTTGAATTTTTGAATTCTTGCATATTTTAGGTAATACAATAGACAGCTAAGACTTGGAGTCAAGGAGACCTGAGTTCAAATCTAAACTCAGACATTTATTAGCTATGTGTGGCAAGTCACTTAATCTCTGCCTGCCTCAGTTTCCTGATCAATAAAATGAAGATAATAATATCACCTACATCCTAGGATTATTGTGAGGATAAAAATGAGATATTTATGAAGTGCTTTACAAACCTTAAACTATGTAGTTTGGCTAGTCACTAGTCATAATAGTAATTGTTGTAGTAGAAGTCATCGTAGTAGCAGTAGTAGCAGTAGTCAAAATAGTAATAGTAAAATATAACAGACATCTATTAAGTGTCTATTATGGTCAAGGTACTATAAAAGGGGCTGCAAGCACCAAGATGGAAAAACAACACGATTCTTCCTCTCAAAAAGCTTATTATGGGATACATCCACAAAGAGTTGCTAAATTAGCATCCCAGGGGAATAGGTCTATTGCTCATGTGAATTTTCTGAGAAAATATAATCTATCTCCTTTAAGTGCCAACATTTTTTTCTATTTAAACAGTTTCAATGAAAATCTTTCTAAAATTATTCCACATCACTCTGATGACTCAGTATCACCATTATGTCTATGAATTGTTATACTTCATTGTAATGTGGTGATATCCCCAAGAGGCTCTTCAATCTCAGAGGGTTGTTTGCTTCTCCACAAGTTGGCCAACCTTGCTAAACTTTTTGAGTTACTGTGGCTGCTTTTTATTTTTTCTCCAATGGTTGTTTTTCTCTTGCTGTTGTCAGTATGTCTGAATCCAGAACTCATCCCCATTCTAACCTGCCACTTTTCATCTGCTGTGAGTGAGAGAAACCAACTCAATAATGCTTTAAGAACTGTGTGTAAAACAAGAGTAAATGGATGTGGAATGAGGACTTGAGATTCTTTCCCAGGCAATAAAGTGAATGAGTTTTAGTGAACTGGACTCTTATCATGTATTTTAGCAGATCCTAGCTGTAGGCTGATTCCCCATGGTCCTTGGTGGTTAGGGCTTACAGTCATTTCTTTTATACTCAGGAGAATAAAGGCTTTTAGAAATGTATCCATATAGGAGAAGCCTAGTTCAGGTACTTCCAAATACATTAAGCTTGAGGAGGCCAAGATAAGGATAAAAAGAGGGTTGGTACATCCTTTGTTGCTCAGAACTATAAAAATGGGCTCATCCATCCTTTTTCAGTCCCCGTTGCATGTTAGCCTCCACCTTCTGGAGGAAGGAACCTAATCTGGATAGAATGCATTAAGCTTAAGTTCACTGTCTGCCACACTCTAGGGAAGGGGTTCTTACCCTGGGGTTCATGAACCTAGGTTTGAGGGGGGTTCATGAATTTGCTTTATTTTGTTTTTAATATTTTGAAAACTGTATCTCAATATAATTGGTTGCCATGTACTTAAATCTTAGATAACTTATACATTTAAAAATATGATTCCGAGAAAAGGTCCATAGACTTCACCAGATTGCCAAAGAAGACCTTGGCTTCAAAAAAGGTTAAGAAATCCTGCTCTGAGGTTTCTCAAATTCCTTCAGGAACTTCATACTTTCAGTGACAGACATTCTGAGCATTCTCCTTATTTGCTTTTATTTTTAAAATCACTTTAAGCTTTTTCTATTATAAATAAAGTTCAATTTCCTTGACTACAGGGTTCAATGGGGATATGATGGGGGATGTAGACTCTAAGCCATCACTCTATTGCAAATATTAATAATATGGAAATAGGTCTTGATCAATGATACACGTAAAAGCCAGTTGGATTGCTCATTGGCTGCAGGAGGGTGGGGAAAGAAAAGGGGAGGGGAAAGAAATGAATCATGTAACCATGGGGAAATACTCTAAAGTAAATAAATAAATAAAATTTGAATGATATGCAGATTTTAAAATATATAAATAAAGTTAAATTGTCATATCTTGTTGGGTCAGAGATTTAGAATTGGAAGGAAACTTATTAGAGACGACCCAATCCAAATCTTATTTCATAGAAACCAAGTCCCAGAAAGGATATGAGTACCCAATCACACTGCTAGTAACTGGCAGAGAGAGGGTTCAAAGCCACATACTCTGACTCCAGACCCTTTTTCCAATATGCCATATTGCCTCCCACCCTCCATGCATTGGTTTGGGTGAAACTTGATAGGGATAATGTGTTGAAAGCTATTATTATCTTGTCAGAAGAACAAACTACAGTTTTTCTAGAACAATATTTCATATGCTGTTTTATGGATTGTCATTTGTCACCTCAAATAATTGTGGGAAATGAGGTATAATTTTTAAGCTGGATATTCATTCTCTATAAATATCTCAAGTTTTCAGATGAAGTCATGAAGAGTAAGATGTTAAGCCAGATGCTAACAGTCTTATCATGTGAATATATGTTTGTGTATCCATATGCACATATATTCAATTATATGCTAATATTACATTTTATAGCATATACATTAGTGCTGTATATAAGTGTATAATATATATGCTAATATCTCATTTAACATATCAGCTAAGGTGGCACTTATATCAGTTGACCGTCCAGAGCACAGAGGCTTATCCCTTTTGAAAGCCAAAAAAAATGTTTTAAATAAAATTAAAAATAAAAATAAATGATATAGAATAGAGATCTTTTAAAAACTTATTTTTCATGTCCCCATTTTTTTATGCAGAGGCTTAAATTAGCTTCATCCTAAAATCTGCTGTTAGTATTAAAAATACATATTGGGGGGGATTTCACCTGAAAAGTATGTAAACTTTTGAAAGAAAAATTAAACCACCAAATCCAGAATTACTTTGGAAAGTGCTAACAGCTAATTTGTGATCGTTTTAAGGCTGAACACTCATCAATCCATATATTTTGGATGCAATCCTAAATTGTTAATCCCAACACTATGAACTCCATTAATTCCCATAGTTTCCTATCACCTCCAGAATCAAATAGAAAATCCTCTTCTTTAATAACCAAAGGCCTTCATAATCCTAGCCTCTCCTACCTTTTCAGTCCTCTTATATCTTACTTCCACCCATCCCCAGTGCCCTCGTCAGACTTGCTTGATGTTCCTTGAACAAGACACTCCTTCCCTTGATTCTGGGCATTTTCCCTAGTTATCACCTATGACTGGAATGTTCTCCCTCCTTATCCCATTTCCTCTTCTTTCTTTAAAGAACCACAACACAAACCCTCTTACCTTCTGTTACAATTAAAAATGATAAAGACTGATAGTATAAGAGAAATTAATATTTTAATTGCCATGCTGATAGAGATAAATTATTAGACCATGCGCCCAGTAAAAACTCTTCAAAGTTACCGCCCGTGCCCGTCATCGCTACGTAACCAAAAAGAGAGACCATCTCAAGCCTGACCTCCAAATTTAAGCTGTCCTATACGTGGGGACGTCTGTCGTTCCCACGTCCAAAACTGGAAACTGGAAACTCATTGGATCATGGGGAATGTCTCAAAGTCCCCATGTGTCCACAGGAAGTTTGTAAGATACTTTTAAATGGCACCTCCCTGAATTCCAAACACACACTTCTGTCTTAAAATCGATACTAAATATTGGTTCCAAAGCAGAAGAGTGGTAAAGAAGATGCTGACTTGCCCAGGATCACACAGCTAGGAAATGTCTGGGGCTAGATTTGAACCTGGGACTTCCCATCTTTGGGTTTGACTCTGTATCCATTGAGCAACCCAATTGCCCTTAGTGCCTTCTTTCTTTAAATTTAGCTTGTTTGTACATAGTTGTATGCATGCTGTCTCTCTCATTAGTCTGTGAACTCCTCAAGGGTAGGAACTGGTGGAGGGAAAATATACAGGGTTTGACCTCTTTTTGCATTTCTAGCATTTAGCATGATGCCTGGTGGGGAGGAGGTGCTAAATAAATGCTTATTTCCTGTTCAGAAAGTCTCTTCTTCCCAACCATCCAATAAGTTATTAATCAGTTAACAGCAATGACATCTCTAACAGAAGCCTTTCACTGCCCAGGAAACACAGAATGTAAAAAAAGGAATGTGACTTCATTTGAAACACCTGAGAAAATTTAGCATCCCAGATCTAGAACTCATAGGGACCTTATTCAGGCTCCTCATTTTGCAGATGAGGCAACTGATACCCAGAGAAGTCATGTGTCACACAGGCATTTACAAAACTGCCACAGGGAGTATTTGAACTCAGATTCTCTCACTACAAACATTTGATTTTTCCTCTGTCCCAAATTCCTCAAATAGTACTGAGGCAAAGTATAATGTCCTTAAGAATATGGCCAGAGCAACCAAATTCTATCTGACTAACCATACACAAAGTATATAATTTGGAGCTGGAAGGGACCTTATAAGTCATCTGATTTTCCTGATTCCCAGGTCTGGAGATGGGAGGTCCTGGGTTCAAATTTGGCCTTAGACATTTCCCAGCTGGGTGGCCCTGGGCAAGTCACTTCACTCCCATTGCCTAGCTCTTACCACTCTTCTGCCTTGGAACCAATACACAGCACTGATTCTAAGACAGAAGGTAAGGGTTTAAAAAATAAATGTATAAAATATTATAATTTATAACAGAGTGATGGCCTTTTAGATTGAATTATTTTTAAGGAGCCCCTAATGGCCAAATAAAGAATAAAATGTCCTGGTGCTCTATAAACCCCGATGGTAACTCAAGGAGATGCAAATGAAATACACACCATTCGCAGAAACATATGGATTGCTTAATAGTCAATTAATGAATGCTTAGTTGAATTTTTCATTTTCCCTATAGCTCAGAACTCCCAAGTGATCCACCAACTTCAGGCTCCCTAGTAGCAGAGATTATCAGTTTGCATCACCTTGCTCGCTCATTATCTAGGCTTTAAAAGCTTATAAAATACTTTCTATATGACACTACAAGCTGAGTTATACACAGCTCATTAGGAATAAATAAAACAAGATCATACAGCCATAGATCAAGCAGGACTAGAGAAATCATCTAATTCAACTTAATCATTTACAGATGAGAAAACCAAAGCCCTGAGAAAGGATGTGTCCAAAGTCACATAGTCAAAGAGAATTCTGATCCTTCTAGGCTTCTAGGCTCTTTCCCTTCAAATTAGGAGGGTACTAATAAATGTTTAACAACTAGCTCCAGGAAGAGGGGACCCCGGGACACACTTTACAATTTAATTTTCACTATTAACATTTTCTCCATCACATTCTTAAGTCTACACAAACTGAAATAGAGATGGGCTGCTAATCCATACAGTAAGGAGTCCTACAGATTGTGGATTGACTTAGAGAACCACATAATTAACATGACTGTATTTTTATTAATTTTTTAACTTTCTGGTTACATTTTATCTGCTTCTAGTTTTACTCTGGAATGTTTTGGACCTCACGTGGCTGGCAGGATGGGTTTTTTTAACCTCTGATCAAGCCAATCAGCCCTGATTTGTATCATTTGAAGGTGCAAATCCTCACATTTAAAATTCAACAATTCACTCTCTTCTAAGAGCTGTCTCCAGTGCACCCCTGAATTTGAGCGCAATTGCATGTCACTTTAAGTTTGGGGAAACTGGAGCATAATGCTACCGTTTGATACATATGTGCCTCCTCCTGACACATAGAGGTCTAAACTCCTACTCTTCTCCAACTTGCCTGAATATTGTGTGTTAAAAGGAGGCAATTTTTCATCAAATAAATGCATTTGATAGGAAATAGCCTCATTTTGCTATTGGAAGTGCCCTCCCTAATTTCACTGGGAATGGATTCAGAGTCAAGGCTAAACGCTGAGAAGATGCTGCATCATATCATTTTCACCACATAAAGAAAGCACATGAAATCTAAAAATATGGATTATAGTATAAGATGTTCCATGCATGATGGAAATGCCCACGTGTAGAGCCATATATTTCCTTTAAAGTCCTAATGAAAAGATATAAGGTGTTTTCAGAACAATGAATTCTTTCTACATTGTTAGCTCTATATGAATGCTACCAATTATAATACTAACAAAATATTAATGTTAAGGTTTTACAATCATTCATATGTCAAGGCAAAGAAAAATATGGCCAGTGGCTTTCATTGAGATACAAAGGAGAAGGTGTATTGCATTAATATTTGGGGCATGATAATGTTTTGTTAAGTCTTACATGATTTATTTAGGATAGAATATATTACCACTTTAATGTGACAGGTCTATTATCCACTGAGAGAAATGCAGACTACTCAGCAGCTTCCTATACCCCCAAAAAAGTTGTTTGAATGTCTTGGATCTTGCATGCGTTTTCTTCCTTCCCCCCACAATAAGCCTACAGGGATCTGTAAGAGATTGGATTGGAATGCAAGTCTGAAATACGGGGAGCACTATAGTGATACACAAGAAGATTAAGACAAAATTAAAAACATATGCAGAAGGCTAGGGCTGCCACATGCTCCCAAACCTAGCCGAATGTGGCATCTTGTTAGAGTCAGATCCTTCCTAACAGCAGAGGGGAAGAACAGAGTTTCATCTTTCGAAGTTTCAGGAGAGAGGCTGGTGGGGGCCGGGGTGGGTATGGCAGGGAAAGGAGGAAAGGACCAATGGAGAGAAAGGATTGCCCCAAACTCTCCATTGCTTTCCAAAAGTCATTTTAAAAGAACATAAATGGAAGATGTACGACTGAATGGGCACTTGTCTCCATGGTATTTGTGCGGGTTTTTCTAACTTGCATTTTTCCCCCCCACCAAGTAACACAGAATTATGGCATTCAGGCTACTCTGATCCTTTCAGTTCCTCTGGAGATGGCTTTGTTTTCCCCCTCAACAGGCAGCTCCCCACTACATTCACATTTGGGATAGGGAGAGAGGAATAAGGGACCTCTAATGTGTATACAGAAAAAAAGACTTTATTTTGGAAATATGATCCTCAGCTCAGCTTCTTTTTAAGGTTCCTCGTGTCTCAGTTTGCTCTATTGAATAGCCGCTACCGGAGTTTCTTTTGGCAATAAAAAGTGCAGTTTATTTTTGCAAGCAAACCCTGGAAAGGACATTGCATTTTTATTCTATAAAGCAATGGTTTTATATCAAATTGGGTTGTCATTGGAAGAGTTCACTTTCTAGTAGTACCTCTATGTATATCAACTATGGAATCTATTTTATAGTTGCTTAGATTCCTATAAATGCAAACCAGGCAACATATCCTGGCTTTTTCTTTTTCTGTTTTGTTTTTTTTTAAACAGGTCATGAGTATAGCTCCTTGTTTCATTATATCTCCAAGTTATATGGATGTGCCTTTTCTGTGAGGATTATAGTGCTTAGAGACCTTAGAGTCAACTTAGGTGGCTTTACCTATGGCAGGGATGGGCAAACTTTTTAAAGAGGGGGCCAAAGGAAAGGAAATGCTCATCTGTCAGTCTGTTTCTGACAGCTCTTTCGAATTTTCATTGTATTGTAACCCTCTTATCGTATTTGTCAGATTAGGAATAATGTCACTTGGCCAGATAGAACACTTGAGGGGGCCACATCTGGCCCGTGGGCTGTAGTTTGCCCATCACTGACCTATAGCATTCTGCCAGAGAAATTCAAAACTATCCATTACTGGTAGATTTCTTCCTCCTGTTACATTTTTCTTCATATCTCTAAGTAATGAACTGAAGCAGCTTAAATCAAACTATATATATATATATATATTAAAAACCAAAGAATCCTCAATGGTAGGATTAGATGTTTATGTGTTGAATTTACAACTCATCATACTTGGTATCCAAAAATAAATTGTTTTGATGATTCCTGCTGTGTGATATAGTTTGAGATCTAAAACCACTAGTACCCCTCCCTTCATACATTTTTTACAATAATTCCCTTGATATTCTTGACCTTTTGTTCCTCCAGAAGAATTTGGTTATTTTTCTGGCTATAAAGTAATTTTTTGGTAAGTTGATTGGTATGACACTGAATAAGTAAATTAATCTTTTCATTATTGTCATTTGATTTGAGTTACTCATGAGCAATTAACATTTCTCCAATCAATAGATGTCTTTATTTATATGAAGTATAATATAACATTATTCACATAATTCCTGTGGATGTCTTGACCATTAAGCTCTCAAATATTTTATACTGTCTACATTTTAAATGGAATTTCTCTATGTCTTTCTGCTATACTTTGTGGGTAATATGTAGAAATGCTGATGATTTGTAGGTTTATTTTATGTTCTGAAACCTTGCAAAAATTGCCCATTTTAATTTTTTGGTTGATCCTCTAGGGTTCTCCAAGTATACTATCATATCAGTTCTATATATCTATATATCACCAAATACTATATATCCCTTACTAGAGAGTGATAGTTTTGTCTCTTTGCTGCCTAAGCTTTCTTCTTTCACTTTCTTTTTCCGCTTTCCTTTGCAATAGCAAGCATAATTTGAATAATAATGATAAAGTACATCCTTGCTTTGCCCTGATTGTGAAAGCTTCTGGTTTATCTCCATTACTGATAATGCTTGTGCTTGGTTTTTAACAGATATTACTTATCATTAAAGAAAAACACCATTTATTCCTGTGCTTCTTAGTGTTTTTTTTTAATAGAAATAGGTATTGAAATTTGTAAAAAAGATTTTTCTCTATCTATTAATAGAATCTTTTTTATTGATATGGTTGCTTATGCTTATGGTTTTCCTGATATCAAACCAGCTCTGCATCCCTGGTATCAATCCCAGAATTACATCTTCTTTGAATCTTGTTATTTGCACATTGTCTCCCCCATTAATTGTAAGCTCCTTGAGGGGAGCGACTGTCTTTGTTTCATTCAGTAAATTCTCTAGCATGATTTAGGCACTAAATTTGTTTGTATCTTTCACTTGTTGACTTGTTACACTCAAGCGACATTTTTTTCATCTTAGAAGGATGCCTCATCAGTGAGAAGATTCATTTTATACTTCTTACAAACAAAGACTCCATCTGCAATGCAGGTCACAAGTCTATTACTATTGATGTATTAATAATATCATGGCTGTAAACTGGGAAAACGAACACTTGCATTTGGCAGGTAAAAGCTACTTTAAAAATATCTCCCTAAAAACCAGGAGAACATTATCCATAGTTCCTGAAATATCATGGATATATCAAATATGATAGACCTTGCTATTAACAACAATACAATGAATCTAAGACAATTCTGAGGGACAATGAATGCTATCTACCTCCAGAGAAAGAACTATTGGAATAGGAACATACAATTTATCGCATCTATTTTGGGGTTTTGGTTTTATAAAATTATTCACTTACAGAAACGAACAATATGAAAATAGATTTTGCATGATAATATATGTATAACCCAGATTGAATTGCTTGTCAGCTCTGGGAAGGGAGAGAGAAAAGGGGAGGGAGACAACACACATCATATAACTGGAAAACTTACATGAAAATTTGTTATTAAAATTTTTTAAATACCTCCCTATAAGGATTAGTTGCATGCAACTGCCATAGTTATCTTAAGCAGTAGGATGTTATAACATGTCTCTAAGAACAAACTATTGATTTTCAGGCTGAAAAGTGGTTTTCCTTTCAAAGAAGCCTTTAATCATTCTGTCGACCCTATCCTGAGTTTCTAGGAGGTTGCCAACGTATCTTCCATGGCATCAACCTGTATCTGAACAAGCATTCTCCTTTATGAAAGGGGTTGTCTAAGAATTTTTTGGTTTTGTTTTTACATGTACTAGAAAAACTTCTGATGGATGGAGGCAGCTAGGTGGCTCAATGGGATTAAGAACCTGGCCTAAAGACAAGAGGTTCTAGGTTCAAATCTGGTCTGAAATATTTTCTTGCTTTGTGACCTTGGGCAGTCACTTAACTCCCATTGCCTACCCCTTACTGCTCTTTTGCCTTGGAAATAATTCACAGTATTGGTTGTAAGACAGAAGCTATGGGCTAAAAAACAAACAAAAAAAACACTTTTGGCATTTCTCCTGGGCAAATAATGCTAACTTTTGATTTTAGACATGTACTTTTCTGCATACTAAAATGGCTTTTTTTTAACATTAAGCTTTGTAAAATTGTGAATTGAGTTTGCAAATTGTGAATTGAGTCACATAATTACTGGATCTTTGGCTAGTAAGTAGTGCTGGAAATCAACAATAAATTGCTTCTATTGATATAAATGTGGTTTTGTTTGAAGAAACACTAATTTTAAATATAAATATAAATTCCTTTTCCTCCTCCCTCTTGTTCTCCTTCTTGCTCTTGGTTTTAGACAGATATTACTTATTATTTAAAGAAAAACTCCATTTATTCCTATGCTTTTTATTTGTTTTTAATAAGAACAGATGTTGAATTTTGTAAAAAGATATTTCCCCATCCATTGATATAATAATTTTTGTCATTTTATTATTAACATGGTTGCTTAAGCTTAGTTTTCTTAATCTTCTTCCAACACTTATTTTTTTCTGTTTTTTTACCCATTTCCCTATATTTTTCTAATGTAATTTATTTAGCACTCTTTATTCTCAGTGTTTTACTTCCCCCACTACATCTTACTTGTTATTTCTTCCATCACCTTTTCTCCATCAACATTTTAAATGTGCTTCTCCATTTTCCTAGGTACAAACATAGCCCAGACAATGAATTTAAAATGAGGAAAACTGGATTTAGCTTTATCTCTGTCAATAACTTTTCTATACGATTCTGGGAAAAGGCATATCCTCTCTAGGCCTTAGTTTCTAATTCATAAAACTGAGTTGGGAAGCTCTTGGAATTCAGATCTCCAAATTGAGCTGCTTAGAATTTGTCCTTCTCCCTACTATAGATGTGACATTTTGCTTCTATTTTTCAAAGGCCTGTGTAATCAGCTTAACAGATTTTTGTAAAGAGAAACAAAGGTTTTCTTTAGATACTATAGCAATCATGTAAATAGAAACTATAAGTATAACAAATAGAAAATTTAAGTTCGAGACCAGTAGAAGAGCTCATCTCTCTATGATTTCAAGATTTATGGCAATATTCTCCTGGCTCACCTTCCTGCTTCCAGTTTCTCTTCAGTATGATTTATCCTGAAGCCAGTGGCCAGAATAATTTAACTTAAACACTGTTTTAATCATGTCACTTCCCTGCTCAAGAACTATGTTCTCTTACTCTTGGGCAAATCCAGTCAGGCATTTCTCTTACTTAATTTTTTAAGCATCCAATGCCTCTGGCGAAGAACAGCGTTGCTTAAATTCCCAATGTCAGTCAGGCTATCTTAATAAATTAACCTGTTAACTATCATGTTGAAAAAATAATAATAAACCTCATTAATTTGTATAGGATTTGGGTACTGTTGATGATTCGGTAAAAATTTAGCTTCTTACTATCTCTTTAAAAAATTTGCTTTCCAAATTATTATTGCGCATAAGATTACAAGGGAGGGAAATGTTGAATATGTTTAAAGAAAACAAACTTTTCAAGCTGGTGTTTATCCTGTTCTATTAAGAGCTAATCAATTAAAAATATTATTAAATAATAGTTAATTAACATTCATTAACAGTTCTAGATATGACCCTTCCTTGGAACACACTCCCCTGCCTTCCCCTTTTAGGCAACTTCCAGGGGAGCAGCTGGGTGGCATCTCAGACCTGGAATCAGGTTAACTCATTTTCCAGAGTTCAAATCTGCCCTCAGGCACTTACTAGCTGTATGACCCTGGGCAAGGCACTTAACTTTTATTTGCCTTAACCCACTGAAGAAATGGCAAACCAGTATCTTTGCCAAGAAACTCCATGGGTAATATTGGCATGTTATGGTGCATAAAGCCAAAAAGTTAGATGCAACTGAATAATAACATGCCAGGTACTGTGCTGTGGTCTGGGGAGGCAAATGCAGTCTCTGCCTTCAAAGAATTTTTAGTCCAGTGGAGGAGACATCAAAACAAATCTATACAAAGTATATATACTCAATATATAAGAAATAATTCACGAAGGAAGGCAATGGAATTAAGAGGTGGTGGCCAAGGCCTCCTGTACCAGGTGAGATTTCACTTGGGACTTAAAGGAAGCCAAGGAAGTCAATAATGAGAAAGGAAGAAGAAAGAGAAAATGCCAGAAGCCTAGAGATGAAATGTCTTTCACTGAATCTAAGTGTGTGTGTGTATTTTGGGGAGCAGGGAGAGGTATAAGAAGAATGGATAGGTGGAAAGGGGCTAGATTATGAAGGGCTTTGAATGCCAAACAGCATTTCATATTGATTTTGAAGGCTACAGGAAATTACTGGAGTTTATTGAATAGAGGAGCAACATAGTTAGCTACGCTAATACTTTGAGTTAAATTGCTTTTAAGCTTAAGATAAAACCTTGCTTTATAGTGTAGATGAAGTCCTCAACACACATATGTATTCAAATGCTTTTGTTCCCTTAGGAAGGTAGTCCTAGACTTCTTCTGAAAACCTTTGTAGGACTCTTTTTAAAAATTTTATTTAATTAAGAAAATTTTCCCATGGTTCCATGATTCATGTTCCTTTTCTACCTTCCTCCCATAGCCAACAAACAATTCCACTGGGTTTTACGTGTGCAATTGATCAAGACCTATTTCCATATTATTGATATTTGCACTAGGATGATTGTTTAGAATCTACATCCACAATCATATCCCCATCAACCCATGTGATCAAGCAGTTGTTTTTCTTCTGTGTTTCTGCTCCCACAGTTCTTTCTCTGGATGTAGATAGTGTTTTTTCTCATTGTAGGACTCTTTTAAGCATGTGGGTCACTCACTCATTACAAAAGTATAAGGTAATAAAATCACTGGACACAAATTTCATTGCATGGACCTTATTAGAAAACCAGCCTTTTGGTCTTGCAAAAGGCTTTACACAGATAAAGGAATTTTTTTTTTTAAAAAGCAAGCTTATACCCTTCCCCATGTTGTAGTTCCTCCTTCACTCTTGAAAACCAATGACATCATGGGGTGAAGTCTTGACTGGAGAACAAATTAGATTTCAGTGAAGCAGAGCCGCAAAAAGTCATCAGCCTCACTTTCTCTTCAGTACAGTCCAGTAGAAAGACAAAAGTCAAAGACAACTAGTGGTGGCTCAGGATGCAGGGGATGACTTTGGTTTCTTTTATGCATGACCAAGTTCTAAGTGCTCTACAGTACCTACTTCAGCCCCCATCTTGGCTATTGCAGCAAATTGTCCTCATCCACCTACCATTCCATCAGGGGAAGTCTTCACATACTTGGGATGGACACTGCCCTATCTCACTAATGGACCTGTCAGTTGCCCTCAACATGGTTTAGCCCATCTGCAGAGATGACTTTACTGGGATGTGGTCAGGTGAGATTTGAATGACAGGTGGACAAGAAGCCTGAAAAAGGCTCAGCAAGCCCTCACACCAGAGTTACTAGTCCCCCATGAAGACCCCACACACTCTACTCCTCCATATAAATACTTCCTGATTTTATGCACTAATCTAAGGAGGGATGCAAATATAGATGAGACATTTTTCTTTTCACTTCAAAAAAATAAACAAAAGGTCAAGTGATAATGAAGACTGGTTAGATAGTAAACACAATGTCAGATTAATTGGACACACCTAGTTAAATGTATGGATAAAAATTGGTTTGTTAGATTTATCTTGCAGAACTCATGGAATCTGTTTTCCCATAGAGTCAGTGTCATAAAATATAATTGAGTTCCCTCCCAAAATTATGGTTTCATTTCATTGGGATGCACGTATGGATTTACACATTGGCTAACTTCCTATGTATTCATTTTATGAATGAGAGTTCCTTGGTGTGTGGTAGCCCATTTTTTAATATCTTAAAAGTGAAGAGAACTAGGAAAATCAATTTAACTTGGAAAAATGTATAGTGGTATAGATTTCACACAACTTATATGACATTCTCATATAACTTGGGAAACTATAGGCTACATTAAAGGCCATCAGCCTATAAAACCCTGTTTAACCTTCTAGTTAAAGTAATATAGTAGGCAATCCGATGGATAGTCTGTTTGAGCTTATCCTACAACAGGCAGAAGTTGGAGAGTCATTACAGAAATTACAAAGTCATTGACTTTGATGACATAATGGATAGAGTGATGGGGCTGGGAGTCAAAAAGAGCAATGTTCAAATCCTTCCCTTCATACTGTGTATACTTATCTTAGCATAATTTGCTAAGCTTTATATCCTAAACAACTCCCAAATCCACTACATCAGCTCCTCATATTGATAAAGTCTCAGATCCTCTGTGTAAATATAGATTCATCAGAGGTCCATTGATTTGAAGCCAGAAGAGACTTTGGAGATTATCTAGTTCAGCCTTCTAAGTTAACAAATGAGAAAAGCAAGGTCAAGATGGGGGGAAATGACTTGACTAAAAGCACATTGGCAATAATTAATAGAATTAAAACTCAAAGCCAGGTCCTCTGACTTCAGCTGTAATGCTTGTTCTGCTACTACCACAGTCCTATTGTTCGAGTCATATTTTACTGTAAAATCTAACCACTATTCATAAAAATGTTTCCATGAGAAAATAAATTCCATGCAAAAATATATGTATATACATAAATGTGTCTATGGCAGTGATGGGCAAACTTTGTAAAGAGGGGGCCAAAGGAAAGGAAATGTTCATCTGTCAGTCTGTCTCTAGGGCAACTCTGTGGAAGTTTCATTGTTTTGTATCCTACTCGTTGTATTCGTCAGATTAGGAAGAATGTCTTGTGGCTGAGATAGAACATTTCAGGGGGCTGCAGTTTGCCCATCACTGGTCTATGGGCATATATAAACACACACACATATCACACAATTGACATTCTTTTCTTGGCTTCATATCCATGAGAAGAAGGGGTGAGAGATGTGGAAAAGTGGGGCAGTGAAGAAGAGGTACTTATCTTACATAAATAAGTTGGTAGTTCTCAGAACTAGGGGAACAGACAGACAGTCTCAAATAAACTGAAACCCAATAACTTATTGAAAGCCTAAGTACAGAAGTTCTATAAAAACAGGGAGATTGAAAAACTCTTGCCTACTGCCTATGGAAGAAAAATAAACACACTTCAGATTGGGAGTCAACACTGCCTGTAAATTTAGTTCAGTGGGAAACTTGGGGAAAGTGTTCATAGTGTGTATTACTGAGATCATTTTTTATTGAGTCAAACAAAAGAAAAAGGAAATTTTAAATGAAACCTGATCAAATAACAGAAATATTTCAACAGTTTAAAAAACCTATAAAATGTAAAAATATCCCAGTTTAATTTTTAAATATAAGTGGAATTGTTAAATCACTGTGGGTGAGCCTTATAGATCTCTGAGTGTTAAACAAACATAATCTGTACTTTCTATAAATTTTCTCAAGGAAAAGTTGACTCAAGGTAAAGTGTTAATGCAAGATATTATATAGCGGTATAATTTAGTTTGGTTGTGTACACTGATTTATACACTGCCTAACCAGGGAATTTTCTATGTGTTCTTTTTATGAAAGGTAATTCTTTTGAGTCAAGAAGCCCATTATTTAAGTTCATTGCCCTTTTTTATCCTTTACAACTGAAGAGAATGAGGAAGATCAGTTAACTTGGAAAAGAAAAAATGTGTAGAGGTAAGATTTTCCTATAACTTATAAGGCCACCCTAAAAAACCACCAGTAACTTGATGGATTTGCAATTTCAATGTGGATGCACCTTCTAAAGCCACAAATTGCAACTCATTGACACTTCCTCATCCTATGTGGTTCTCCTTTTCTCACTTAAAACCTCCACTAAACATCCACTCAATATTCTAGAGGCGTTGGTCTTATTATATACACTAGGGGTACCACTGTAGTTACCTGAGTCATCCAGCTGGATGAATTCTTCTCCAATCATATAATGTCCTGCATGACATCTTTTCTTAAATCTGCCTTGGTGATAGGCTACACCTTTCATCTCTCTTTTCATTAAACAATGAGTTACCTGAAATCTTCATTTTTAGAGATGAGCCATTCACTGAATTGCAGCCATTTATGCTATAGTTTAATGGTATTTAAGATGAGGGCAACTTGTCATTATTGAGTATTGCAGTTTTTCAAAAACAATTCAGCTCACTTTCATCCCCCATCCCCATCCTTAGATCAAGCTTAATGTTAATCTTTAGTGACTACTAAAATGTATCTATTGTTGGACCAGCTCAGTCAATAAGCTATCCATCCAATTGCCAACCATACTATAGAATTTAATCCACTTTGTTTTTTCTATGTGGATTGTTAGTTCAAATTCTTTTGACTGATTTTAGCATAAGGTAGTATTCTGGGGAATATCATCTATACATTCATCTGGAGGACGTCACTATCTATATGAAATCTTGCTTCCATTTGCCACCTGCACAAAGACACCTTCCTTAACAGTGGTATGTAGTTTTGGTTAGCATACCCCATATTGTATGCTTTACTTAATATTGGCCCTAAATTAAAGGCTTGTTGAAAATTTCTCTGTTGGTTCTCCATCAAAAAACATTGAACTATCTTAACATATTCATGAGAGACAGATTGTTGAAGAAGTCTTTTTTAACCCTTTCTTTCTGTCTTATAATTGATACTAATATCAGTATCAATGTAGAAGAGTGGTAAGGGCTAGGCAACTGGGATTAAGTGACTTACCCATGGTCACAGAGCTAGAAACTGAAGCCAAATTTGAACTCTGAACTACCTATCTCCAGGCCTGGCTCTCTATCCACTGAGCCACCAAAGAAGAGTATTTAAGGATACATTTTGCTCTAATAAACCAAATTGCTCATGTGTGTGTGTGTGTGTGTGTGTGTGTGTGTGTGTGTGTGTGTGTGCGCGCACACATGCACACATATGTGTGTGTGCACAGAAGTATCCCTGCCATATTTCAGGACTCAGGGGCATGGTGCCTACATGATCTGAATCTGAATAAAAAATTTTGATTCTCCCTTCATATCAGAGAAATAATCTGATTTTTTTAATAGTCTGATTTTTTCTTGTTATCTTAAAGAGTGTTTATAGTATCTTACTCTAAATTTTGGTTTAAGTACACACTTCTGACTTTCTAAACTTTTCTGGATCATCTTTTGGCCTTTGTGTGTCACCTGTAGCTTCTGCAAAACTCCAAAAAGATTTCCATTTAATTTCTTATGCTGACCCAAGATATATCAAAAGTGCTATGTGGAAAGGATGTACATACAAAGTACATTATTATCTTTATATTCTCTTTACCTTTACTTTGGACAATTTTGTGTTTGTCAAGGCATGGTCTCCTGTAGAATATAGCTGATGGAAAACCACCTTTTACTTTTCATATTTTCATTAAAGATGCCCTCATTATATGTGCTGATCTTCAAAGATTTTAAAAAGATGACTAAATCAGTCCGTAGATTAGTGGCTGCCAATACATCTTGACCCCTTTTTAAAGTTGTGAGATTTATCAAGGGTTTTTTTTTTCTTTTCGTATCCTTCCCTTGTTCAACTATGATGAGAATTAATCATTTAACACTTTTAAAGCTGTGACTTCTATAAAATATTTCCTTAGCACTAATTCTATCAGTATTAAATGGAATAAAAATCTCGGAACATTTTTAACGTAAATTCAGAAAATCAGTCTTTTAATTTGAGAAGAATATTAATAGGATATCCAGATCAAAATTTTCCATGGTGGGGAACTTTGATGTCTATATAAGATTATTCTATATCTTCAAAGTCTGGGAAAGCAATATTTAGTATATTTTACTTTATCTTAGCCTGCTGAGCTTCTTCTCTTGATGAAGAAGCCCATTGTTAGCTATTTGAACAACAGAGCCTTGAACTGACTAAATTCAAAATGGCAGTCATGGTAAGAGAAGATCCTACAGCAGCAATCATCCATCATGTTAGTCCAAGATTTCTTGCTACTAGAATCAAGGAGAAATTATACTTCTGAAGGGCCTAGTAAGAAAAAAAATGATTCTAACATAAGTATATTCTGTGGTGCCATGGAACTCTCTTAAACTTTAGTTTTAATATAACTTGTTTCATTTGTAGGGATCATAAGATTTAGAGCCTAATGTCTTGTGAGTATTCCATCCTGAGTGCAAACCTCTAAGGATGCTGATAACTTACTTGAACTCATTCTTCAGTGATTAACAAAATCCCATCCAGTCATTTCCTCTCCATCCCAGTGATTCTGAACTCCTGACTGTTCTCTTGCCTCTGTTGTCAGCCCCTTTATTGTCATCTCTCTCAACCTTTCATTCCCCAACTCATGATCAATTCTAAATCTACCCACTCTTTCCACTGTGCTTCCTGCTCCATAAGTTACAAGCTACCTTTTGGTTTAAATTTTTTACTTTCTCATTCCTTGCATTTTCTGGCTTTCACTAAGAACTGGTTATCTTTTGATGGCATAGCCTCCCTTTCCAGCATTGGCTTCCCTTTCACTCATTCTCCTCAATTCACTGATCAAGAAGGGAGTTGGAATATTCCTTCCTCCCTACTGCCACTTCCTAACTTCCCCTCTACCATCATTATTCATAATCTCTCCTTCTTTGAGACTCATTCAATCTGCTGATCTACAGGACATTCTTTTTCTTTCCTCAGTGAATTCAATGCCCGGCTCATGATCTTTCTCTCCTTCCTAACTCCTTCCTTGATTCTACTGCATTTCAATAAACTTAATGATACTTTATCACACACTCTAATCTTCTAATTCCTCAACTTACTCTTTGCTTATGAGCTACTTAATCCTCTATTTAACCTCAACTACATATAGAGATGGTCCTATCCTTCATCTTGCCATCACCCACAAATGAGCTTCTCACATTGAAATTCCATTATCTGAACACAATCTGTTATCACTCCACCTCTCCCTCTTCTTCAAATACCTCATTTTACAGATCAGGAAACTGATGTCCATAACATGACTTGTCCGACATCACAAAAACAAGAAGTAAAGCCAAGGTTTAAACCCAGCGTGACCTTCTGTCTCCAAATCAAATATCCTTTCTCCCAGTGGCATAAACTCAAATAGAAACAGTTTCACTAGACTCTACATAAGGACCCCTTCAGGCCATATATTGACTTAGAAAACCATCTATTACTATTACCCATCTTCTATTATATTTGTATTTATTTCATCAAATGTATATATAATATATTATTGTATATAATATATGATATATTTCATCAATATATCATATAGTATAATATATTATATAATATTAACATACCTAACATTATATATATATACATACATACATATATATATATATATAAAACCCTTACCTTCTTTGCTAGTATCAATTCTAAGACAGAAGAGCTAGCAGGGTCATACAGCTAGAAAGTATCTAAAGGCAGATGTGAACCCGGGTCCTCCTGACTCCAGAGCTGGTGCTCTATTC
>NC_058135.1:58518909-58528857 GCF_016433145.1 Gracilinanus agilis
CTCCTCAATTCACTGATCAAGAAGGGAGTTGGAATATTCCTTCCTCCCTACTGCCACTTCCTAACTTCCCCTCTACCATCATTATTCATAATCTCTCCTTCTTTGAGACTCATTCAATCTGCTGATCTACAGGACATTCTTTTTCTTTCCTCAGTGAATTCAATGCCCGGCTCATGATCTTTCTCTCCTTCCTAACTCCTTCCTTGATTCTAGTGCATTTCAATAAACTTAATGATACTTTATCACACACTCTAATCTTCTAATTCCTCAACTTACTCTTTGCTTATGAGCTACTTAATCCTCTATTTAACCTCAACTACATATAGAGATGGTCCTATCCTTCATCTTGCCATCACCCACAAATGAGCTTCTCACATTGAAATTCCATTATCTGAACACAATCTGTTATCACTCCACCTCTCCCTCTTCTTCAAATACCTCATTTTACAGATCAGGAAACTGATGTCCATAACATGACTTGTCCGACATCACAAAAACAAGAAGTAAAGCCAAGGTTTAAACCCAGCGTGACCTTCTGTCTCCAAATCAAATATCCTTTCTCCCAGTGGCATAAACTCAAATAGAAACAGTTTCACTAGACTCTACATAAGGACCCCTTCAGGCCATATATTGACTTAGAAAACCATCTATTACTATTACCCATCTTCTATTATATTTGTATTTATTTCATCAAATGTATATATAATATATTATTGTATATAATATATGATATATTTCATCAATATATCATATAGTATAATATATTATATAATATTAACATACCTAACATTATATATATATACATACATACATATATATATATATATAAAACCCTTACCTTCTTTGCTAGTATCAATTCTAAGACAGAAGAGCTAGCAGGGTCATACAGCTAGAAAGTATCTAAAGGCAGATGTGAACCCGGGTCCTCCTGACTCCAGAGCTGGTGCTCTATTCACTGTGCTATCTCCCTGCTTCTAAATATTTTCCAATTACATTTTAATTTGGTTCTGGACATACTCAAGAAGACCTTTTTTTTGACACTTCTTTTTTAAACACTTTGCCACACTACTATTTAATCATTTCCCCATAATTACACACTAATTATGGCCATTCCTTCTAATATCATATTCATTGTGCCTACAGGGACTACTTTAGCATGTCTTGTGAAAACCTAATACAGTAATACAGTAATAACTAAACCCAGCTTATTTCCCCCCAAATTCTCTCATTCATCTCAGAAAAGTCCATTCTTCCCACAATTACCAATTTTATACTGAATCCCTGTATAGGACACTCTCTGTCCCTTTTATAGGGCTCAGAACTTTCATATATGATGCTCTACCTACTTGGAATGGCCTTTCTGTTCTTCTTTGATGCATTCTTTTATGCTGGTGCCCAAAGTTACAAAGTCTCCCTCAAGGTCATCCATCCCATCACCGTGGCCATCACCCACCCTGACTATAACATAGTTACAATGCATGCCATCCTGCATCTTTTTGCACTTAGCTTGTCTGTCCCTCCATTGGATTACTAGAGCCTTCAAAAGAAGGACAATGAGAATTTTGTCTTTTGGGTTTGGTTTGTTCACTCGAACAAAGGCTTTAAAGCAATTGAGAATGCTCCCAAAGCCCAAATGCTAACACCCTCTCCAGGTAACTACACATAGAAAGGAGTGCTCTCCTTATATGGCTCCTGCTCTTCTTCCCTAACAAATATCTATAGAAATAAGCATAATGGCTACTTGCAGCACCAACTTAGAACAAGGATAATGATTTATAGGCAACTGACCACAGCACTGAAATTGAGGAATCGGTGCTTATCCATGCAATACTAAAGCATGCTGCTGATTGACTAATGAAAAGTAAATTGCATAAATTGTTTGCTTCTTTTTTCAGATGGAGGTAGCAAGGCAGTACAATGCTAGTACTGGACCAAGAGTTAGGAAGACCAGAGTTCAAATCCAAAATTTGATAAGTTTTATGACCCTGAGCAAGTCACTTAACTTCAATCTGCCTCAGTTTTAAGATGTAGATAATTACAGCACCTTTTACCTCTCTGGTTTACTGTGAGACTCAAATGAAATGTTTTGAAAGTGATTTTTAATCTAACAATATAAAACATTATTGCTGATTGCTATTATGATGGTGATGATGATGATATTGGATCTTTACTGGGGATGGCTGTGTCTGCACAGAAAGGAAAAAAAAAACCTTTTGGTGCCATGGTGTTTCCAGGGCATGTAAGACCAATGCGTTTGTTCTCATGTGTAGAGAACTCCTGGAGAGTTGCTTGAGAACAGTAAGAGGTTAAGTCATTTCATTTTGAGGAAGCATCTAATGTCACTGTTGCTGTTGATTTCTTGTTGTTCTTCAGTCATTTTGCAGTTGTGTCATACTCTGTTTGGAGTTTTCTTGGCAAAGATACTGGAGCAGTTTACCATTTCCTTCTTCAGCTCATTTTACAGATGAGGAAATTGAGGCAAACAAGGCTAAGTGACTTGCCCAAGGTCATACAGCTAGTAAGTATCCAAGAACCAGATTTGTATGCCCTTGCATACAAAAATAAAATAAGCAAACAAACCAACCAGCCCTGAAAGAGCCTGCCCTCAATAAACTTATGTATACTCAAAAACCAAATAGAAAATATACACAAAGCAGAAGCAAACTGATTTGGGAGAAGTGCAGTGGTACCAGCAATGAGATTAGGATAGGGGTCCTGTAGGACGTGCCATCTGGGTTCATCTTTCAAGGAAGTCATTCATTCGTTGAGGAAGTGGTGAGTATAGAGTATATTTCAGGCAAGGGGGTACAAGGGGAATGTTAGTCTGTCTAAAGGCACAGAACAGGAAATAGAATATTATATAAGGGCATAGCAAGAAGGCCATTAAGCTGGAATGCAGAATATATTAAAGAAAATTATTTTAAAATAGTCTGGAAAAGTAGACTGAAGCCAGACTGTAAAGAGTTTTACCATTAAATGGGGAAATTTCTGTTTTATTCTGGAAGCAAGAAGGAGGCATTGCAGACTTTTGAGCAAGGGGGAATCCATCATTTAGAAATATCACCTTGGCAGATACATAGCAAAGGGCACTAGGGAGACTGGAAACAGCAAGACTATTGGGAGAGGTATGAAGATTCCTCCTAACATAGTGAACCTGTGAGTGGTGACAGATGAGAGAGATATTGAGGGATCTGAGCATTTGACTGGTTACGAGGGATGAGAGAAAGAGGGAAGAGTGTAGGCCAATGTCTCCTACCATCAGTCTGGGAAATTGGAAGTATGCTAGGGACTTCGACAGAAATCAGGAAATTAGGAAAGGGAGTGAGTTTAGGGAAGGAGATAATGAGTTAAGTGACTTGCTTATAGTTGCTCAGCTAATATGTCAGAGTTAGGACCTGAACTCACCTCTAGGTTTCTTGACAAAGATGTTGGAATGGTTTACCATTTTCTTTTCCAGCTCATTTTAAGAATGAGGAAACTGAGGCAAACAGGATTAAGTGACTTATCCAAGGTCACACAGTGAGTTCCTTACACAGAAAGAATCCAGATTTGAACCCAGTGCTTCCTGACTCCAGAAATAACTATATCATTGTTGTTGTTAAGTCCTGTTCAACTCTTGTTGTTCCAATGAACCATAACTATGCATGTTTTGGGTTTTTTGTGGGGGGAGCAGGAGGATACTAACACTAGTTAAACCACTAGTGTGGTTTGCCATTTCCTTCTCCAGCTCATTTTACAGATGTGGAAACTAAGGCAAACAGGGTTAAATGGCTTGTCCAGAGTCACACAGCCAGTAATCACTTTATCCTATTATGTTATAAGATAATTTATGTTCACCACTATTTCCTATTAATTCCTAATATTTTCAAGTTGGTATCAGGCTTTAGTTTAACCATTTTTAAAAATATATTTTCCTCCAACAGGCCAAATTTTCTCACTTTCTTCTGTATTTTAGAACTCCATAGATTTTCTGTTTCCCAAGGCATATTTCTTTCATAATCATTCACATCTTTAACAGTCGAAATGTATTGAAAACACATAAAATGATTCCGTCCCTGGCTATAATTCATTAAAAATAGTGAGGAAGACTAGATGTGAAGTAACGGTCTGCCCGGATTTACAACCACCCTATTAGCACGTGATTAATAAGCAGTTAATACAAACCAGCTCCTATTCCACATTTGCTGAGATATTCTATCTCACTTTCTAGCTCTGTGGCAATGTTTCAAGCCAGTTAAGAGTCCTGCTTCATTTGGAAGTACATTGTTAAACTCACCATCTGGTCAGACAGCTGATGCAACCGAAACGGTCTAGAGGGGCCCCAGGCTCCCCTCCTGGGAAATATTTGTTCTACTGTGTTGTGTAATGATTACCAGTTAATAGCTATTTTTAATATATCGGTTAAAAAGAACTGCAGAAAATTTCAGCTTTGAGGGATCCTACATTGGAAATCAATTCCTTGTGAGGGAGTTCTCTTACCTGTGGACCCGGCTGACCCTGCAAATGAAGAAAAAACAGAATTACAAGATTGTTTTATTCCTATTTCACTACTTGAGTTGATAGCAAAAATAAACTTTCTCCCTCCCAAATGCTTGTAGATAATTTGGGGCTCTTTATTACATTCATTTCCAAATAGAGTCCTCTGGTCTCCCCTTCCTGGAGAGTTAAAAAAAAAAACAAACACCACCTTATTTCCATGTTAATAACAACTCTGGGACAGAAGGGCAAGGGCCAGGCAAACAGGGTTAAGTGACTTGCCCAGGGTCACACAGCTAGAAAGTATCTGAGTCAGATATAAACCCAAGTCTTCCAAACTCCAGACCTGGCTACCCCAGAGACATTCTTTCTATAGCAAGGGATTTTTTAAAAAATGAGGGAAGGAGGGGAAAGGAAGTTTAGTAAAAGCAGCGAACCTAGTAGCAGAATCTACAGGTATAGGCAATGTTCCATGCCCATGGCCCCCCACCTGTGCAAATAAGGAAAACAGATGCATTTTTTCACCTCTTCCTTGGATCTCCCCACTCTCGACCTCCAAGGCAGTACCAAATTAGGTAAAAATCTTTCTTTGATGCTTTCCTGACAATTTCATTACATGGGAAGGTAAACTGAATTCTGAAGTCCATGTCAAGATAACTTCTTTTAAAATCTCAAATTGTACAATTTGACTTGTATAGCTCCAAAGTGACTGGAAGACATTAGCATGCACTGAAATGGGACTGAGGGGCGCCCGAATGAAGGGACACAATAAGCTAGTTCAATATTGTAATGAATGAGTCATTCGATGGGAAAGTCTCCATCACCCAAAGAACCAAATGTGTGACTCTGAGCTACAGCTTCACAGATGACCAGATCATATGACATGACAAAGAGGCACCCAAGGAGAAGGCATATTTTATGATTCACTGAGCCTTTGGCTTTCCTAGTATCCTAGGAACAAATTTTCCTCCCTTTTTAATTCAATAGAATTGAGCCAAAGGCTGTAAAAAAACATGAAGCATCTTCAGCTCAGCGAGAGGGGATCATAACTCCTAACACAGTCAATAAGGTTTATGACCTCTAACCAACTTAATGCATTCTGAATGTCATCTTTTTGTTTGAGGCTGTTAACAGTTTTAAAAACAACATAATTGAACTGCTTCTCACCAAAAAAAGAATCACTGAAGAAATACAAGCATCGATTACATATCATTTTCCAAAACATCTTTAATCAGTTTTTCTGCTCAATGAAATGAGGTGAAAGGGTTCTGTGAGTCAGAAAATTGAGGCAAGAAATGTTCCTCATGGCGGAGGCTTCAGAGCTGGGCAGGAAGAGGAAGGCAGGTCCCAAAGAAAGCAACTTGAAAATGTTCCTTTATCCCTGCTGTTGAGATGAGCAACTACTGGTCAGACTTTCCTAACCCGTCATTCACAGACTCCCAAAGGAGTCCATGGGTAGGTTTCGAGAGATCTCTGAACTTGAATGGGGAGAAAAATCCATTTTTATTTCAGGATAACTATTCTCCTTTGTACTCCTATGTAGTTTACTTTATACATTTAAGTACTTTCTTTTGAGAAGTGACCAGTGGGCTTCACCAGGCTACCAGAGGGATCCAAGAGTGCTGAGCTACAGTGCGCTGACAGGAACAGTATCGACCAATGATATCACATTCAAATAGAAATGGGGGTTCAGTGTGGAGAGGATCCTCACAGGCTGCATATAATTGACTTGGAAAACTACAGGAGGGGGCAGCTAGGTAGCTCAGTGGATTGAGAGTCAGGCCTAGAAACGGGAGGTCCTAGGTTCAAATCTGGCCTCAGACACTTCCCAGCTGTGTGATCCTGGCCAGCTGTGTGACCCTGGGCAAGTCACTTGACCGACCCCATCACCTACCCTTACCACTCTTCTTCTGCCTTGGAGCCAATACACAGTATTGACTCCAAGATGGAAGGTAAGGGTTTAAAAAAAGAAAAGAAAAGAAAACCACAGGGAATATTTATATAGCATCTACTATGTGCCAGGCATTGGGCTAAGCATTTTAGAAATATTATCTCATTTGATTCTCACATTATTCTTTTTCCCCACGTCCTTTTATTGGCTGAGCCCTGAACTGTTGAATACATATAAGTTAAATGTAAATATGCTGTGACACCACAATATGCCTAGGAGTGGCAATGTCTCCCAATCATATGCCAGCAATTTGCCAACTGAGAGCCAACACAGGAACAGATACCAAACTTAGGCAAAACTTCCTTGAGTAAAGGATACTCCCTTAAAGAGTGACAAATCTGATCTCTTTCCAGAGACAAAGTGACAGGGGGAGTCAATGGTGTCAAAGGAACTCTTTAATGTACAAACAATAATGCTTTCTCCCTGGTTCTCACAGCACATCACTGGGCTGAAACTAACTGATATCTGACAGCCAACTGGGCATCTCTGCCTTGGGTTAGTCTCGTAATAAAATGTCACAGTCATTAAAGTGGACATTGGCAGCAAAGGGCACTGTGAGTGATGCCTGAATATATATGTGTGTCTTTTCCCTCCTTGGGAAATCAAAGTCAGTATATTTCATCTTGGTTTTTAATCTTTCAAAAAGAAAATATTCCCTGTCCATTGGAAAAGCTGTGCTTTCAGCACCTAGCATTCCAATGTCATCTTTTAAAATATTGAAATTCAAAATAAATGAGAGCTAATGATCCCAGGGATTTCTTTAAATGAAGAACTTCAAAAGTTCCTCTGAGAGTCAAGTCAACAAAGACCTACTATGTGCCAGGCACTATGCTAATTATCAGGGATACAAAGATGAGCAAAAACCAGACCCGAAACCTCAGAGTTTTTTGCCCTCAGGGACTTTACTTTCTAATGGGGGAGACAGTGTACAAAAGGCTATGTATAACAAGATGGGTAAATGAGATAGACTCTCAGAGCGGGAGCAGAAAGAATAACATTTGGATATAATACGTGAGAAGAGATCTCAGTAGATATTTGAAACCTGAACGATTTCGGCTTTCAGTTAAATGCAAGAAGCTTTTTCAAAACACAAACTTTGTATTCCCTAATATCTCTGCTCTCCTCATAGATGGGAGCAGATTCCAACATCCCAATGGAATAATCAATGAGCATTTATTAAGCAACGACTATTTGCCAGGCTATACAGCAGAGGAATACGAAGACAAAAGGGTTAGGAGATGTTGGCCATGAACACAACACATTTTGGTATAACTGAGATTTGAAAATCATAGTCCTAGAAGCTTTTTTCCTAGAAGGCTGGATTCACATGACAGCTGAGATTCTGTTCCAGCTCTGCAGAGCATCTACAAAGGATAACTCTTAAAAAAAAAAAAGTCCTGGTGCTACTTCATAATCAAAATAGATGGCATTTAGACAGTCTTTCAAGGGTTTGACAAAGCGATTTGCAAATATTATCTCATTTGATCCTCATGACAATCCCTGAGTGAGGTGCTATTATTTTTGTCATTTTACAAATGAGGAAACTGAGACTAGAGAAGAAAAGTAATTTGTTTAGGATCACATAGGTAAGAAGATGTCTGATGCCAGGTCAGAACGTACATCTTCCCTGACTCCAAACCTGCTCCTCTATCCACTGAGCCACTCCCCTGGCTGCGTTTCATGCAACTAGAGGAAGCAAAATTATTCTTATACAACATGTTCTGGACTGTGTACACTTTCACAGCTTTGCATATATATCTTTGTGCATGTATAATGCTGTGCGAATACATATGATACATTATTACATGATATATTATAAATATGTATGTATTATATATATTATAAAGAATGAATGTGTGTACAATGATGTAAAAATACAGAGTACTATTTTTTAATTGAAAATTTTTATTTAATTTAGAATTTTCCATGGTTACATGATTCATGCTGTTCCCCTCCCCTCCTCGCACCACTCTCCCTTAGCCAATGAGCAGTTCCACTGGGTTGGAATAATAATAATACATAGTTCATTATTACTAAATCTATAGTATATATGTGTGTGTGTGTGTAATGCTGGGAGGATACATATAATACATTATTACATGGTATATAATATATACTATGAATGTGTATATAAGACTTTGAAAATGCATGGTGCATTATTATGTACATTATTATTATATATAGTACAGACATATATAAATGTAATACATTATAAAATATATTATATGGTATGAATGTGTATATAATACTGTGAAAATATATAGTACATATTACAAAATATATGGTATATATGTGTGTATACTGCTTTGAAAATACATATAATAATTATTACAGAATATAGAATATATAGTATGAATGTGTAAATTCTTCTATAAAAATCCATATAATGTGTTATTACAGAATATAGGACATATAGTATGAATATGTGTATACTGCTGTAAAAATACACATAATGGATTATTATATAATATATAATATATATCTGTCTGCTGCTTTGAAAATAAATATATTACATAAAAATAATATAGTATGAATATATATGGCTATGAAAATATATAGTACATTATTACATAATTTATATTATATATGTATAATGCTCTGAATATATAGAGTACACTATTATGCAATATATAGTATGAATGTGTATATAATTCTGTGAAGGTACATAGTACATTATTACAGAATATATTATAAAGTATATATATATGTGTGTGTGTGTGTGTATACTGCTGTAAAATACATATAATACATTATAATATATAATGCATTCTATGGTATAGGTGTGTGTCCCCACACACTAAATTGTGGAATATATATACTTAAAAGATAACAGCGCCGGGACCTAAACTAGCTGATCCCCTCCAAAAATTTTTTCCCAAAGAGTGAAGGGCAACAAAAGCCACAGGTTGTTGCTCTATTGAGCTTGCAAAGCTTTCTGCTACAAGGATTGCTGGGGCTCTAGAACTCAGGCTCAGTCCCAGGGTTGTGGGTGGGAACCCAGCCCAGCCCAGGGGTAATTATATAGAGGGCATGACAAACATATGAATACGGCCTAAAACCTGTGTTAAATAGCACATGCCTTACAAATCTTGCACAAGATTTCAGTGCTGCCTCTCACAGCTTATGATGTTATTTACTTTTATCCAAAAGCCACCCTCCCCACAAGAAAACTATGGGGGGGGGCATCAAACAGCTGCAGTCTTATAGCTATTATTTTTAAAAGGAAAAGAAAAAACCATCTGGCCAAATGATGAAGGTGATAAGATGAGAGGGCTTCACCAATGAGTGGCAATGACAGCTGGAAGTGAAGGAGGGAGCCCTGCCTGGGCAGCAAAAAAGAACACCAAAGAACAGGCAGGAAAGGGCCTCACAGACACAAACTTGTGCTTGAAAAGACTTGGAGGAAATGGATGCTGAATTAAAACCAACAGATAGCAAAACAAACCAACCAACCAACCTCTGAGGTATAGTAGGGGAAGACATCACCCCCCCACCAAAAAAAAAAAATTGAGAGAGAGAGA
>NC_058135.1:58531769-58554802 GCF_016433145.1 Gracilinanus agilis
TTGGGGAGGCGAGAGAGACAGAGAGAGAGAGAGAGAGAGAGAGAGAGAGAGAGAGAGAGAGAGAGAGAGAGAGAGAGAGAGAGAGAGAAGAGGAGAGGGAGAGAGAGAGGAAAAGGGAAAGGGGGAGAGAATAGAGAGAGAGAGAGACAGGGACCAGAGACACAGAGACACAGAGACAGAGAGTAGGGGGGAAGAGAGAGAGAGAGAGGGAGGGGGGTCCATCTTGCCACTAGGTAATTGGAACTCTGAGGGAGTCTTGGTCTCAAAGAACAAAGAAATAAGACTAAAAATATTTGACCTATATGGATGACTAGGCAAATCATTGCCTCTCATAGCTTTGGGTTGCTCCTTAGTAAAATGTGGGGATTGGACCAAATGGCCCCAAAGGTTTTAGAATCATGGGACCATAATTTGAGACTAGAATGGATCTTAGAGATCATTTAATTCTGATCTCCTAATTATACAGAGAATGAAAGAGATCTAAAGTGAATATAACGCTAAGCTTGGAGTTAGATCTTCAGAGTTTAAATCCTGCTTCAGACACTTGGTGTCTTTGACCTTGGACAAGCCATCTAATGCATCTCAGCCTCCATGTTCTTTTTTTTTTTTTTTAAACCCTTGTACTTCGGTGTATTGTCTCATAGGTGGAAGATTGGTAAGGGTGGGCAATGGGGGTCAAGTGACTTGCCCAGGGTCACACAGCTGGGAAGTGGCTGAGGCCGGGTTTGAACCTAGGACCTCCTGTCTCTAGGCCTGACTCTCACTCCACTGAGCTACCCAGCTGCCCCCTACCCCATGTTCTTTTTGACAAAATGGGATGTTGGCACCCACCTCAAGAGGAGATTGTGAAACATTATATAAGTATTCATTATTGTTATTGTTATTATTATTATTATTATTATTATTATTATTAGCCAGTGTCCCACAGATAGTACATATCTGAGGCTGAATTAGAAACCAGGTCTTCTACCCTCAAAGTCCCAGACTCTACCTGTTTTATCACACAGGTCTAAATCTATGATCCTCTGATATAGAATGATTATAAAGAAATAGCTATTAATATTGAGTTTGGTTTTACAATCTGTTGATAAGGCACAGATTTCATTTTTTCCAGTTGAGCATTTGAGCTGTTTGTAAAAGATATTTCTGAAACCTGTCATTAGAAAGGGGCTTAGTTACTGAAGAAACAAAAGCTAAAAATAATAATCACACTTTAAGAACTAAGGCACCCCAAACTTCCTTAAACCACCCTGCTGAATATTTCACAACTACTTCCATTTACTAAAGGAATTCTCCTAAGCCCCTGAGCCCTGTTGGGCTAATGATCAAATGTCAGGAATAATTAATTGTGGAAGTTAGCTTTTTAAAAATCTGCTGTGATGAACCCAAGATGGCCAGCTGTAAATTAGGACTTTTATGAACTAAAACTTAAATGAGTTTTTTAAAAAGTTGAATTCCTGGAAAGACCTAGCTAGGTCAATCATGTTTTTGAAAAAAAATCAAATCACCCAACTCTCCAACCAATAACTAAATCTTTCTATAATCAAGCCCAGTAAAACAATTAATCAAAGGGATTCTGAAATGAAGACCAAATATGTGAAGGTAGAAAATATTGAATGCTCTAGAAGATTTACTGAAAGTCAACAGTTATAGGCAATGCCCGGAGGGCATCTTAGACACTGGTGTGAAGCAACAGGACTCCAGGAAAAGCTGATCTAAAAAGGTGGTAATCAGAACAGTATGGCAGAATGCAATCAGCCAGTAGCTGGTGATTGACAAGAGTGTTCAAAAGAAAATGAAAGATTTGTGAGGCTCACAAGCCAAAATGAAACTATGGGCTGTGACACATGAGATGTTGCACCTGGTTTATTTTTTGTTGCTTTAACCCATTCAGGAACTCCATTAGTTAACCCTTCTACGTAACCCTGATTTTACATTAGGATTTCCAGATAATGAAAACACTTTTCTCCACTCCTCCAACACAGTTTAGATTTCTGACAGAGATAATTGGCTTTCACTCCACCATAGTCTGCATTGCTGGGGAATTTGCATTACTGCTATGCAGATGAAATAAATGACACTTTCTTGCATTAAAAGTATCTCTCTTTTTATCAGGATCAGGATCAGTAAACTGTTTAAGTATCTGCTTCTAAGTTGCTGGCGTTTTAACTTGAGCATTAATACAACTCTGAAATATCATTTTCTTTTGGTACCTCGATCCTAATTTGAATATATGTTAGTTTCATGATATTTACAAACCTTGATAAAACTGGTAGATTCTTTTTGTAACAAAATCTAAATAAAATGTCAGGGAAGAGCAGAAATACCCTGGAATTGTTACCATTCATATTATCCTTGAAGGTAGAGATGGTGTGAAATATAGCAGAAAAAAATGCTAAACAAAGAGTCAATAATCATATGCTCCAATTCTAGCTTATGTCTTTACTAGTTACTAGTTGGACAAGTTGCTTTATCAATCAAAAATTTTAAGTACCTACTATGTGCGAGGCACTGTGCTAAGTGCTATGGATACAAAAGGAACATATTGTCACTGCCTTCAGGGAGCTTACAATCTCCTTGAAGATTAGTAACTTCTCTGAACCTTAGTTTTCTCATCTGTAAAATGTAGATAATTATATATGTATTATCTACCTCATGTTCAGTCCATAAACATTGAATAAACATCTACTATATGCCAAGCACAGGACTGTTGTGAAGCTTTTGGTAAAAAAGTAAAGCAGTATAAAAATCTGAGATATCATTTAGTGCTACTTTATAGATATTTGTTGACTTGGCTATAATCTCTGTGAAATATTTCTATTAGCCACAATGTATTCTTTTCCTATCTATAGTCCTTTAGAGAATCAAATGAGATAATATTTGCAAAAAGTGTTTAGAGGGAAGCTGAGTAGCTCAGTGGATAGAGAGCCAGACCTAGAGATGGGAGGTCCTAGGTTCAAATCTGGTGTCAGACACTTCCCAGCTGTGTGACCCTCGGCAAGTCACTTGACCCCCATTATCTAGCCCTTACCACTCTTCTGCTTTGGAGCCAATACACAGTTCTGACTCCAAGACAGAAGGTAAGGGTTTTTTTAAAAAGTGTTTAGCATAAAACTCAACACATAGTAGGTACTTTTATTGTTGTTGTCATGTTTTATTCTGCATGATTTCATTTGGGATTTTCTTGGCAGAGGTATTGGAGTGGTTTGCCATTTCCTTCTCACTTTACAGATGAGGAAATTGATGGAAACAGGATTAAGTGACTTGCTCAGGGTCACACAGCTGGGAAGTGTCTGACACCAGATTTGAATTTAGGAAGACGAGTCTTCCTGCCTCCAAGGCCAGTCTGTCCTCTATCCACTGTGCCACTTAGTTGCCTAAATTATTTCCTTCTTCTCTTTTTCTTCCCACCCCACCCCCCACCTACTTAAAGGAAGAGAACACTTCAGAACAAGGTCTCCTACGAGTACCCATAATCAGAACGTAGTCTCAATTATCTTAAAAGTAGTTTTCCAAAGTGATCTCTTTGATAGAGGGCCAGTTCAAAGCTCCCTCCTACAACAGCATACATGGGCTCCCCTGAATTATTTGCCCATCATTAAATAGTTGTACGTTACATAGATATAGATGGTCTAATGTTTCAGTGGATTCTCACTATAAGAAATTGTCATCAATCATGCCTTAGGTGAAGAAAGGTACTGAAATCTGTACCAACAGAAGCATGAGAATAAAAGGTTTCCATCACCCATGGTCTGCTTTCCAATTCATTGAAAAGACATTTGTTCAGGTAGTTAGGTGGCTCATGGATTGACAGAGAAGCCAGGAGGTCCTGGGTTCCAATTTGACTTCAGATACTTTCTAGCTGGGTGATCCTAGGCAAGTCACAACCTCCATTATTGTTCTTCTGCCTTGGAACCAAGAGACAGTATTGATTCTAAGAAAGAAGGTAAGGATTAATTTTTTAAGCATTTATTCCATGCCTAACAGTGTGGGTCAAACATTGAATTAAGTACTCTAGATACAAAGATAAAAGTGAAATAATCTCTACCCTCTAAGATCTTATATTCTATTGGAGAGACGAATATATCATGTAGACATGTATGTATGTGTATGTCTTTATGTGTGTATATATCATATATAAATATTATGTAGGTATATATACATGTATCATATATGTGTATTTTATATGTTTTCTATTTGTGTATGTGTAAAGGCATATAGCAACTGGGAGGGATCAGGAGAAATGCCTAGGTAGGAAGTAGCACTTAATCTAAGCCATGAAGGAAGCTACAAATGAAATCTGATGCCTGAAGGAAGCTGAGATGAGGAAAGAGGGCATTCCAGGCATGGGGGACAGCCTATACCAGAAGAAGGAGATGAGAGATGGAATGTCACAGGTGGGGAATGGTAAATAGCCTGCTTGGGCTGGAATGTAAAGTGTGTGAAGGAGAATAAATATGCACAAAGACTAGAAACATAAGTGACAGTTACATTGGAAAAGCAATAGAAGAGCATGTATTTTGTCATAGGGGCTATTGGGAGCCAAGGGAGTTTTTGAGCATGGAGCGTGTGGCATGTGCTTTAGGAAAATCAGTTTGGCAGCTCTGTGAAGAGTGGACTGGGCAGATCAGGACTAGAAGCAAAGGGGCTAATTAGAAGGCTAACAAAGTCATCCAAGTCAGATAAAAGTCTCAGTTGAGTGGTGGTCATGTGAGTAGATTGAAGGGGATGGAAACAAGAAATATCATGAAGGTAAAAATCAAAAAACCTGTTGAATGATTGGTTATGAGAATGGGGAGGAGGAGAGCAAGAATGACTCTGAGATTACACCTAGCCTTTGATGAAATACAAAAAGAAGTTGGGGGCTTTTAAGGAGAAACAAAATGAGTTGTTTTAGAAACAATGAGTTTAAGATGCCTACACAACCATCCAGCTGGAAAAGTCAAGTCAACAAACACTTAATAAACATTTACTGTGTACCCAATAATTTTATAAGCAAGTTCTACGAGAAGATGAACCTAGTGGTGGTGTAGCTTTGGACAAATTGCAGAGAGGGAATTGCATGCTGGGAAAGATGAGAATCTCAATCTGTTCCCTCTTCCCATATGATCAAAGGATGATCTTCTGCACTTTGAAAAGCTAGAAAATTTTGACTTCCCATATACATATTGGCAGCAGTGTCTCAGGAGCAGCATTCAGTTTGGTAACAAATTAGATGCACTGAGGAAAAGGTGATTTCAGGATTTCTTTTATAAGGAACTCAGCAGAGAGCTATCCATACCACAGAAGAAACCTCACTAAAATTCCTCAGAGAAAAGGACTTGTATCCAACCAAGAGTTCCCATTCACCCAGGCCCTCTCGCAATTTTTCCAGCTCTAATTTGACCTGGACCTTCCATATTGGACCTGCAGCTTTGTCATTTAGGATGTGGCCCCACTGATTGATGACTGAATGAATGCAAACTAGCCCATTTAGTTCATAATACTTACTCTCTGACCCTAGACATCAGAACATGTTTCAGTTTCCTATGCTATTCACTCATTCACATTGGACATCTCTCCATCTGTCTCCTGCTACCTGAATACCCACAACTCTGTTACCTCCCTAGGACAAAATTTCCCTCCCTGGTCATATTTTTTTTCTATGTACCATCTTCCCGTATCAGCACATTTAGGACAGAAATTGTATTTTTTAATCTTTGTATCACCAGTGCTAGCACAGTATCTGCCAGACAGTAACTGCTTAATAAATGCTTCTTTATTCATTCACTTGCATCCAATGAGCTGTTGGTGATGCAGAATCTCAAGAGAGAAACTAGAGTTAGCTCTATAGATCTGGGAGTTTTGAGACCCAATGTGCTCACAAAAAGAAAATGTGGGTACACAAACACATGTAATGATGTGTAATGTAAAGAAATGGATCCAGAAAAGAACACTGAGAAGGAAGATCACCACACAGAACTAGGATCATGGCAGGTTGGGTCTCTGGGGGATTTGCACAGACATCTAGGAGAAAACCCAGGAGGCAGCAGAGTCACAAAAATACAGGAAGAAGAGTTTCCAGAAGGAGGAGGTAGTCAACAAATGCTATGGAAAAATCAAGAAGGATGAGAAGAATCCATTGAATCTGGCAACTAAGAGATCCTAGATAGCTTTGGCAAGAACAGTCTCCAATGACTGATGAGGATAGAAGCAAAATGACAAGAAGTTGAATAATAAGAGGGAAGGAATTGGAAGCAACTTGTGTAGATATCTTCTCCCTCCCTCTCCAAGAGTTTGGGTCTTAAAGGGAGAGAACATAGAGAAAGACTTTGGGAATAGTCTGGTCAAGTGAAAACTTTTTTTTTAAGGACAGAGGCTATTCAGACATGTTTGTAAGCACCAGGAAAAGAGAAACCGAAAATTAGAAAGTGGGGAATAATTTGGACTGGGGAGGTTGGGTCAAGCTGCTAGAAGAAGGATCATATGAGTGGTGGCTGAATACATTTGGTTCTTCAAAGCAATCACTGTGTATCACTACCACTACTACCCACTAGTCTTGGGCAATGACCAGTATCAGTTGGGTTCTGTTAATTCTCTTTACCTATGCTGCTTATTTCTTCTATAGCAGTTTTGTCTCTACAATTTATATTTTACTCTTCTCAGTTTGATTTTGTTTAACCCTTACCTTCCGTCTTGGAGTCAATACTGTGTATTGGCTCCAAGGCAGAAGAGTGGTAAAGGTAGGCAATGGGGGCCAAGTGACTTGCCCAGGGTCACACAGCTGGGAAGTGCCTGAGGTCAGATTTGAACCTAGGGCCCCCTGTCTCTAGGGCTGGCTCTCGATTCACTGAGCTACCCAGCTGTCCCCTTCAGTCTGATTTTTTTTTTATCTGTAATGACAAATAGTCATTCAATATGGTAAGAAAATCTTTAAGGCAATTTTAAAATTAGGAATCAAGAGAATTTCAAATTTATAAAAGACAAGTGCTATGGTAGAGACTAGAACACTGGAACTTCTTGAAGTTTTAAAAAATCTGACCTTTAAGTTAGAGGTCACTTTTCTTATGGAATAAAAGCAATCTGTTTTACCTGGAGTAGCTATCAAGGTGAGATTTATCAACTGCATCAAAATGATACTGGGTTCTTTTTTAATAGGATCTGCCTGCTGGCAAAAGGGGTTCAGGATCAATAGGGGCCTCCCAATAAAAGTGGCTTCTGTCTCCAGACTTCACCATCTCAGTGGAACTACTAGAGGCATTTTATTTTATTTTTTTATCTCTTTTCTTCTGTCTTAGTCTCAATTGTAAAGCAGAAGAAAAGTCAGGATGAGATCATTGGAGATAAGTGACTTGCCCAGGGTTACACATCCAGGAAGTATCTGAGGCCCCATTTGAACCCAGGTCCTTCTGATTCCAGACAGGGTGCTACCTAGCCACCCCCTATAATCATTTTAACATAATTTTTCCTATCAATTTAATAAACACAAATATTTAAATAAACAAAGAACAGAAAAGATTATATATGAAACTATGAAATGCTATTATGTCCAGTTTTGTAAGTATGTATTAAATTTAATAAGGGGGGTGGTGCAGATAGGTTTTTCAGTGGATTGAGAGCCAAGACTGGAGCTGGAAGATCCTGGGTTCAAATGTGACCTCTTCCTAGCTGTGTGACCCTTCACTTAACCCCATTGCCTAGTCCTTGCCATTCTTCTGTCTTAGAACCAATACACATTATGATTCTAAGTCATGAGGTAAGGGTTTAACAAAATTTACTATAGGAATAGGGATTTCTATTATTTCATTCATGTAAGGAGCACCTAGATGAGGAAACTATGTACCAACATAGTTGATGTCTTCTCTGCAGGAGAATTACTCAGAGCATTGACAAGTTAAATGATTTGTCTTTGGTCACACAGACAACGTCTTTCAAAGGGGAGTCTTGAACATAGCTCTTCCAGGGTCCAAGGACAGTTTTCTATCCACTAAAGTACCACTGATTCTCAAATCGGACACCTTAGGAACAAAGTTGGCCAGTTTGTTCATGTCCCTTTCTAAATTCCTCACTACTTGCTTCCGTGTATTTTTTTATTGGTTCTAAAGTGGAAGAGTGGTAAGGGCTAGGCAAAAGAGGTAAAATGACTTGCCCAGGTTCATACAGCTAGGAATCTTCTATGTGATTTTAAATGTCTCACTGATGTACTTTTTTTTTCATCAGTATCAGTGCCTGCTCCTTCTTCCAAAGGGAAACTCCACTTCCAAAGACTTCCAAAGACCACTTGTGTTACAAATTGGAGTTAAACAAGAAAAATCCACCTATTGGCCATTTCTGAAAATGCATGTTTCATTCTATATCTTTTTTCATCACCTCCACCAAGAAGAGAGTGGCATGCTTTTTTTTTTATCAGTATTCCGAAGTGAAGATGGATCAGCCTGGGGATCAGAGTTCTGAAATCTTTCAGAGTCGTTTTCCTTTATTATGTCATCTTCCTCTACGATTGTCTCCTGAATCTGCTCTCTTCCCTCCCTATAAATTCATATAAATTTTCTCCGGCTCCTCAGAAGCCATTATATTTGTCATTTCTTAGGGTACAATATTATTTCATTCTTCTATTCAGTCATCATATAAATTCATGGGACTCCCTTTCTTTCCTTCTTTGATACAACAAAAAAATGTAACTATACTATTTGTGAATACATAGGACTATCCCCTCTGGTTTTTGGTGTTTTTTTTAACCCTTATCTTCTGGCTTAGAATTAATACGGTGTATTGGTTCTAAAGCAGAAGAGTAGTAAGGGCTAGGCAATAGGGGTCAAGTGACTTGCCCAGGGCCACACAGCTAGGAAGTGTCTGAGGCCAGATTTGTTTGGTTTTTTATCTCTTTGAGGTATATGCCTAGCAGAAGTATTATTCTGTTGAAGGAAACATGTTATTTTGTGGTTTGGGGGGTTTAATTCCAAATTGCTTTCCTGAATGATATGAAAGGGAGGCTTTTCCTGGTCCCCTGAACCTCCCCACCATAGTTACTAATATTTTCCATTTCAGATTACCTTGCATCTACTCATTAAATATCTTATATGCATCTAGTTGCTTATACGTGGTATTCCTTATCAGAGAATGTGTGCTTGTTGAGGACAGAAACTTTATTTGGAGGGGCCTTTCTCTGTATCCTCTGTGCTTGGCACATAATAAATGTTTAATAAAAGTTTATTGACTGATCATTTGGTGGACAGATTGATGAGTCCACTTCACAGTTCTGCCAAAAGAGCAATAGTGAGCCTGTTCTTCCAAACCGTGCCTGCTTAATAATTGCCATTTTCCTCTTTTGTCATCTTTGCCAGTGTAATTCCATGATCCAACTAAACTCTTCAGGACCAGGCATCTGACCTTTCATTTGATTCAAGGATATGGGAGTGATTCACCTCAACCCTCAGAGCCTTGGAAAGCTGGAAACTTATTCTACTCTTCCAAAAATATGAAAAACGGCTCAAAGGGATTATATAGAAACATTTTCCCAGAGCAACAATATTAAAATATCACCAAATGCTTGCATAGATTTGGATTTTAAGATCTTGCCTCTAAATCTAAAACAAATTGATTTCTAGGGAGGAGGAATCCCATGGAGCTGTCTACAGGTCTAGGAGGTGCTTATGTCTACACCACTATTTAATCTCCAGTGAATTTTAAAATGAAGCTGTCTCCAAATATTTGGAATGTATATGCAGCCATCTACCAATTTTTAGAATAAGCTAACATGAAAATTCAAGAAAGACAGACTAGAAGAGGCAAAACAGTGTGAATTCAACAACGGCTCTGCAAAATTCCTAAATCAACTTCTAGCTTCCCAATCATTCTGATGTTTTCTGTGCTGCATAGAAGCCCAGCCTTGAAGTAATGTTGCATGCTTGACTGATATAAACACAATCCATAATTTATATTGCCTACTGTGTCACCCTACAGGATGGAGATGAATAATTCTTAGAAGTCTTGCTTTATCTGCAGTTATCTACTACAGCTATATAGGAGTCTGTCGAGGTCAGATGTGCTATTAGTAAGTGCTTAATTCCCAGGAAAGCAAGTTTCATTCTAGGTAAAAATGAACAGAGATAGCTTTGAGCTCGACTAAGATGTATTTTGTTGAATTTAAGTAAGAAAGAATGGAGGTGGAGATAAAGTGAGATGAGGCTTTGTCAGATTACTTGTAAGAAAATAAAAATGAACTAATTTGGGACTTGGAATATTTCCATATTGTAGTCTATATTTCTATATAGAATATTCTGTTATATATTTTATATATTTCTGGGCAGCTGGATGGTGTAGTGGTTAGAAGAATAGCCTGAAGTTAAGAAGACTCAACTTTATGAGTTCACATCTGACCTCAGACTTGTGTGATCTTGAGCAAGACACTTAACTCTGTTTGCCTCAAAAGCTCATCAGAAGCGGGAGCAGCAAATGGCAAGCCACTCAAGTATCTCTGCCAAGAATACTTCAAATGGAATCACCACTGAAAAAATGACTCGATAACAATATTTCTATAGGATACAATCACCAATACCTTTCTGTTTGTTATAGGTAGATTCTTGAATCTAAAAGGTTAATTCACCTTTTCCATTTGGATTTTTTAAGAAACACTCTGGCAATTTCTACTTATTTTACATTACTGCTCTCTGCTCCCACCACACATTTAGCCAAATAAGCCTTTTTTCTCTTTGGTCTTCTACTCCAGACTTTTTCCCTGTCCTGTACTCAAAGCCTGAGAAGTAATCCCTCCTTCCTCTTGCCTCTCAGAATGCTTAGTTTTCTGCAAAACTCACTTCATATGACACCTCCTACATGAAATCTTTTCTGTCTTCCCCCTCAGCTGCTTGTGCTCCCTCCCCCACAAAATTATTTTGTATTTATTTTGCATATAATTATGTGCATTTGTTATTGTAACCCTTGATAGAATACAAGCTCTCTGAGCATGGGACTGTTTCATTAACGTCCTGAAAGCTGCCCTGCCTGGCCACTTAATAAAGCTTGAGGAATTGACTGAAATAATCATGCATGTGTCGATTTTGACTATAGGGCAAAATGATCTTAAGCTGTATGCTAGGAAGATTAAAGTTTCTCCTTTCCTTTTTAAACTCTTATGTTATATCTTAGAATCAATACCATGTATTTGTTCCAAGACAGAAGAGAGGTAAGGGCTAGGCAATGGGTATTAAGTGACTTGCCCAGGGTCACACAGATAGGAAGTGTCAAAGGCTAGATTTGAACTTGGGACCTCCTATCTCTAGGCCTGGCTCTTGATCTACTGACACCCAGCTGCCTCCTTTCCTTTTTTTCTAACATAATTTTTTTTACCTTAAAAAGACTACTTTAAAAGACCAACTAAGACATGAAAACAAATTTGAAATCACAGAGAACAAGTAGAAAGTGGAGAAACGAAGGAATGTGTGAAAGAAAACAGATGTATTGTGTTGATGACATTTTAGGAAAGTAAAGGACTTAACCAGACAAGGCTAAATTACTTCCATTGTGAATTTAGCTCTTCTAGGGACCATCCAGTGCAAGAAAAGGTCAATATTCTATTTGGAAAGCACAATAAATTGGACCACCAGACATGGTGGAGACCTCTTCTGATCCCTCCACTGCTACACTAGCCGAACTGTAAGTTTCCAAATTGGTAAGACCTCTGCTGGCACAGCAGTCAACTTTCCCCTCTCCACAATTACCTTGTAAACACTATATGAGAAGAAACAAAATATATATGAAGTAAACACTGAAGTAAACACTTCATATATATTTTGTTTCTTCTCATATAGTTTCCCTTAATAGAATGTAAGTTCTTTAAGGGGAGTGACCCTTTCTTCTTTGTCTTTGTATCCCAAGTACCTGGCTTCTAATAGACATCTTGGATACTGCTTGATTATTGATGAAAATAAAATCATTCATTGAAGATTGTCCTCCACTAAAGTCCTGTTCTGATTCCTAATCATCATGCAGAGAGGACCCTCAATCAGTGTGGAAAGACACAGACATGTGTATTGCTTGAGAGTCGGACTAAATTCAGAAAGTTGCTCATCATGTGATGAATGATTATGACCACATTAGCTCATGAAAAAGTCTACTAAATTATGGAAAGGGCTGAGGTTTGTATATGATAAGAGGATCTTTGAAGGGCTAAAAATGAAACATTTTGGATTTTTTTTCAGCTATTAGAATTTATAATATCTGGAATAGAAACTGAAGAAAGTAAATTGAAGAAGTCAGGGGGAAGGGTTGTGGGGTGACATGATGTTATCAGGTCTAATAATATAAATATATAATTTAATTTAAATATGTCTTATTTAATATACAATTTTAAATTCTATAAGAAAAATAATACTTCGTCAACCAGAAAGACTAACTCTGGGAACTAAAGTAGCATTTCTACTGAAATTCAAGTCAGTTTGAGATTTTTGGTTGTCATCATTCAGTCATTCCACTGTGTCCAACTCTTTGTGACCCCATTTGGGGTTTTCTTGGAAAAGATACTCAAATGGTTTGCCATTTCTATTTTCAGATTGTTTTACAGATGAGGAAACCAAGACAAACAGGGTTAAGTGACTCATCTAAAGTTGAATTTGAACTCTTCTTCCTGACTCCAGGCTCTATCTACTGTGCCACCTAGATGCCTAACTATTAGGTTACCTACTCTTTACTGTAAGCAAACATTAACTGATTATTTACTGTATAACATTATATCATATACTTCATGTGTTACCAACTCTAGAGAACAGATGGAACCCACCCCAATCGAACTGATCATTCAAAGATAGAAATGAGACAGGAATGCACAAATTAAATAAATAATACAAAATAGCAATTGAACACACACAGAGCTATACCAAAAGCTAATGCAAACAGGAAGGAAAATTCAGGATTAAGAAAAGTAGTTTTCCCAGTGTGGATTAGAGGATCTCTTGAGACACTTTTGTGGTTTTTCCAAAGGTTAAAATTATTTTCCTAATAATAGTAGGACATTTAATTGCTAATACAGTAAATATTGATACACATATGTCAAATAAAACAAAAACCCTTTGAAGAAGAGGATCTTCAATCATTTTTTAAAGTATGAAAGTGTAAGAATTGAGTCTAAAAAGCTTCAGTACCACTTCCTTGGAGATAATTTTGTTCCTCTCCTTTCCAAAACCATAATTTTGGAAGCGGGATTTCTCCCTGCATTTATTCACCAATCAGACAAAAGCTGAGCATAATGTTTCTGACTCAAGGGATGTTTGAACCTTTCCAAGCATTGTGTCTTTCTAATTCATCTCACTTGAATAGGCTTAGATTCAAGATTCCTTCCCAGGTGTCAATTAGGACCAGTTTTATTTATATATTGTATTCAGAATGCAACAAATACGAGAAATAAATGAGAGAAAGCTGTTGAAATTAATAGCTCTAAAAATAAACACCTACATTAAAAACAAAGACAGTTTTTATTGCCAATTTATTTTTATAGGATAGAACAGAGGGACTAATTTAGTTATCGTTGTGACACCGGGAGGCATTTTAAAAAAATCCTCTACAAAAGTTGTACCTCAAAGCCACATTGTGTTTTGGGGGTAGGCAGTGACATTGGAATGAATTCAATTCCACAAGTATTTATTGAGCAACTACTATATGCCAGGCAAGTAACTGGAGATAAAATGGCATTAAATAGTCCCTGCCCTAAGGAGCTTGTACTTTACCAAGTGTAAGACAAGGTGTTAAAAAAATACAGAAATAGAAAATGGACCTGAAGACATTTTAGGACTGGAGAGCACTAATAAACAGGGGGACTAGGAAAGGAGAGATTGTGAGTTCTGTGTAGCCAGAACAGGACCTAAATGACCCAGTAGATAGAGTTTGACTCTTGTCTCAGGAGGAACTCAGTTCATAGATAGCTTCAGATACTTACTATCTGTGTGACTCTGGACAAGTCAGTTAAACTTTGTCTCAGTTTCGTCAACTATAAAATAGGGATAATAACATCTACCTCACTAGGTTGTTGGGAGAATCAAATGAGAAAATTTTTGTGAAGGGCCTTAACACAGTGTTTGGAATGCAGGCTTAATAAATGCTTATTCCTTCCCTTTCTCCCTCCTTCATTTCTTTCTTTTCTCATTTTTTCCTTCCATCCTTCCATCCATCCATGCATCTATTCATTTATCCATCCCTCTATCCTTGGATGCTACTGATTTGGAAAGACTTTGAGTAGGAGCCTGGTGACAGACTAAGCTTCTCATCTGAAGATAAGGCTGGCTGTCATCCTGAGGAGGTTTATACCCAAAGGGCTGTCTACCAGGTAATGAATGGCTGATTGATTTGGGGCATAGCAAATAATCAGACAGCTACAAAGGCCTAGAAATTGTGTTCTGCATTAGTAGAAGAAATACCCTCAGGAATAAATTCAGAGACATTTTGAAGAATAGAAGCCAATTCTTGGCTAGCAAGAGCTAGCAAGGACCTTTGAGGTTATCAAGGCCAATTCTCTCATTTTACAGATGAGAAAACTGAGGCCTTAAACCAGGGGTCAGCAACCTTTTTGTCCGTGAGAGCCATAAACGCCACGTTTTTTAAAATGTAATTTCATGAGAGCTGGACAGTGCTCTCAGTGCACGCTTCTGTAACAGCACCTGAAAAAAAAAATGGACTTTATGGCTCCTGCAGAAAGAGCCATATCTGGCCCTCAAAAGAGCCAGATATGGCTCAAGAGCCATACGTTGCCGACCCCTGCCTTAAACATTTTCAGTGGCTTGCCCAGGGCCATAAAGCTAGTATCTCAGTAAGATTCAAACTCAGGTTGTCATAACTCCAAGGTCAGAATTCTGAGTTTTACTTAAATTATATGGTTCACATGTGCATTTTCATTAGTTGTCCTCCATTCCTGGAAACTTCTTCTCTTCTCTGTTTCCTTCCCTCCCTGGCTTCCTTCAAGTCCCAGTCAAAATATTGCCTTCTCCAAGAGGCCTTTCCCAGTCATCCTTCTTAATTTTAGTGCCTTTCCTCTGAGACTCCTTCTAATTTATACTGTATATATCTTTTTGTCCAAAGCTGTGTGCGTGGTGCTCCCCCAGAAGGCTGTGACCTCCCCCACCACCACCCGAGAGGAGGTACTGTTTTTTTCTTCACCCCCCCCCCATTGCTCATTGCTATTGATGACTCAACTTGACTAACTAGTTCCAATTTTCTAAGCACTGTGAATAAGATGGGCTATGAGAGCATCACTCATTACATCTGTCTTAACCCTCATGTATAAATAAATATGAGCCAAATACCTTGCAGAGTTTTATGAAAAATCCCCTCTCTTCAACTAACTAGTTATGCAGAAGTCACATAAATCCTTATCACTCCAGGGAGACGGAGTCCTAAAAATGAGCTTCTCTGCCTATGTGTATTTTAAAGAATAATATTTTAAAATGTTCTTAGAGTTATAAAGTTCCACCTGAGACAAGCAAAACATTTTGTGTGGAATCCTGGGAGTGCTTAATAAATACATATTGACAGACTGTAGGCTGAAAGGTTATGGCTGTGTGGTCTCTTGGTTTATTATTATGCTGTTAACAAGCCTTGATCGACTCTACCTTCCTCAGCTTCCTCTCCCCTCTAATTGGAGGGCTAGAGAATGGAGTACCAAATTCTTCCCAAGGCTTTCCTTTAAAAAAAATAAAAGCCTTTACCTTCTATCTTAGAATTGATACTAAGAACTGATTCTAAGGCAGAAGGGGAGTAAGAGCTAAACAATTGGGGTTATTTGTCATATAGCTAAGAAGTCATCAGATCTGAACCCAAGTCTTCCCAGCTCTTCTCTCTACTTTGCTACCTAACTGACCCTTGATGCCTTCTTTTAAAGAGAGAAGAAACTGGACTCTCATTCACTCCTTTTTGTATCTGCTCTCCTGCCTGGTTTCAAATCTACAGATTAAAATGGTTCTGCACCGGGTGTATTCTGGTGTTCCTTTCCCCCCATCCCCACTCCTCTCTTCTGCCTCCTTTTGTGTATTGTCTCTCCCATTCGATTGCAATCTCCTTGAAAGTAGGGACTATTTTTCTCTTTATTGTGTCTAGCACTTTGCCTGACACGTCATTAGCACTTAATAAACCAGTGATAGTGGCCCTTGGAGTCAAGAAGAAAATAGTCATTGATTAACTACCTACTATGGGCCAAGTCCTGACTCTTGTAAGTGTTTCCATTCCCCTTCCAAGATGTGTGCTTAGTTATCCTTGATTTACCCCAATTCCACACTTACACTCTGACACACACTAGATGTGTGCCCTTGGGCAAGTCATTTACTTTCTTAGTTCTCAAGACAATTCTCTAGGACTGTGTTCCAGAAGGATCTTACTCCAATAGGTACAGGTAGTCTCCTTAAGAAGGAATTCCCTGGATTATCTAACTTCTTTAAATGTTATAGAAATAGAAATAGTGTATAAAAAGTCAGTCTCTGATTAAGAAAGACATAAATTTGAGTTCCATCTCTGTCAAATATTGCCTGTGTGACCTTAGTCTCTTACTGTCACCAGGAGATTCTCAAGAACAATAAGTTGGAGACCTGGTTCAGGTCTTCTCATTCCAAACCCAGCGGGACCCTTTAAAAAAGCTAAAAAAGCAAAACTATTTTCATTATTTTTATATTAGATGCAAATATACAGTATTTGTATTTTAAAATTCTCCTTCATTTTCCATCTAAATATCAGTGTGAAGCTGGATACTGTTCACATATTTGAACCAAATGAATATATTACATGTGACTGATTTCAGAAGCAGATATGAGAATCTAGTTGTCTTCTATTAAGTCCAGGTAAGTAAATGTATTTGCAGGGGGACCTAGGTAGCCCAGTGGATAGAATGCCAGTCCTGGAATCAGGAAGACCTTGATTCAAATCTTGCCTCAGATAATTTCTGGCTATGTGATCCTGGACAAGTCATTTAATTCCAATTGCCTAGCCTTTAGCATTCTTCTGTTTTAAAACTGATACTAAGCCAGAAGATGAGTGTTTAAAAAAATAGAGAGATTTGTAAAAATATGTAAAACAATGCTGCTCTTCTCACTGAACTTTTTTATTTTGGAAAATATAGCTATTTTTGTAGAAAATATATTATTTATGTGAACATATGATGTGTTAATTATTATTTTAAACAAACTAAAAATAACTATGTTAAAATTTATCGATTTAAATTTCTAATATGTTTGTATCAGTAGATATAACTCACATAAATAAAAGCTCTTTGGAGTCCTCAAATTTTAAGAGTATAAAGGGTTCCTGACACCTAGAAGTATGAGAATCATACACTACCCATTTTGTCCTTTGGTCTTTTTAGCTATTGTCCAGTTTTTCACAAGCTCATTTGGGGATTTCTTGGCAAATATACAGGAATGGTTACCCATTTCCTTTTCCAGTTCATTTTATAGATGAGGAAACAAAGGCAAATAGGATTAAGTGGCTTCCCTAGGGTCACACAGCTAGTTTTAAATGCCTGAATCCAGATTTGAACTTGGGAAGAGGAGTCTTCTTGACTCCAGGACCAGCACTCCATTCACTATGCCATCTGGCTGCTGCAAACTACCTGTCATCGTTGAGTCATTCTTAGTTGCATCAACTCTTTGTGATGCTATTTGGGATTTTCTTGGCAAAGACACTGGAGTAGTTTGCTATTTCCTTCTCCAGTTCATTTTACATATGAGGAAACTGAGGCAAACAGGGTGAAATGACTTGCCCAGGGTCACCCAGCTAATAAGTATCTGAGGCTAGATTTGAACTCAGGAAGATGAGTGTTCCTGACCCCAGACCCAACACTCTATCCAGTATACCAACCAAACTACTGATTCTGACTCTCAAATTCTTAAGTAAAATGGTTCCTTTTTGGCAGAATTCAGAGAAATAGCAACAAAGTATTTATGAAGCCTTTTTGTGACTTTAAACTTGAATGACATTAGATACTCACATCATAGACATAAACACACTGAAACGGCTATTGACTCACAAAAGCCGCTTCCAACAGCACTATTTAAGGCCAAAAACACTAGTGAACAAAATCAATGAGCAATAAATGGAGAGCATTTTCACTGAACTGGAAGACAGAACTAATGTGTTCTAATGGTAGTTACGCTAATAGTAAGAAATCTGAATGACATTATGTTAAAATCTTTTAAATCGTGCCTCCATCAAAGATTTAAATGTAACTTCTTGGGATCATAAATACATAAAATGACAGAAATGAAAAGGGCATTAGAGATCATTACAAAGGAGGAAAAGGAGGCAGAGAATGTGAAGCAACTTGGACGAAGCCACAAAGTTACTAAGAGGCAGAGTTAAGACCTTCCTACTCTAAACCCTTTGTTCTCCCTTTTACATCAGCCTGGCTCTCTGTATACCTAAGATGATCAATGTTGAGATTTTTATAAAGACATTACAAATAAATAATCTATATAAATATATTAATTTCCAAGGAAAATCTTGAAGGGGCCATATAGATGAAAAACCAGACCTCTCCCTCTTTATTAAAATAATAATTCTGAGCTGAGAAAAATCAATGTAGTCTAAATAAGACAAGAAATGTTACATTCTCCTCATCTTAGATGATGAAAGATAAACTGCCCAACAAAGTTAAGTCCCTGAAAGTAAAACGCTGGGATGAAAATAAAATTCTTAATGATAGAAAATAAAATACGATAATAAAAATAAAATTCTTAATGCCAGTATTATTTCATTGTGGCATTTAAATAGGTAGACATCCAGAAAAGTCAGACCCATTTTAGGATGGCTACATCAAACAAGAAGTCAAGAAAAAATAGTGCAATTGTTTGTGGGGGAAAGTTGCAAATTTAGGCCTCAAATTCCAGGCAGGAAAACCTTATCCATATTTATAAAAAGTTGGGTGAACCTGCCATTTCTTAGCTATTAAACTTATTCACAAGCATTAGGGCTGCCATTATTCACACAAATAGACCTGCACTCATAATCTAGCTTTGGTAATAGGTTGTTAGGTAATCTTGCATGGGAGCCTAATAGATAACACTAATTAAGAAGTCCTGTGAGCATTCTTGCATACTCATTATGGCGCATATTGGTAATTTCAATATCCTTAGCAAGAAATAAAGGGGCCAACACAACTTGGATTTGTAAATGAATGTCTTTCAGTCTGGAAAAATGAGAGGTAGCATGGTGAAGGCAGGATAAAAAAGACCAAATTCTAACACATATCAGCTATCTAGGGCAAGCTGCTTAATTCTCCAGTCATTTAAACTTAATCCTAACTAGACAACTCTCTAAGTCTCATAGCATCTAAGACTAGAAGCTTCAGAAAAGACCCCAGCCTTCAGTGTTAGAGGGAGTTTCCTCATCCAGGAATTTCCTAGATCAATGGAATCATCTCTATTGCTCTATGTATATAAAGAGTATGCAAAGTGCATAGACCCAGAGCCAGAAAGTTTCATGTCTAGGTCCAACTTTGTATGTCCTTACACCAGTCCATGAGCTTCTCTTGACTTCGTTTTCTTCATACATAAAATGCAAGAGGCTGGAACAGATAGTTTCGAAGGCTCTGTTCAGTATGAACATTCTAGGATTTCCAAAACAAGATGCTAGAAATATTTGGGAAGTCTCTTGGTTCCTTATATAATCAGGTTGGCACAATGACAGATTACACGTTTGGAAACACGCCACAATCCCAAAGTCCATTCATGCAATGGCGTTAGTTATTCCATTAACATTAGAAGAAGAAGAGAAGCAATATGGCCACGAGGATATTCTAATGGGTTAATAGTTCAGATGGAAGATGCCAAGTCTTCAACTAAAAGCAATGCCATAATGGAGATTTTTAGTCTTTCCTTTATTCTTAGTTCACTGCTTATTATCCTCTGGGTCTGTCTCCACTGTGTGTCTGATGTTCTGCCTATTTTGTATAGAACAAGACATTCTTTCCAGGTTAAACTCATCACCTCTAATCTTATCAACAGGATGCTAACTCAAGTCTTGACTGACACTACCTCCCCTAGCTTCCTCTTCCTAGTCACTGGAAGGCTGGAGGGTAGAGTACCAAATTTCTCCCAATGCCTTCTTTTATAAGGGACTTTTATAAGGGACTTTTAGGTTCACTCCATTCTGTATCTGCTGCTCTGTCTGTTTTCACCTCCCCCATACTGAGTATCTCCAGATGTCTTCTGCTCCCCTTCTTTCTTGCCTCCTTTTTTGTGTTGACTGCCCCCATTAATTATAAATTACTTGATGGCAAAAACTGTCTTTCTTTTTATTAATTGTATGCAGAGCTTAGCTCAGTGTCTGGCATACTTAAATGTGCCTGGCACATAGTAGGTTCTTAATAAATGGTTACTGAACAAGTCACTTAACCTGCATTTTTTCATCTACTAGAAAATGGGCATAGTAACAAGTAACCATAGCACCTACCTCCACAGGTTTTGTGAGAGAAAGATGAGAAAACATTTAAAACACTTAGAACTGTACCTGGCATATAATAAGATACTCAGGTGCTTAATAGATGCGAATTTCCTTCATGCCTTCCAACCACCACAGCCAAAAATAAGAATATCTGGAGTCGGGAAGACTAGAGTTCATTTCCCACTTCTATCCTTCATTGGACCTCCCAAAGCATTTTATACTTCTATCATGGATTAAAGTTTCATCTTGTTTTTTCACTATCCATCAGTATGCCTTATCTGTCCTGTTTAGACTATAAGCTCTCTGAGGGCAAGGATAATGTAGTTTATTTGTGTCTCCCTAGCCTAGGGTTTTGCAGATTGTCAATTATTAATGAATGTCAAATATTAATGAAAGAATAGATGTATGCTCCTAATTTTTGCTTTGCTTCAAATCCTATGCTAGGCATATACACTTTCTTCCTTCCCTCCTGCCATAATTTTTTGTAATTTTCTACCATGTTGGACAGCTAGGTTACCTAATAAGTCACACAATTATTATTATATTCAAAGAGGAACATTTCAGATGCATTGGCCAGGATTTGATGGTCTCTTATTATGACTCTATCCTAGTACATCTTTTACCAATTATATACTAAAATATTTTTAGGTTAGAACTTATAGTATTGTTTTAATCACTTGATTTACCCACATTTTAAAACTAATTACTGGCATGCAGTCACCAACAAACCATTATTATTATGTAATTTTATAGGACATTTATACTCTTGGGAACTCCTAAATTGCTGAAATTACATAGTAATTGCATTAAATATATAATTTCCTGCCTATAATATGCACCCTCCCCCATTATAATCTGCCTCTATTGAAATGGCATAGGAAATTATTGGTCTTCTGTAATGGGCGTGCTTATACTGTGGCTTTCACAGACATTTTTTTAGTTTGGTGATGAAGAAAAAGAAGAAATAAATAGGAGGACCAAGAAATCTAGTCATTTGAAAGGCAAGAAAAGAACTTTGGGGGAAAAGATCATCAGAGGAGTGGATTAAAGAATGGTCAAAGAAATATGATCATAAAAAAGATAATGGACCAGTTGCTTAACAAGGGCAAGTCTGATGGTTCATTGTATCCATAAAATGAAGGAAGAATGTAAAGAAGAATACCAGACCATTTCATTGACTCCCTATGTCAGATTTACTCTGAAAACAATGATGGGTAGAATAGTCAGAATAGATAGACATAGATGGGTTAGGATTTCTCTGTGTCATTGGAAGAAATAATCATATTATTAAGATCATGGATCAATTTCTTATTGATTTAACAAAATAAAAGTCTCTTTACATATAAGATGTATCTTACAGTAAGGAAATTTTTACAGGACTTCATGAAAGGGAGATACAGTTATAGATATTACTTTACCTAATGATCTGTTAAGAAACAGAATCAAATGAGGCATCAGTGTGATATATATTCACCAGAGGTTGACTTTTCTTTTGACATAGCCTGTAATCATAGCAGTGGATATGGGGGAAGGGATGGAAAATGGTTAACCTCCCCTGTCTTCTCTACCTTAGTAAATTCTCTTGGTTTTGAAAAGAACCATATTCATTAATTTTAATGGCTAATTATGCAGTTGGTGATGCTGGATCTAAATTAGATGCTGTAATGTTATCACCCTGGGTTTTCTGAATACAATTTCTTCATACTAAAAAAAATTTTTTTTTAAATGAGACAGACAAGGAATGTGTTTTAGCAATTTTTAAAAGAGAAAATACTAAATTATTGCTATTGCTGGGGCTATATGCTGGTTCCTTTGGAGGGACTTTAAAAATGGTTTTGGAGAAAAGAGAAAATGCATATAGGCTGGGGTGGCAATATCCTTGGATTAAAGTATATTTCTCTGGAACAAGAAGACCAATGTCTTATATCTGAAGCCTTGTTGGCTGGCCACTTTCCTGAATACCATGCACAGAAGCAAGTCAAAATGGTACATCTGTGTGTGTGTGTGTGTGTGTGTGTGTGTGTGTGTGTGTGTGTGTGTGTGTATGTGTGTGTGTGTGTGCCAGAGAAAGACGGGGAGAGACAGAAGGAGATGATACTAGTATGAATGAAGAGTGATCTCCCACTAAAGAGAAAGAAAACCACTGAGTTTCTAGAAAGCACTGCTTTGAAAAGCCTTTGACAATTTATAAGCCTTGTCAGTGTTTTAGAGGCAGAGGTTGGCAGGGGTTTCAGATTCATTCATGTGGGTGGACATGCATGCACACACCCAACACAATTTTTATATGTCTTAAGCATGACCTTATAGAACTGTCCTTATTTGCAAATGTATTCAGAGGCGAAGATTTTCACAGCTGTCAGTGGGTATGAATAATGTACTTGGAAGAAAATAGGATTCTTTAAGAAATTCACAGAATTGGGATAGCCAGGTACCATAGTGGATAGAGTGCCAGACCTAGAGTCAGGAAGAATGGTGTTCAAATTTTACTTTAGACACCACCTAGCTGTATGATGTTGGGCAAATCATGTTATTCCCATTTGCCTGGCCCTTGTTGCTCTTGCAAGGAAGGAAGGAAGGAAGGAAGGAAGGAAGGAAGGAAGGAAGGAAAGAAGGAAGGAACGAAGGAAGGAAGGAAGGAAGGA
>NC_058135.1:58555104-58571723 GCF_016433145.1 Gracilinanus agilis
ACTGAAGGAAGGAAGGAAGGAAGGAAGGAAGGAAGGAAGGAAGGAAGGAAGGGAAAGAGGGAGGAAAAAAGGGAGGGAGTTAGGAAGGGGTAGAGGAGAAGAAAAAATTCACAAGATCATAGATAAGAGTTGGATGGACCTTAGAGACCTTTAAGTCCAACCCCTTCATTTGACAGTTATGAAAACTGAGCTTAGGGGCATTAAATAACTTAACTATAGTCATACAACCAATATAAGAGTCTGGATTTGAACACAGGATTTCTTGACTTCAAGTTCAACACTTGAATCCTACATACTGCCTGACAAATTTTCACAAATATGGAATCAAATTCTTTGACTTCAGGTCCATGGTAGGAATAATAGACAGATGTAAAATTTTAAAAATAAGCTTTAAAAAATAATTTACCTTTTCCATCAAATATCAAAAATTAAAGGTAAGAAAGATCGCACTCTCTTTCCAATCAAATTGGATTACCATATTTGAATAATACAGCATTACTTATTAACATTGTTTGACCTTCATTGGCCTCTAGGATGCACATAAGGAGGCTACATGTTATTAAGATTTGGACAAGCTGCTCATTATAGCTAAAATCAGGCTCAGTGATGGAAGAGGGATGCATATTTAGGTGAAATGAAATCTAACACAAGAAAATTGTTTAATCAGTGTTAGAAGAGGAAGTGTGATATGAGCACATTGTTAAAACAGGCTTTAATTTTCTTCATTAGACTTTGATAATTAAGAACAAATGCTTAATATTTTAAAAGGGCATGGGACCTCTATGAAAAAACTGATGCAGAAATTATATATTAAGAGAAATGGAGTGTATTTAGAAAAATAATTGATGAGGAGGTAGAGGAGGAGAAAGATAGCTGGGATTTATCTAGCTCTGAAATTTTGCAAAATGCTTTACAAATAGTCTGTCCTTTTACCAGAAAACCCTTAGACTTAAATTTTCTATTCTGTGGCAAAGTGGAAAAATAAATAAACTCTAACTTCATGCAACAATGGCAAAAAAGTGATGAAAAATCTCTTCAAAATCTATGGAAAAATGTATATTTAGAATTCATCCCACCTCTTCTTTCCCAACTAGACAATCACTTCTAAAAGTTAAATATACAAAGGTTACAGCTGTCCAAAATCCTGAAGAGATATCTTTTACTTAAAACTTCCCCCTACTCTTAAAGAAACTCAAACCCTGGCATCCTGAAATAAAAAGCACATGGCTAATTCATCAATGCCAGTGTCACTCAGGAAATGTATCTGATGTGGTTTATGCCACAATGATGAGGAAACAATAAACTGTGAAAAATGTCACTTTTTGAAAATTAGCTGGCTGTTGTTCAGCAGGAGGTGAATCTTTGTAACAGCTGTGGCATCATGACTTTGATGAATTGGACTTTCCCCCACCCCATTCTAGAACCTTTCTGAAGAAAGACCCCCCGAAACGGATCTATTTATGTGCTCACACATCACCCAACAACATTGTTTTACTGCATTCTTACTCAATACTTTGTTATATTTTACTATTAATGTGACTTTGTTTTATTTTAAATTTCTATGTTGGCTAATTAGCCTCAGTATTCTTCTTTCTAAAATATCATGGTTCGATTAGATCCATTCTTGAAGTCCCTTCCACTTTGGAAAATTCTGTATTTCTAGGATTTTGGGATCCAACTTGGAAAAATTTATTTGAATACAAGATCTCAGAAAGGGAAAAAAAAAACATTCCTCTCCAAACAATTGGAATTTCTACCTCCTTGATCTTCTAAGTCAAACCAATTGCAGAATCAACATGAGATATAGTCTCCTGCGGTGCTGTTTCCACAAGAAATAGAAAGAAATCAGAAGAGTAAAAGTGAAAGGTAAAAATTCAACACCCAAATTGTCACTTTCAAGACTACATAACTACATTCACCCATTTATTTAGGCAAGAAGATGGTATTTTGAGTATCCATTTCTATTCCTGGCCCTGGACCCTTATATGATTTCCTTGCTAGATTCAGCTAAAGGTTATTTAGTTACTCCTGGTTACCGCTTGAAAACAAAGACTGAGTAACTTAGGATCCAGAGAGAAATGGAAGGGGCAAAGCAACTTTCTAAGATCATCTAGGAAGGCGTAGAAGGATTAGGAACTAAACTGCTGAAAGGAGTGACCACACCAACAAAATCATAGATTTTTGAAAGAAATACCAACAAATCCCATGTTGCTAACACAGGATGAGACACTTAGCATGGTGTAAACATGGTGATAATCAGATTTATATTGAATCACAGACAAGGATGGGTCAGGAAATTTGATTTTACAGTACAGGGAACTCCAAGATGAAAAAACTCCCTTTTTCCATACAGGGCAGCAAAGGAACACTAAAGAGGTTAATGGACTTGTCCAGGTCTTTCTGGATTCAAGAATGGCTCTCTATCCACTACACCACACTAAGACTGAATTATGGAATATACATAGGAATTCAATGGCCACCCTTCTTTGGCTTTCCCTTTTCCTCATCTAAGCAATTCTTCATGTTGCTTTGAAACCTGGGCCACCTGTTGTGGCTACTCACTGTCCAACAAGCAGAATGTAAAGAGGAAATAATTCTTCCTTGACAACACATTATTTTCAGTTCTAAAAGAAACACCCTCTCATAAACCATGCCCTTGACTGTTATCAAAACTCTCTTTCCAGAAGGAATCCCTATTAGTGCGTCTGTGAAATCTAATTTATTGACCATGGAATAAAGGACGATAAATCACAGCAAGTGCTCAAGAGTATACCTTAATGTCTTTATTTCCATGGTAGGTTACATGTTAATAATTACTGTAATTTAAAGCAGTAGATTAAGTTACACTGGACCTTCAATTTTGCTACTACTGAAAACATATTGTACTATGTTGCTGCCTTGGCTATAACTGACACCCAATAAATATTTGCTATATGAAAGAATGGATGGACCCCTTAGCTCTAGCTCCTGTGAAATGAGCTGTGAAAATTAATGGAGATAAAAGGAAGGACTGACTGACTTTCTCATTATAAATCTCATAATCACGAGTAGGAGGATGCTTTGGAATGTTGGCTAATTTGTCTTGAGCTTTTGTTTAGACAGTAACATATTTGTATAATTTCTATGGAGAATTTGTTATAAATTGTGACACTAAAAACAAGAATTTGCCATTTTCATATATATATATATATATTTCCAAATAATCTGAGAGGGGTATAAGTTTGTCTGTGTTCTTAAGTTTTTTTCCTTTCATTACCAGAATCAAACTCATAATACAAAAACCAAATAATGGCTTTTTTTAATGGGGTACAAAAATAGTGATAAAGGAGAGAGAACACCAAATAAAATGGAGAATCAACAAAGTACATAAATGACATTCCTTTACAGTCATTAATGCTTACAGAAGAGCTAAATTCTTAATTAATTAAAACCACAAATCTAATATCTAATGAAATACACTGTTTCTTTAGGTCAAAAGATGTAAAATGATAGAATTTTTAAGTTTGTTTCTTTTTGCTTGTAGCTATTCAGCAGAATGTGTTCATTGTTCATGATGAATCAGAGATTTAGAACTAGGAGAGATATTAGACGTAATGTGTTCTATTCTACTCCTCTCTGCCCTTTCCTTGATTTACATTTGAGAGACTGAAGCCCAGACAGGTCAAGGATTTGTTCTGAAGTCACACAGAGATTATATTTTCTTTACCTAAGGATGTAGCCATGACAATTAGAGGCTAATTTACAATAAGCAAAGCAAGGTGTAGGAGTGGAGAGGATTAAGAAGTACAGGTAACTGAGGCAGAAAACAAAAAAAGGAATTATTTAGGGCAGCAGTTCTCAGACTTTTTAATCTTGGTACCCCTTTACATCTTTTAAAAATTATTGAGGACTCTCCCCAAAAGCTACTATTTATTTTGTTTATATCTACCAGTCTTTACCATACTGAAAAACAAAATGTCAGTGTTCTTATGAAAATAGTTTTGATCTCATGGACCCCCTGAAAGATTACAGGGAACGCCAAGGCCCCATTTTGCTATTGAAGTCTAAAGAAAATCTGACTAAAGGACCAGCTACCTGAAAAAAAAAACCAGAGTTTGATCAGTTCCACTCTAAGGTACTGTTTTTAACACGAGTGCACACACACATACTAATTCTTCAGTGTTGATTAGCAGTCTAAATGGAAGCCTACATATGGTGAAAGATACATTCAGCTCTCACAACAGAAGGGCGATAAATTAACCCGAGTGCCTGCAAGGACTCTCAAACCCACTCTTCCAATATTCACTTTCACCTGTGAAAAGATCAGAACTTATGTGCCAATTGGTTGGCTTTTTTTCTGGAAGGGAGCAAGATGCAATAATTCCCCCAAATGCAAAACAAGAGAGCGAGTATTGTGTCCACTAATTGTCGAATGAAACTATATCTGAATATCAAACTCTGTCCCTAGCCTAGGACTACAGCATGTCTTTCATGTACTCCATAAAAATCCATGGACCTTGGGCAGCTCAGGTCTCCTGAGTGAGTATAATTCTATTCTCAGAAGAATGCTCTAATGCAGATGGAACTAACAGAAGCTTCCAAAAGGACTTCTGTGACAGGATTACATACGAAGTAAAAACCATCCTTTAGAGCTGTAATTCTGAGGTTACGATTGCCCTGTGTTTGTGAAAGGTTACACCTTTGTAGAAGAGCAATTCCCTCCCAGAATGTATTATTTATTGCCTAAACGAGTCATCCCAAAGGACAGAGTGGCCATTTCTGATAGTCCCCTTCATTTTTCCCATTCAGAATATTCCTGATGACATGAGATGAGACACAGCAGGAGATCTGGAGGGGAGAGAGGCTGGGAAAGGAGGAGACAGTAGACACCTTGCCCAACTGCCTAACTTAGTATAGATAATAAAGGACAGTTTTCCCCCATCTTTTCCCAGTAGGGATGGCTTCAGCATCTCCTCTCTCTTCACAAGTGGCCATACCAAATGCCAGTTTTGCCAGAAGTTGTTTTTCCCCAAAGGTTCTGTCATAAATCTCTACTTCTAGTAATGGCCACCCTGATGTTCAGCTGGGAATTCTGGCAAAGGAGGTGTGGATGAGCTCAGAATCATAGAACCACAGAATGTCAAATTTGTTAAAGAAACCAAACCCTTGGTCAGCCTCCCAGACAAGTGATAATGCAGTCTTAGCTTGAAGCTCTCCACATAGGGGAGCCAAATGCCTCTTATGGAAGCCCCTTTCACAGCAAGATGTTTCTTAATTGTTAGAAAGTGTTTCTTCATATTGAACCCAAACCTAAAACTTCTACCCACTTTGACTCAAGTCCCATGATTCCTCTTCTTGCCCCCTGCCTAGATGTGATGCCTCCCTCCTCGGAACAGCCGAACAGTTCTTGATAACTCTTATACTTAGGACACTTAATGCTGACTGCCTTTCATTTTAGTAATTAGTGAGCTAACTGTATTTCCTTTATTAGGTTGGGAACTCCATGGAGACAGGAACTATGTCTCACTCATCTTTGTACCTCCTTTGTTCCAGGATAATGCCCATCCATCCCATAGTAGATTCCCCAAAAATATGTGTTGAATGAATGCTAACTTTTCCCTAAGTTTCTCAAATTTTCAGAGATGACCTGAGCTGGATAGAATTTCTCCATCCTCCAGATACCCATAACACTCAGTACTTTTCTTAGGGACTTAACATAGTGTATTCCATATTTTTCTTATTTACAGAGCTTACTGGGCATTCCAATCAACTAGCCCAGTGTTTTGTATCTAGCAGATACATAACAAATTAAATTGAATGTTGACTCTAGCACTTGAGATAAGAGCAGACAGATATGCAAGATAAACGTGGGATCTCCAAAGGGGCACAGAAAAATGAAGGGTTTGCAAAGGCAACAAGGAAAAGGAAAGCATTAACTAGCACCTGTTAAATGCCAACTCTGTTCCAAGTACTATGCTCAGTGCTAGTAGAGTATAGATACAAACCCCAGGAGGACAAAAGGATTGGGGCACACTGTGGAGAAAGAATCTGTTGGTGGAGTATAAATGCTAATTCTATTAAAATGCATTTCTGTGTAAGAATACAAAGAGGCATCATGTCAACTGGCATTTGTTAGAAGTCAAGAAGCATTTATGAAGAGCTTACTATGTGGAACAGCTAGGTGGAGAAGCAGATCCTCTTCTTGCATTCAAATTTAGCTTCAGACACCAGCTGTGTGACCCTGGGCAAGTCACTTAACTCAGTTGGCCTCAGTTTCCTTACCTGTAAAATAAGCTGGAGAAGGAAATGGCAAACCACTCTGGTGTCTTTACCAGAAAACCCCAGTGGGGTCATGAAGAGCTGGACATAATCATTAACAACTGACCTCCATGTAATTAGGATGTTGCTGAAGAATATCAAATGTTTTTACTGCTCATGAAAGGAGAGCACTATTAGCCTTAGAATCATTCATGTTATATTTTCTTTGTGATGTCTCAAAAGTCTTTCTATCAAGTTCCTTCAGAACGACAATGCTTCTCAATATGGCTTTCTTGATATGCCAACAGTTATTTACTTCCTGAGTCCATGATTTCCACAGTGAGGTATTCCTCTGGGGTATTCACAATATTATCTTTGTAAGTGTCCTCAGCGTCTTCAAACATTGGCAGTGCTTATCTACCACAATGTACACTAGTATTATTATTATGGAAGTCATGAGATATAAGAGGTAGCCCAGTTGGGTTGTGGATTCAAGGAAGGGAAAGAGAGCTGCTTACGAAGAATTTTTATGTAATTATAATTTACTAGCATTAAAACAAATGATACAAACCCAGGACATGGGCTAGGCTCTAGGTCACTTGAGTCCTGATTCTTAAGACATACTATCACACCTACAAGGTCCAACCAGGAAATAGCTAGCTCTTACTGAGGAACAGTAACCATGAGTGGTCCCCAAACAAAGAGGCTTAATGTCGTTTTATGCTCAGAGGAAATCAAGGCAACTGGTGTCCTTTACAAATACACTAATCTGGGGTCAGTAAACCTTCATACACTCATTAAGTCACTAGTCAGAATTGGCACATTAGTCACCCTGACTATTTCTGCTTTTCTCGTACTTCCTTGGACCTCTGGGGGGAAGGAACACATCTGACCAGACTGACTCAAAATAATGAGTGATATACACACTTTGCTATGTAAGCAACAGTAAGTTCCATGGATTTGCTGCTCCTATCTCTTGAAACCCTAGTCTAATCCTGCCATCACAGATCCAAAGAGGAGGAAGCAGTCACTCTGGCAAAGTCCTTAGTTCTTCCCTTCTTCTGATCAAAACACAAACCACCAAATAAGGACTCTAGCTGAATCTAATGTCTACCTTGCCAGCCCTCTGATAATATGATTTTGGATAGAATGCCATCATCCTTCAATCTGTCTATGAACACAATCATCCTTCAATCTATCTGTAGACATTTCCTACTTTAAAAAAAAGAGTTCGTGGGAATTAGAAATAGCTAATTATGAAGAACAAGGCAATACTGTCCTGTTGATTATCCTCTGTCCTCTAGTTTTCCTATAAAATTACTGAGGACAAGTGTTGTAATGATTTTACAAATAGGAAACCTGAGCCTGGGGGTTCACATACATACATACATACATACATGCAAAGACACAAAAACCAGATCAAACAAATTTAATTTGCTATTTCTGGCTTGCGTGGAATCAGTCCCATCTCAGATCCTAGGCAAATGTTTTCATTTATCAGTGCCCTGTGTGTGATTTGAATCTGTTACCTGTTCCCCACCTCCAGAAATTCTCTAAGACTCTAAATTGCAGAGAAGATGCTAGCTTTTATTAGTAGAGGGAGTTTCCTATACCAAAGAAGTCATCATTCAATCCCTACTGTTGTGAGAAAGATTAATTTAGTATTAGTTTTGGACCTAGCAGGAAGGGTTGGATTATTCCAAGATGGAATGAAGGAGCAGGAAGTGGGGCTTGGACTCTGAGAGAGACTCCATAGTGGTTGGGACATAACTGTTGCTAACCCTGGGAGATCTCAGAGTTAGGGAAAAACTGCATCCAGATTCCCTGGGATCCTGAGAGGTGGAGGCTTTCAGCAGTGAACAACAGACCTGCAGAGCTACACCAAGTGGGGAAGTGGTTTGTGATCTGGTGGACAACATTGCAAACTCACTCTTCCTACCTGGGTACCTTGGATCACCTGTCCTAGTGGAGTTGGCTCTTGGCATCCTGTGACCATCCTTGGATTTACTGTGAGACCCCAATTGAAAGCCATCCTCAGGCCCTTTAGCTGAGCTGATCAAGCCTGGCTGGAACCAGGTTTGGAGGAGCCTCCCTGTGACTTCAGTACTGCTTTCTTTGGGCCCTGCCTGGCTTAGGTCAATAGAATAGTGTAGTCTAGTCCTTCCCTGCCCCTGTGGTTTGCCCTTAGGTTGTAAGTATAGAATCCCTTATTCCCATCCTTTTTTATTATTTCCCTCAATTAAACTGTTATAAACTTTTACCTTTTGCCTGCTGGTTCCATAGACCCCAGCCTAGGAGGGCTGAGTGACTGTTGGACCTAACTCCCATTCCTGTGACAGTTAACAGCTTGGTAGTAAACTCCCTATCCTGGTTGGTCCTGTCTCTCCTTCAACCCAGTGTGAACCCACAAACCATTTAGATTACATTTTAATAATAATAGTTAACATCCCAGGTGCCCCACCATTACACTACCCTTCTATTAGCAGATATGTTATCAGTGATTTAATTATAGCCCTCTCAAGATGAATAACGCATTTGGCACCTTAGGGGAAAGACTTTGATATTGTCTTGGTCTGCAAATCTCTACCTATCTAGAGCAGTGGTTCCCAAACTTTTTTGGCCTACCATCCCCTTTCCAGAAAAAATATTACTTAGCCCCCTGGAAATTAATTTTTAAAAAATTTTAATAGCAATTAATAGGAAAGATAAATGCACCTGTGGCCATCTCTGCGCCCCCCCCCCCGGATTGCTGCAGCACCCACCAGGGGGCAATAGCACCCACTTTGGGAATCACTGGAGGACATGCTCTCTATCTCTCTAAAGTTCTTTTTTTAAATTCCAAATTGTAGTGTTTTAAATTTAAATATTTCTCCACTTTTGGAAGAATAAATAAATAAATGACAAATGAACAAATAAGCAGACAGACAGACAGATAGATAGATAGATAGATAGATAGACAGACAGACAGACAGATAGATGATAGATAAATAAACTAGGAGCTCCTGAAGAACAGGGACTATATTTTGCCTTTCTTTGCCCTGCACATAGCAGACACTTAATAAATGTTTGTTGATTGCCACAGAACTAAAGTAGAAACCAGGCAGAAGTGTGATAACCTCCCATTCTTGATTCAAAGCAGCAAAGAACATGATTTTCTAATATGTTTGTATTAGGAGGAACTCACCAAGCTTGGAAAAGATGGGAGCCTGCTAATCCAAAGGGATATGGTCAGTCTTGATTTCTCTCCAATTCTCTGGTACAGGGCAGAAAGTTTCTGCCAGGATTGCAGTCATCTATTTTTCCATTTCAGAATCAAGAAAACCCAAACCAGACAGTATTGCCTATGATAGCCAAGCCAGTGAGAAACTCCATGTGGCTGACCTCATTTACCAGATGGCAGGCAGCTTGTTGTAGATAAACCATCTGAAGACCAGCCTATCTCTACCAGCCCTGCCAACCTTCGAGAGCCGTAGGCAGGGACATCTGGTGGGAAGCAGCATCTTGCAACATCTCCAGACATCCTCAAGGCAAACAGCTCTGCCTTTGGGAAGCAGGGAAGGGAAGGTAGAACAACTAAGAATTTCACCCAAATTGGCAGGACAGGGAAGAGTGACTCGACACCCCATCTGTGGGGAAGATTGGCTATTAGAAAGGATATACAGGTGTGCAAACAACAAGGAACAGGGAAGGGGCTTTGAAACTGAGAAGGCTCTCTTTACTGAATGTGGTTGCCACATGCCACCTTGTAACTCTCATCCAGAAGGAAGCCAACTTTCTTCCAGTACATACTTGTTTCTATTAGCAAATGCCCCCTGCTCACACCACACACCTAAACAAATGCCTTCTCTTTTCTTTCTCTTTTCTTAAAAAAACATCTGTCATAGAATCAATATTCTGTATTGGTTCTAAGGCAAAAGAGTAGTCAGGGCTAGGTGATGGGGTTAAGTGACTTAACGAGGGTCACATAGCTAGAAAGTAACTGAGATCAGATTTGAGCCCAAGACCTCCCATCTGGCTCTCTATGCAGTCATCTATTTTTCCATTTCAGAATCAAGAAAACCCAAACCAGAGAGTATTGCCAACCTTACCAAACAACCTCACTTACTTGCCCCCCCCCCGTTTCATCCCTTCATTTTACCAACAAGTCATCCATTCTCCTAAAATAATAATTTTCTTTAGTTTAGCCTTCATTTCCCTTCCCTCTCCAACACATGAAATTCTCTTACGAGGGCAATACCCTAAAAGTTTTGAGGTTCTCATTTAGAGAAACACTTTTAAAAACTGAATGACTAAAACAGCTGGTTCTAGACCACCAATCAAGAAGTGTTTATTAAACATTGACTACTATGGGCTAAGCACTGAAGATACCAAGAAAAAGCAATGAACGGTTCCTGCCCTGAAGGAGCTTACATTCGAATGGTGGAGACAACAGATGCATAAATAAGTATATATAAGTTATAGATGAAAAGGAGCCTTAGGACAAAAAGTGCCAAAAGCTAGGGCAGGAAATGTGGGAAGTCAAAGATTCTACAAAGTTGTTTGGATGTCAACTCCCCAGCAGACAGCGAGCTCTTTGAGAGCAGGGAGCAAAAGAGATCATCTTTTGGCTTTCTTTCTATCAATCCCCTACTCTGAACTTAGCAGAGTGCCTGGTACAGAGTAGATGCTTAAGAAATGCTAATTCACCAACCAACTAATCAGGGTGATCACGCTGGAGTCAACACTTGCTAAGTACTATGTTGCTAGTGGGTGTAGAAAAATAATAACCTGAAGTGCTCAGCTCATAAACTTCACCACCATCACTGAGACCACATGGGCAGAATGCAGAACTCAGGCCAGCTGGCTTCCTGGCAGCAATGCCCTCCTCCCTCAACCAGCCACTACTCAGCCTGCATGTGGCCGTCTTTAAATTTCCCTTTGGGCTACTTTTGTTCTTTTTCAAGACTTCCCTTGATGTTTATTTTACAAGACTTCCCCAGTTATAAAAATGTTACATGGGGAAAAGGACTCTCCATCTCTCTGGAGATTCTCCTGTAGGTATGTATGCCTGTCTCTTCTTTATAGGAGGTCCTTGGCATTTCCTGTTTCTGAATGAGTTGGAACATGCTGCACATGTATTTAGAAACTTGTGTTCCCAAATGGAATCCAGGAATCTGTCACATGAAGACTGTAATGTGAAGGAGGGGGACAAGGCAGGGTATCCAAACTTATAAAACTAGTCTTGTTTGAGATGCCAGTTTGGAATCTTTTCCTTTTTTTGACTCAACCTCACCATTTTTCTGAATTGGTGGAGTTTCCATACACCCCTGTGGAAAAATACAGAAGCCTCCTTCTTGGACTTCTTAATTTTAGCTTAATTTGAGAGTAAGACCAAAAGCTACCTAAGCAGTAGCAAAGCCATGTCTCTTTTTGGTAACTAGGTGGCAGCTTCCAGCACTTTCTAGATGGACAGGTCAGCCAGGATCACTACAAAATTGTCCTAATGGGAGAGACAAAAATGATACTGGAGATGTTATTTATAAGCACATTCATTCTCTCTTCTTGTTCCTTTATTTCCAGGAAACACGCCTATGTGGGAGCGTCCTTCAGTGCCTTGATCTAGATCTTCCGTGACAGCTGGTGGTCATTCTCTTGCAGCCATGGACCCAAATGGATTTCCCACATGAATTCATTCCCCAAGCTCACTATCTCTCCTTCTCTCCCCCAGTGTCTTTATTTCTCTCAACACTTGTCTGAATTTATCTAGAAACTTTAGTGCCTTTTTGAAAGACACAAGTCTACTTCTACTGATAGAATACAAGACCTAGAGTCAAGAAGTCCTGATTTCAAATTCTGCTTTAGAAACTCCCTAACTAGGTGACTCTGGGCAAGTCTTCCAACTTTGGTCTGCCTCAGTTTCTTTATCTGTTAAAATGGGGATAATAATAACTTCCTCCTAGGGTTGTTATGAAGATCAAATGAGAAAATGCTGATAAAGTGCTTTTCAAGCCTTAAAGAACTATATATGTACACACACACATATAGTCTTGTTGGTCATATAACAATTTATGAAATCACCATATAACCATTCCTAATGGCTTTACAAAAGTCCATGTTAGTGTGCCTACAGACATCCTCAAAAGAAACAGGAAAGTTCAGCACAAAAGAGGCGAATCTACTGAGAATGGAATTCTTTCTCCTTTGTCCTGCCTCCCTAATCTACAGTGATTCTAAACCTTCTTCCAATTGCTGTAGCTTCGACATGATAGTTATTTCAGACAACACAACTCACTATAGGAAAAGTCTCTGCTTCCTTAAATTATATTCTACCTGTGCTCTTAAACAGAAGCATGCTGGAGTCAGCTTGACCTGACTTATGAGACTTGATTATTGAATTTTCAGTGGTGGCAAAGATACCATGGAAATAGGCAAATTTGGGCTGAATTTATTGCTTTGTTGATTTCTTAACTTAAAAAATAATGGTATGAGAGGCAGCTAGGTGGGTCAGTGGATAAAGAGTCAGACCTAGAAATGGGAGGTCCTGGGTTCAAATTTACCTTCAGACATTCCTAGCTGGGTGTCCCCTGACCAAGTCATTCAACTCCCATTTCTCAGTTCATACAGCTCTTCTGCCTTAGAACCAACATTTAGTATTAATTCTAAGGTAGTAAGGGCTTAAATTTTTTAAAATTAAAAATTGTAAGTAATGGCAGAAAAATGTTAATAATACAGATTGAGTTTAAAAGTGTATCATTTGTACATTTCCCTCAGACAGTTATTAAAGATTTGCCAGCACATCACTGCTCTTAGAGAATGAACCAGCTTCATAAATTATTCCCTCCATGCAAAGAAACATTCTGTACCACCACTACCACACCTATAATCATATGATATTAGATCCCAACAGTAAGCCTTTTATATTAAACATTAAATTAATTGATTGATTAATAAATTCTGTTGTGACCATAGACTCAAATGGATTGTTCCCATGACAATTCCTCAGGCTCCCTTTTATTTCTCTTTCTCCCCCTTTCCCCCATTCTCTTTCTTTTTCTTGATGTCATGTCTATTAATTAAATTCATAAAATTAAATAATAAATATCTTTACTATGTCTACTCAACTATCAGGAGATAGGCTATGTCTGTTTGAGAAAGGACAGACTTAGTGGATATCAACAAATAAAGCCTAAGGCTGAGAGTCAAGAAGACTTGGGTTTGAATCTTGATTTAGGTAACTGTGTGATCTTGAATAAGCCACTTAACCTCTCTGTTAGTCAGTTTCCTTAATAAAATAGGTATAATAATAGCACCTAACCACCAGGTACTTTCAGAATTAAATTAGATAATACTTATGAAGTATTTTGCAAAGTGCTTAAAGCACAATATAAATGCTTATAATTATTATTATTAAAGAGAATTTCTTCTAATTCTGGCCACATTGATTTTATTTATACAAAAGCTTGTTCTTTTAATCTACTTATAATTATCCACTTTACATCATACTTTCTGTCTCTTATTTATTTGTAAATTCTTCTCCTATCCATAAATCTAATAGGTAATATGTTTCCTGTTCTAATTTGCTTATGGTATCTCCCTTTATGCTTAGGCCATGTATACATTTTTATCTTAGTCTATATCTAATTTCTGCCAAATTATTTTCCAGTTTTCCCAACAATTTTTATCAAGTAATGAATAATTATCCATAAAATTTACATCTTTACTTTTGGCAAACACAAGGTTACTCTAATCTGTTACAAGTGTTTGCTATGTGTCTATTATGTTCCACTGACCTACTTTCCTCTTAGTACAATTAATTTTTATAATTACTGCTTTATAATATAGTTCAAAATATGGTACTGCCAGACCTCCTTCCTTTACATTTTCCATTAACTTCCTTAATATTCTTGTCCTTTTGTTTTTCTAAGTGAATTTTATTATTTTTTTCTAATTCAATGAAATAATTATTTGCCAATTTAATTGGGCTCGCAATAAATAAGTAGAATAGTTTAGGTAGGATTGTCATCTAAATTATATTGGCTCTGCCCACTCATTAATAATTAATATTTATCTAATAATTTAAATCTGACTTTATTTGTATAAAGATATTTTATAATTATATTTCTGTAGTTTCTGGATTTGTTTTGGCAGACACACTTCTAACTATTTTATTCTAACTATGGTTATTTTAAATGAGTTTCTCTTATTATCTTTTCTTACAGAACTTTGTTGGTGGTATAAAGACATGCTAATAATTTGTCAGTTTATTTTGTATCCTGAGACTTTGCTAAAATTATTGGAAGTTGCAGCTAAATTTTTAGCCAAGATTGGAAGGGAAAAAATTATAGACAGTTTCTTAGATAGAGGTCTCATATCTAGAATATATCGAGAACTTTGTCAAATTTATAAGAATATGAACCATTCTCCAGTTGATAAGTGTGCAAAAGATATTTACAGAGGGTTTTTGGATGAAGAAATCAAAGATATATTTTTTTTATAACTACAGGAAAAATGCTTGAAGTCATTATTGATTACAAAAATGCAAATCAACTTTGAGATATCATCTCATATCTATTCATTTAGTTAAAATCATAAAAGGGCAAAATGACAAATGTTTCAGGGGATATGGAAAAATGGAGACACTAATACACTGTTGGTAGAACTGTGATCTGATCCAACTGTTTTGAAGAGCAATATGGAATTATACCCAAAAGAGGTATATAAAACTGTGTATACTTTTTGATCCATCAATATCACTATTAGAGTTCTTTCCTAAGGAAAAAGGAAAAGGAAAAGAAAAAAGGAAAAGAGCCTCTATTTCTAAAATATTTATAGCAACTCTCTTTGTGGTGGCAAAGAACTGGAAATTGACAGGATGCCCATCAGTTAGAGAATGACTAAACAAGTTGTGGCATATGATTGTGATGGGAAACTATTGCACTTTAAGAAATTATGAATAAGTTAATTTTTTTAAATGAAAAGATCTACATGAAACTATGAAGAATGAAAAAAGTAGAACCAAGAGAATATCATATACAGCAATAGCAATATTGTTTGAAAAATGACTTGAGAATGTATACTTCCAGAGAGATAACTGATGAGTAGAAATAAGCAAGATATAGTTTTACATGTGCATATATCCTTTTTGTCAAATGATGTCTTCTCTAATGGGGGTGGATAGGGAGCAAGGGAGTTACCTAGATATTTTAACATAACAAATAAATCAATTTAAATTCTTTTAAAATGAGAGTAAAGTTCTTCCCCCCTTAGTCAATTTAAAGTTCTTCTCTCTTCATAGAACTTCAGAATTTGTTTTTAAACCCAGATGTCCTTGCTTTATGGCAGTGCTATAGGATGGAAATGGTTCTAGAATTAGAGGACTTGGATTCACATACTACTTTATTTATTACCTAGGCAAGTTGCTCATCTTCTCTGGATGTTAGTTTTCTCTGTTCAATGAAGCATTGGTCCGTATGGATCCTTTCATCACTAGAATTCTTGCTCCCATAATCTACAAAATAGTACTATAATCTTCCATGAGGTAGAATAGGGTTCATGCTTCAGAGGAGCATAACTCTTCAACAATTATGAGACAAAGGTCACTGGATTTAGAGACAGAGAACTTGGGTCTGAATTCTAAATTTGCTACTTACTTGCTGTATGTGTCATAATTTCCCTAGCCCTGAATTTCTTCATCTATACTATGAGGATTCAGCTCAAAGGTCCTTTCCTGTCTCCAGTTATTTTTTTATCTGAATGCTTTGCAAAGCCAGACAACAAATAATCTAGAAAACTCTTAGGTAATGTAAAAGTGAAATTTGGGAAATGCCATCTAAAAGTATATATATATTTACTATGGACATGTGGGAGACTTTGAAACTACATTTCCCATGATTCCTCATGGTAGACATGAAATGGGAGGATGTAAGAGAAGGGATATAGGCTCCTGTAGTGACTTTGAACTTCCTCTTTAGCTACTGGGCGCAGGAGGAGAGGGGAGGTAATTATGGCTGAAGCGGCAGTTTTGAATTCTTACAAGCGAGTGGTCTAATGACTTTATCTATCAGCATGGCTTTAATTAAAATACTAATTTCTATATTTATAGCAGTCATTATCATTTTTAATCTTAATAGTAAGAGCTAGAAACAGGAAATAGGATAGGGCAGAATATTATGAATAATGTGAAGGAGAAAGAAACAACACTTATAACCTTCTTTACAAACGATCTTAAAACTTTCTGCTTCTGAATTGTAAACCAATGGGGTTTTTTTTATTTGAATGAAATACAATAATCAGAACTCTTTAACTTGAAAGTTTCACAGAGGAGTAAGTAATAGGGAGCAGTGGAAGGAGAGAGAGAGAGAGAGAGAGAGAGAGAGAGAGAGAGAGAGAGAGAGAGAGAGAGA
>NC_058135.1:58572047-58627583 GCF_016433145.1 Gracilinanus agilis
GAAAAAGAGAGAGAAAAAGAGAGAGAGAGAGAGAGAGAGAGAGAGAGAGAGAGAGAGAGAGAGAGAGAGAGAGAGAGAGAGAGAGACAGACACAGACACAGACACAGACACAGACACAGACACAGACACAGACAGACAGAGAGAAACAAAGACAGAGAGAGAAACACAGAAACAGAGACAGAGACAGAGAACCAGAGACAGACAGAGAAAGGAAGGAAGAGAGAGGGAGAGAGAGAAACAGAGAATATGGCAGGCGGGGAGGGTTTCCTAATTCGTCTATCACATTGGCCAAAACAACTTTGGACCCATAGCTTGGTGGTGTCTGCTTCTTACATCTGTCAACAAGAGTCTACAGTTCAACTCAGTTGACAATTGTTGATGGTACATAGAGTAGAACAGACTGTACTAAAGAGTCAAATTTCACACCTCAGAGTGTTCAACACTAGCAATAATAACATCCTATTGCTGTCAGTCTCCTTGGACCATGTAACTTAGAAGACTGATAGGAATCAAAAAATCAGTGGCAACAAGGCTCCTGTCTCTTTTCTGGCTAAGCTCCCAGGACTTGTTTATTTCTCTGACTTGTGAAAATGAGTAGAGAACTTCCTTTGAAGTATATAGGAGCAAGGATATATTAACTAAAGAAGATAGAGAGTAACGCCATTTTTAAGCCATGATCACATTTAGGGAAAAAAAATGTTCTATTATTTCTATCTCCATGAAACCCATACCCCTTAGTTTTAAAGGCATATTTCAAAGCAAGAGGTATATCTTAACTGCCTCTGCAATCAGGCAACATGATGGTCAGGCAAATGTCATTCTAGTATATATTCTTAGAGTGTCTAAATTGGACAATCAAAATGGTTGCATCAAATCCGTTGGAATATTTTTTTTGTTTTATGTTATATTTGTGTGAAGGAAAGTCAGAAAAGGACAGCTAACAATTGCATAACTATAAATTTTATACATTATCATAAAATTGCCCCATTATAGTCTTTTGTGACCAACTGCTAAGACTCCTGTGGTAGCAATTTACTTTTTGCAAAATGCATAGAGCTAAGCAACCAAACTAAATAGAATATATGAGGCACAAAGGTTCAAAAATGCAAATAGAATGGCTTCCTAAGGAGTAAATGGACTGTGGGATCCAGTACCAGTTGGGTTTAAAGTTATAATGGCCAAACGATTATCTCAATATACAAAAATGTTCAAATGAATAAAGGAAGCCTTTTAAATACCACACAATACTAGCTGCATGTGCATCAATATATCCTGCCATTTCCCAAATGTTTTTTAAAATGAAAATATAAAGATGCAAGAGTTATTATCATTATGTATTAAGTGATCATTGATTTTCCCAGATCATTTGGAGAATATTTCTTCGAAAGGTATTTTTAAAAACCAGGTTAGAAATCTTCACTAGTAATGTTAGCTAGGCTAGCTATCTGGAGAGAGAAATGGATGGAGAGTGGGACCTGGAGTCAAGAAAACTCATCTTCCTGAGTTCAAATGTGACCTCAGACACCTATTAACAGTATGACCCTTGGCAAGCTGCTTATCCCTATTTGCCTCAATTCCTCATTGGCAAAAGGAGCCAGAGAAGGAAAGGGTAAACCACTCCCTCCAGTATCTTTGCCAAGAAAACCCTAAAGGGAGTCATGAAGAGTCAGACACGACTGAAATGACTGAATAACAACAAAGATAGTTAACTGTCATTAAGAACCATGGCATGGAAGGAAGGCAAAATATCCAGTTTAGAATCCTAGCTCTCCTATAATCTAGGTGGCCACCAGTGAGTTGTTAACCTCTCTAGGGGAAGTATTAGACTATAAAAAGAAATGAAGGGCTGAGAATAGAGCAAATATGGGAAAATGGGTCACAATCCAAATAAAAGTATGGGTATAACCAATATCAGACTATTTGCTGCCTCACGAGTGGGGTAGGGAGAGAAATTTAAACTGTTAAAAAACAATTGTCGGGGGCAGCTGGGTAGCTCAGTGGATTGAGAGCCAGGCCTAGAGACGGGAGGTCCTAGGTTCAAATCTGGCCTCAGCCACTTCCCAGCTGTGTGACCCTGGGCAAGTCACTTGACCCCCATTGCCTACCCTTACCACTCTTCTGCCTTGGAGCCAATACACAGTATTGACTCCAAGACGGAAGGTAAGGGTTTATAAAAAAAAAAAAAAAAAAAAAAAAAAAAAAAAAAAAAAAAAACAATTGTCAAACATTGTTTCTACATGTAATTGGAAAAAATTAACATTTACTATCTTTACTAAGAATTAAAATCAGCCAAGTCATCTGATATTAGGTCACAAAGTAAAAGAATACAGGGGCTCAGCAATGAGAGGACTTGGGTGCTGTCTCTGAAACTTCTTATCAATCAGGTATTCACTAGGTAGGAATTATATGCTTGCTTGCCTGTATGACCTTAGACAAGTCACTTATCTTTCCTGGTCCTCATTTTCTTAATAAAATGAGAGGGTAAGACTAGGTGGTCTTCTGTGGTCCCTTATAGATTTAATTTTATCATATTATATAAATTACTATTACTCTCTAATTTGCTTATGTTGAGAATCCCAATAAGCACAGATAAAACCTTAGTTTGCTTTAATGGTGATAGAAGTAGTGATGATATTGATGATATAATTTATCATTTTTTTTGTTGGGGGGAGGGAGACATACAAATGAGAATAAGTGCCATTCTATACATCACTTTATTTCCTTTTTTTTCTTTTCAGCTCTTACTTTCTGTCTTAGAATCAAAACAAAGTATCAGTTCCAAGCCAGAAGAGTGGTAAGGGCCAGGTAATGGGGATTAAGTGACTTGCCCAGAGTCACACAGCTAGGAAGTGTCTGAGGCCATATTTGAACTCAGGATCCCTCATCTCCAGTCTGGCACTTTACCCAATAAGCCACCTAGCTGCCCCTAAGCCTCACTTTAAAGACGAAATAAAATCAAAATCTTCCTCTCCGATTTTTTTTGCTATGATTCAAAATTTGTTCACTTGGCACCCCATCCAAGGCAGTTTGTAATTAGGAATTATAAAGTAATTAGGAAACTAGCCAAAGCCCCTTTTTGGTAGGATGTAGTTTCTCTTGTGTAGTAGTTTACAGCTTTCATCCCTTATATTGAGGTTCTAGTAGAAAAGAGAATAATTGATATTGTTTTTAAATCTTGCTAAATGAATAACTTGAATTTTCTCCTAGCCATAAAAAGGAACTATGGATTTCAGCTAATAATATGATTTGAAAATAAAACTAAACTTCCTGAAAACCAAGATGTCAAGACCAAGATGAATATTCACATCGTAAGTTAAGCATAGCAGAGCCAACCTTTACTTTATATATTTGTTATGACTTAGGGGATGTGATTTAATCCATGCTATGTCTAAATATGTGGCAATAACTCTGAGTCATGTTACAGCAGGACTAGGATGGATAAAGGAATTGTATGTAAGACAAACAATAGAAATCTTTATGCCCTGAATCAAGGGTGATAGATTATCTGAAGGAAAGGAGATCGGCAATTGCCTGCAGTATCAGAAACTAAACTTGAATTCTAGAAACCTTTAAGTGACCGTGAAAAAGCACAAGGATTTAAGGATCATTCGGACTACAAAAGGAAAGGAAGCCTGGAACCCTCTGATCAAGATGGAATCTCCGGACTTCTCTCAGGGCAATAGTGGCTCGTTTCTATTATAAACGAAAAGAGATATAAAGTTGTAGCCAAGGAGGAAACATTTATAGACCCAGGGCATACCATCTGCCTGCCATTAAGGCAAAACTAAAAATCAGTTACAGAACTCAAATCATTCTCATGATTTATGTTCCATCCCTGAATTTTCCAGGAAGACTGCAAAAGATATTTGGGAAGCCAACATTTCCTCTGAATAAAGAAAACTAGCATGCCCTAAGCCTCCTGCTCTCTCTGGACCACGCCGTCCTGTTAGATGAGTTGCCAATGTGTACTCAGGGAACACTGGAGCAAACTAGCTTTGGGGAATGTGAAAGCATCCCAAGGCCAACTCTCATTGCTACTGTAAATACCCAGTGCCCAATGTGTCAGGCAGCAAATATCCAGGATATTAGTCAAAAACACATTCAACTCAAAGGTGACAAGATAATCCACTTCTGTGAGTGGAAAACAGATTGGAAACTACACAACTCTGACCTACTCAGGGAGAGAAAAAAGGCAAGAAAAACTCTCAGAGGGCTCAGCTCTGTAGTCTTTGTGCAGGCAAAACTCCAACTCACTTCAAAGGGAGTTTTGTATTAAGAGGGAGTATTGGACGGAGCCTACGGGGGATATCGTTTTCAGGATCACATTGTTATCTCCATTTGGTAGACCAGCAAATGCAAATATTTCAGAAACATGTTTAAACAGATGAAATGAGCTTGGAGATTTGTGTGAAAAGGAAAACATGAAATTCCAGGAAAAAATATTTCAAATCAGGAGCTTCATGTATTCCTTCCAAATCTCTCAGGGCTCTGAATTATTGGCAATAGAACCCAAACCAAAAGTAACACTTTCCAAAAATAAAAAAGGCAGCGAAAAATGGTGAGAATACTTACAGATCATTTGGTTCCAAAATACCACCTATAAGGTTGTTCCAACAGAGCTGTTTTCAAAGACTTTCCCCAATGATATGTATTCAAGCAACTGCTCAGCAGCTCTTGGAGCAGTCATTGAAAAAAAAAAAGGCACTACCTTTGTTCTAATTGAAATATGGTCTGTTGAACCACAGTGATGCTCTAACAATGCAAATAACAGGCAAATCCAGGTTAATGTGGAAGATCCAAAAATAGCAAATATACTTACAGGAGGACCTGGGAAGAAAGAAGAAAAAAAGAAAAATAGAATCAGCTCACACAATTGTAGAGATGATACATAAATTATCAAAATGAAGATTATAGCACATCTCAAGAATTTGACCTTTTTAATGGACATGAGAACTCATTGCACTTTGCTAGGGGCAATTCAGATAAAAGAGGGAGTCTGATTAAAAAGATGATTTTTTTTGTCATTCTTTGTAATAAAGAGTAGAGAAGCAATATTTGGCTTCTCAAGATTTACAAAACTGGCCAAAGCAAGAATCTACAAGATCTCTTACAAACATGATTCCCTCTCCCTCACCAACAATAACCCACCTCGATTAATATTGATGGTAAAGGCATGAACACAAGAAAGCCTTCCAAAATAGTCCTACTTAGCAGCTTCTCATTAAATTCATGTGCCACACCAAAAACATACTCAATACAAGATTTCGTTTTCAGGAATACCAGATGTAAAATATTTTCTCTAGCTCACCAATTCCAATTAGCCCTTTAACCAGGCATTTGATTTCATCTCACCTGCAAAATTATGGATTTTTTTACCTTGAATATTTGATCTTGGCATTAGGACAAAATACTCCATTCTAGCTCTTACTTTTCTTTGCCAATAAGGACAAATTTGGTGGTCATTTGACTCTATGAAACATTCCTTTCATCAACTCATTCTCAGTCCTCCTCCCTTTCCAGGACTCATTTATAAAATACACACTCTATAAAGGTCACACTGGGTGAAGTGATAGTGGTACATATTTCCCATTATTTAGGTTCAGTGGGTTGGTAGAAAAATTGAGGAAACTACCAAAGTTGTACAAATTGAATCTAATATTTCAATCATATTAAGTGTTGCAGCTGCAATTCTCAAGTCAATGACTTTTCATTAGCTTTTATGCCTCATTATGATTTTTTTAAGGGAGGAGGAAAGGGGCTTCAAATGGAACCAGCTGGATTTTGTCCTTAATGACATCAATGCTTCCAAAATCTTGATATTCAGCAATTCACTGTTTTTAAGCATTTTAAGAATATACTGGGAAAAGACTTTTATTTTCTTGCCTTTCTAGAATGTCTTTCCCCTCATTCTTCAAGCAAAGAGGAACAAGTTGATAAGACCTCATTTGATCGCTTGTGAAGACAGCCCAAGTAAAACAGGATGCCCAAACAATACCCTAGATAAAGTCTTCTCAAAAAACACACTCAATCCCGCTGCTTCATTTGGACTGGAGAGATTGAGTATGTGTGAGACTGGGGTTCAAGAAACCTGGGCTCTTTTTCCACTTTTGCCACTAAAAAGCTATGTGACATTAATTAGTTTAATAATCCCTTAATGTCCCTGGATCTAGTAGCTTTTTCTGTCAGATACTAATAAATAAAAATTTCTACTAAATAAGGAGGCAATTTTGGGACTTCCTACCCTTAAAGGTTGACCAGATGTCAAATATAACCTGGTAATCAAATTAATAAATCTTTTTTTTAGAGAAACAGATTTAGATATAGTACTAAGAACACACAAGGGCTAGAGGATCTTTAAGGGCTTTCTAAGTTCTGAAATGTTCTCATTTTGTAAATATTCAGTAATGTTCAAAATTTCCAAATTTGGGTGTGTCTTGAAACATTAAATAACGTATTCACATCCAAGCCACATAAAAGGAAAGTATACAATGTTTTAAATATTTGAACCTTAACAGACACGTGTTTGCAATGCACTATAATGACGCCATTATTTTTCTTAGAGAAGTTCAGATTGCAAGAGGCCAAGACCTCCCCTTTTCTTTTCAAAATCAAATTCATCCAGGGCAATTATATTTTCCAACTCACTATATAAAATAAGGGAAAAAATAAAAAGAAAGATTTAAACTGGGGAAAGCAGCATTGTTCCCTGTTCTAGGACAGCTATTGACTCAGAAATGTTGCATACACTTACTGAATACTCCCTAGGGACGTGGCCTTAAACTCTGTGCTTGGTGATCATCATGTCTCAGCCTCATTGCACAAAAATAGGATGGAATGGACTTTGTCTGGACAATGTGAACTTGACCCAAGGGAAATGAGTAAAAAACACAAATCATGGCCAATGACCTGGTGGAACCATGAACACAATAGTTCTGTGGACCTCTCCTTCACAAAGCTCTATGAAATTTGGGGATGGGAGAATAAGTTATGGGATATGATTATGATGGAACACCATTGTGGGGCGAGAAATGATGAGCAGATTGATTTTAGAAAAACACGAAAAGACTTGTAGGAAACAATGCAGAGGGAAGTGGGCAGCTGGAGGTAATAGCAATATTATTCAAGAGTAAATGTGGGAAAAATTTTTTTAATTAAAAAAAAAGAGTAAATGTGGATGACTAAGCTATTTTGAGTAAAAAGAACTTGGACCAACCATAAAAGGTTGGTAAAGGAAAATGCTATCTACCTCCAAAGAAAGAACTGAGATATAGCTATATTGCATGTGTAAGGATACAATGCAAGCCAGGGCATTTTGGAACTTGGCAGTTGGAAGACTTGAGGAGGCAGGACCAGTGACTGTTGGTGGAGGAGCAAAGGGTTCTGGGACAGAAGAGCCAGAAGGAGCAGCTTTGGAGGAAAGCCAAGGCAGGAGGAGGTTGTATTTTGGCTGTCTGACTGAAGTGAGCTGAAGTGAGCCTTGGAGGTTTTTCCTCAGATTTTCTAAGAAGACTTGCTGTTACGCCTGATATATACTGGTTCCTGAAGTTCATTGAATATCCAACAACAGCTTCACCTGAGTTGGGCAGGGGAGTCTGGACTTCCACTGGGGAGCCGATCCCTGGACCCCATTTGTCTTGGGCTTTGCTCCACAATATCCCCTCTGGATCTAATATCATTCACAGTATGGAAATATTATCTTGGGCTTGGGACAGGGAAGCTGTGTTTGGGGAACATAGAGATCAGATTTTGGGGGTCTGAATCTTGGTGGGTACCTGGCATAGTCAAGGACTGGGGGAGCTTAGGAAATTACCCTACACCCTCTTTCCTGTGAACCCCATCTCCATTTCTTTGTTATCAATTCCTAAATTAAAACCTTTAGTTCTCTAGTCAGATCTATGTGTATCCTATGGGTGGGAGGCAGAGTGAGGGGGTTGAGGAAGGGAGGCAGGCTGACCTCCATTTTTAGCCTGACCTACAGCAAGGGAATAGGGGGAGGCTTCTGGGTACCCTGACTGGCACCAACATCTTAACAGGGTTACACTCATTTCCCCTTGAGGAGATAACATCTTTCCAGTGGGTTACCAACTATATCCCAAACTTCCTAATTGCCCCCCTTCTTATACATGGTTCCACATATATATCTATATCAAATGTTGGTCTTTTATGTTTATACTTTTTCTTATATGAAACCATCTCTGCACACCTGGTATGTTGGTCATAATGTATAATCTTTGTGATACAGTATTATAATCTTCTGGCTAATTTTCATTTCAGATTTTTGCTTTAATAAGTAAATTTAAAAAAATTTAAATATTGGTCTCTAATGCAGGGTTGGGACTCAAAATGTGACCAAAAATTAGATATTTTAAAATATGCAAACATGTATATAAATATGTACCACATTCTACCATTTTCCAGTTTATATGTATGTGTAAAATGTGATCAAAAAAGAAGGTAAATATTTAAAGCCCCAAACCATATGTAAGCAAATATATAAATATGTAATGCATTCTCCCATTTTTCCAGTTTATACATATATGCACCCATATCCACAAATGTGTATTTATGGAGGTACTTAGACATATGTATATATTCAAAGGGAAACCTAGAGTAGTGGTTAGACAAGCAGCCTCAGATCCCCAAAGTCTAGGATTCAGGTCCTGGCTCTGAGAATGTCACTTAGGTTTTTAGGTCCCCAGACAACCTTCTAAAACTCTAAGTAGCAAAAGACTTGTCAATCTGCATTGATTCATTGGAGTTTCATTTAGACCAGTGATTCCCAAACTGGGTGCTACCGCCCCCTGGTGGGTGCTGCAGCGATCCAGGAGGGCGGTGATGGCCACAGGTACATTTATCTTTCCTATTAATGGCTATTAAAATTTTAAAAAATAATTTCCAGGAGGCTAAGTAATATTTTTTCTGGAAAAGGGGTGGTAGGCCAAAAAAGTTTGGGAACCAATGATTTAGACCAAATATATAGACATATATATGTGAGTGTGTGTGTTTGTGAATCCATACAAGCAAGGTCAGAAGAAAATGAATGCCAAGACAAAATAATCTTAGATGTAAACAATATAAGACAACACAGTAAAATAATATAATAGGAAGAGATGGATCCTTAAACGAATCTTGGTGACCACACACAGAAATCAGATTCCTACACGGCAAAGCCCCAAGTCCAAACTTACCAGATTCTCCTCTTCTGCCCCTCTTACCACGTTTCCCAGGAGGACCTGAAACACAAATAAGAGATGTCTCAATTATTCGTTATTTGCAAGTCTTTTTAAAATTATGATTTTTAAAGTGTCTCCGTATCAGGTTTGTGTCCAGTGGTCATTCAGAAAAATTCTCACTTTCTCATGAAGTCCCAACAAAGTCAATGGACTGTGACAATATTTCATTCTGAACAGTCTCTCTAGCCTCCTGCCTTTGTTTTGTGGTACTTAAATACTATGAAATATCTCTCCTTCTGAATAATGTTAATTTTAGCTGAGAAAAACATTTTCCTTTGTACTATCAAGGAAGAAAGGAAATGAAAAGTATAAATAAAATTGAAGGCGGAGGCACATTCATCTTGGGAAAAGAAAGTGATTTGGAAGAGAGGATGTTAATTGTAAAATCATGGGATCCATGGATCAAGGGTTGGAAGTTACCTTAGACATTATCTAGGGCAGCCCTTTCACTATGCAGTTGAAGAAACTGAGGTCCAATTTCCATTTTCTATGAGTACTACCCAAGGTTACCCAGGCAGAGTCAAGGATTCAAATTCTGGTTCTAGTACCCCGGTTTTGGTTTTTGCCACAACACCATATTGTCTTCCATAAAATGGTTATAATTATCAATTGTGATCATCATAATCTCATTCAGAAAAGCCCACCAAGACATGCAATGGGTTCTTTGACAACTATAAAATGCTTAGTAGGAACTACTTTGCACTTTTTTTTAACCCTTACCAAAGTTCTGTCTTAGGATCGATACCGTGTATTGCTTCCAAGACAGAAGAGTGGTAAGGGCTAGGCAATGGGAGTTAAGTGACTTGCCCAGGGTCACACAGCTGGGAAGTGTCTGAGGTCAGATTTGAACCTAGGACTTCTCATCTCTAGTCCCAAGTCTCAATCTACTGAACTGCCCAGCTTCCCCCTACTTTGCACTTTTCAAAAATAAAACAAACTATTTTGTGGGGGAAATGTGAGCAACAATCCCACAGGATGAGATGAGTTGCAATGGGGACGGAGCAGCCATACTGATAAGCTCACAGATCCATTGAAGTATTTTGGAATTCATATTTGCCAGGAATTTAGATTTACTCCCAATTTGTTTGAATTTGTAAAGTTTTCTCCATTTTGTTAAGTTACATTTGAATCAGAAATACTTATACACATTTTTCAAACCTGAGTAGCAGAAAGAAATGGCTGTAACTAGCATACAACCAACATGGAGAATCAGAATCTAAGGTCACAGATAATCTAATCTAGTCATGACTTCCAAGTTTGAAGGGTCGCCCCCCCCCCAAATGACATAAAAATGATCCATCTCCCATTGTCAAAAAATCTCACGGAAAGAAGTTCCCCAAGACTAGAGACGAGAAGTCCTTGGTTCAAATCTGGTCTCAGATACTTCCTAGCTATATGACCAGAGCAAGTCACTTAACCCCAATTGCCTAACCAGTGATGGGCAAACTGAGGCCCCTGAAAAGTTCTATCCAGCCGAGGGACATTATTCCTAATCTGATGAATACAACGAGTAGGATACAATTCAATGAAATTTCAAAAGAGTTGCCTTAGAAAGAGACTGACAGATGAGCATTTCCTTTCCTTTGGCCCCCTCTTTTAAAAGTTTGCCTATCACTGGATCCTTCCCATACTTCTCCCTTGAAACCAATATGCAGTGCTGATTCTAGGTAAGGGTTTTAAAAAGAAAATGAGGTTCCTATCTTTTTTATTTTTAAATTTATTTTATAAAACTCATGCTTTTCTCAATCAGCTGAGCTAAAAAAAAAAAAAAGCCTGTTTAGCTAGAAATCTCCAACAATGTAATAGGCAACCTTAACAGAATAATGGATTTGTTGTCATTCGAAGCTTTTAAGCAGAGATAGGATGATGATGCATGACCATTAGAGAGAGATTCCATAGAGGAGACTGCTTCATTAGGTAAGAGGCAGGACTTGATGACTTCTTAGTTTCTTCCCAATTCTGATTGTCTTTACATTGTCATTCCTGAGTCTATGAGTCTATTTTAATTATCTTTAATTATTTATCTCCATTAAATTATTTCATTATCTTTAATTATTTAATTAATGAGTCTATTTTAATTACCTGTTTAGGTCTTCATCTCTCATTTTTATCTTCTAAGTCAAGAGGACCCAAGTTTAAGAACTCCCTTTGAAATGTACTAGCTTATGACCCTGGCAAATAATTTTTACCCTTCTGCTTCCTGGGCAACCTTCTAAGTTACAGCCTACTTTTCATTGGTGGAAGCAATCTCCACTCTGGGACATCTCACACACTGATAAAATCACATGCTAAATGATGAACATACTTTGAGGAAACTTTGTTTGGCTATTCCATCCAGTATGCAGATCAGATTGCATCCTGTGCATATCTTGTCCAAATCCCCCAAAGATTCTTTCACAGTCTCTGTACAAGACATAAGTACTGATGGATCAACTCTCTGAGATCTTTTCCAATCACAGCTCATGGTCTGGCATTCTTCATCTTGACTTCTTAGTTGTGTAGACAATTAATTCAAACACAAAATTGGGAATAATTAGCTCATTACAGAGACTCTGAAATAGTGGAGGTTTGTGACAATCATTATAATGCCATTCAGGGGGCAGCCGGGTAGCTCAGTGGAGTGAGAGTCAGGCCTAGAGACAGGAGGTCCTAGGTTCAAACCCGGCCTCAGCCACTTCCCAGCTGTGTGACCCTGGGCAAGTCACTTGACCCCCATTGCCCACCCTTACCAATCTTCCACCTATGAGACAATACACCGAAAGTACAAGGGTTTAAAAAAATAAATAAATAAAAATAAAAATAAAATAATGCCATTCAGAGACAAGCATATCTCTAGGACCTCACCACCTGGAGGGAACCCTTTTTCCTATTGGATAATATACTTGACATCTTTATGGTGTCACAACCATTTAATGCATTTCATGAACATGTGTCTTATTGATATTTCATCAGTCACCCTTTTCTGACAACAGGGAAGTCTTTGATTTTTGTTTCCCAAGCATTTAAAGGCATTTCCCCCCTTTTTCAGACATCTTGAGACTTGAGCTCTCAACTCTCTCAACATTTGTCTACTCTGCGTATTCTCAGTCTGGTCCAGCTGCTCTTCCTATCTTTGTTTTCTTTAGAGCTATTTCTACTTCCTCGTGCAGCACTTTGGGGATTGTGATATGAGTCCAAATGTTGGAGTTTGCCTGTCATTGATGGAGAAAAGAGCTAGTGATAGTAACCTTTAGAGATCATTTTCCATTTTTAATCTCTTCATTGTCCTTCTTCCTGTTTCATCCTTAAATGCCCTGGGGATGATCTGGCTTAGTTGAGTCTCTAAACTTTCTATAAACATCTCTCCCCCCTTCTATGGCTTCTCATTTGTAAAATGAATCAGTACTGGTCATATTCATCTGTCCTCCACTGTAAGATTTTCTAAATTAGTTTATATTCTAAACAATTATTGTCCTTTCTGCCACATCCTTCCACCGGTCAGGGCGATCAAGGATCTTCTGTCATTAACAATTTCTAAGCTTTTTGATAATCTCATTGTGGCAACTGATTAAGCTTCCATAGGAAATGATGATATCTATCCTTTTATCTACCCATTTTGAAGCAGGTGGCATAGGGGAGAGAGCACTAAACTTCAAGTCACGAAGACCCAAGTTCAAATATCGCCTCAGACTCTGATGAGAAGCCTAGGAAGTCACATGATTTCAGTCTGTTCTAGTTTCTTCATCTGTAAAATGGGGATAAAAACACCACCCGCCTTCTAGTATTGTTGGGAGGAGCAAATGAGATAATATTGGTAAAGCTCTTTGCAAACATTAAAGTGCTATTGAAACAATAGCTATTTTTTCCAGCTCCAAAAAGCTAAATAGGCCAGTTGGAATTGCTTCAATTATATACAAACATCCCTCTTTTTTAAATTCTTTGTCTATTTTGCTATTAACTTTGATCCTTACTCTAACAATTTGATGTTTTGTTTGTTCACCAACAGTGATTTAGAAATGACTGCCACATTGCTAACCAGTTATTCCTTATCCATTAAAATGCTTTATTGCTTTTTTTAGTGATGTAATTTAATATATTTTATGTCTTTTGCCTTTTAAGTCTGTTGTTGGAAAAAATTCCTGGTTATATATGTGTGATGCTTCCGTGTAAACTACCAGCCTCTCTCCTTTCTTACTTCCAAACCATTTTCTAACATATTTTTCCCCATTCGCATCTATGCCCACCTTGGCACTAAATATTAAAGTAATCTTCACTTTCAGGGTCTTACTAAATGATTTAGGGAATTTCTCTCCTTTTTCTTCTTCTTCAACATTAGATATTGAACGAAAAACTGCTCCATTATCTTCAATGTGATCTTTTTTCAAAAAAAATTATCATGAACACTGCAATTGGTAGATGCCCAAGTACCCCCATGAAATTTTCTTTGTTTTGATGCACAGCAAACCAATCTCAATGACATCTTCATTTGCCTCCCTAAAGAGAACCTCTGAGCCATTATTCCATTTAGCTGAAATTTCCTTTTTTCTTATTTCATTTATAGAGTCAATGGCGAGATTAACTTTATTCTATTTAACCTGTAGTGTCATAGCCCCCTTTAACTCATATTTCATGCCCTTTCTAAATGTCCTGGTTCTCCTAATCCCTTGGCTGGACTTCTGCCTTTGTTCTTAGTAGGTACCTCTCATTGAATTGCCTAGACTCCTGCCTTTCCAGGTTTCCAAGTAGCTCTCATTATGATGCTCTCCCAGGATTCTCTTTTATTGATACATCCCTTCAGCTTCTACCCTGGGGTTGGAAATCTAGAGATTATTAGCTGTGCCACAGAGCACAGAGGCCCAGACCCTCTGATCAAATTATCGTAATAGATGCTACAGTTATGACAAATAAAAATAGGACATGTCCCTCATCCCCATCAAAATTATTATCTGGTAGAGGACTTCTGACAGTATATCATAAAATAAGGTAGAATATAAAATTACATTAAGAAAGGTAGTGATAAGATGCTATGGGAGTTCAGAGGAAGGAGAGATTAATATGATTTTTATTATTTTCATTGAGAAGGTGGGAAAATTGAAACATTTTCCAGCAAATGACCTGTTAAAAAACCACTGAGCTAGTCTGTATCAGACTGGAGACATTCTTGGCTTTCTGGCCATCATTCTCAATTACATTAGCTCTGTCTCTGTTTCCTTAGGCATTGCAACTCCCCCTGAGTTATAGTCCAGACAAAGAGAAAAACATAATTACCACCACAATGAGAATTTAGCCCTTAAAATATTTGCTCCCCCCCCCTAAAAAAAGTCCAAAGAAAATAAAGAACTGCCTGGTTTTAAAGAATGAGCTGCTAAGCCTGACAACTTCCAAAACTCCGAAAAGTTCAAGACACAGGTAGCACATGGCCTTAGTGCCCTGGAGACTCAACTGGATATGGAGCTAAGGACTTCCACATGGAAACATTATCATCTGAAACAAAAATATTGGTGAGCCATTCAGATTCTCCCAAACCCCTCAAAAGACCTACTTGGGCCATCTGTGTTTTATAAGGAGTTTAAAAGGTAACAAAAGTACAATTAAAAACATTCTGTAGGTCCTTGCAGTCACACTTTTGCAAACTGTCATTTGAAATGACCTGAATCGATGCCTTCACAGTGTTGTGCCTAGAGTCAGAAAGATCTGAAAGCAAATCCAGACTCAGGCACTTTTAGCTGTGTGACCCTAAGCAAGTCACTTAACCTCTGTCTGCCTTGATTTCTTCATCCAAAAATGGAGATGATTATAGGCAACCTCTTAAGGTTATTGTGAGCAGCAAATGAAATATCTATAAAGCACTTTGCAAACCTTGGAGTGGATCTAGGCAAGACCTGGAATTAGAAGAACAGAGTCCAAATAGAGTTTCAGATGCTGATTGGCTGTACTAGAGTACCTGTGAACTTTGGGTCTATGGGTTCACCTGGACTAAGACAAACACACTTCTTTTGGGTTCTTTGGGCCTGCCTAGAAATGAAAAAAGTCCAGTAGCTTCCAGACAGGAAGTCTGTCAAAGCGACACAGCCATTGAGTCCTGAGCAGTAGTTTTTAACCTGGGAGTCAAGAATCTGGTTATTTTCCAATGTTTTAATTAATGGGGAAAGAGAAGTGGGTATGTGACCTTGTTCACATCACACTGGTGATAGCTAACTTCCCTATTAATGTAAAGCTGAGCAAAGGAAATAAAGAGGAATATAGAGAAATATGAAGTGTGTTTGCTATTTGATTTTACCACTCTCCTGACATACCCAATAGCTGATGATTATAAATCAGCTTAGTTTCCTGTTCCCCAAATGATTCCCCATTTCTGACTCCCTATTTCCCAGAATATCCCAACCATATTATTGCATCATGTTCCAGTGAACCATGAATCAATAGTATCTATGTTTCTCAAGATTATGTTACTTTGAATTCCTCTTTTGTGTTCATCTTTCTTGACATAAAAGAACTCTGTAAAACTCCCTAAATCATCATTGGTTTCTGAGGAGACTTCGATCCCATTTATTGGCATTTGCTAGCTTTGTCAATAAATTGATTGTGTTTGGTACTCTTTTGCCTCAGACTCTTTTCATCACAGATTTCAAATACAATTGGTTAATCTGTCAACACAGAGAAACAGGACTCCAACCCTCCAATATGGTCCTTTCCAAAGAACCTCCACAGACCCCTCTTATAAAGACTGAGGAGGATCAAACTGGACAGTTGAAATTCTCTTGCTCAATCCAAATTCTTCTGGGCCAAAGTAACCCTCCATGATACTGGAGAAGCCCCCACTTTGTTGGGGAAGATACAATTCCCTTTTTTCCTTTCATAGAAAAGGGAAAGTCCTCTTGAAGCAATAGCCAAGGGAAGCTCTTTTAGGCAGCAGTTACTCTTATTGGAACATGTTGTAGTTTAGTTTTCCCCCAGGGGATACTTCAGCAAAGATCCTAGAAGGACAGAACTTCAATCAGCTCTCCTATTTAGCAGGGACTTAGTGGAAGATAGAGAGGAAGACTTTGCTAAGTGCTTCTTTCTATATGTGTGCATTTGGATACAGTGAACCTAGGTTTAGAAATTAGAGTGACATCTTAAAAGGAGGAATCTAATTTGCAAGCTAGAGGTCCCTTGTATCAGATACAAGAATGTCTTCTGAACATAGGGTACTCCCTTTTGTAGAGAGCACAATTTCTTCTCTGAATGAATTCATAAGTCTTCTTAGATCTTTGCTCTAAACCTACTCTTTCCATGTATGGGAAACTCTTCCCTAAATAACTTGCTCAGCTTGGCTCATTACATATCCTTTACGTGGTTGTGGTAGCATCTATCTTTCTCATCTAATCTTATTTTCCTCTCCGAAACAGTCAAACTAGCCTACCCGTTGTTCCATAAGCATGCCATTCTCTCATTTCCTCCTTCCATACCTTTATCCCAATATCTGAAATTTGTCCTCTCCTCATTTCTCCCTCATGAAATCTTCAAATCTTTTTAACCTCAGACATGATGCTACCCTACTCTGATGCTAAAGACATGAGATCTTCACTGATTCTCTGCTATTCGGCTGCTAGTGCCTCTCCGCAGAAAGCTTATATGTACTTAAAGTTGGATATACTGTCTCCTGCAATAAGATAAGCTTTTTGAGGATAGGAAACTTCATTTTTGCCTTTCTCTCTTAGCACTTAATACTTAGTAAATGCTTACATGATTATTAACTGAAGCAACTTTGTACAGGAAGTGAAAGAAAATGCCATGATTTGTCTGTGCATCTAAGCTTGCCTTCCACCTACTTAGGAAAACATATCTAGTTGGTTACCATAGAGATTCGATATTTTCCAAATTATTTGTTGCCTTTAGAAGGTAAAGGGATGACTATTAACTGAATTTCCATGGTTTTATATGTTGTCTTAGTGGAGAATGTAATATTCTTTTGTTATGTGCAAAGGAGAGGTGAGCATGTGTGACAATAAAATTGATTGCAGATGACTGTTCTCTTAGAAGCAAATACTTTAAATTGAAATGTTCAAAGTTTGTCATGATACACAGTATGATTCTTGATTTTAAAAAATCCATGCATCCAATGAGATAGTTGCTATGCAGTGTTATCATTACGAACTTCACAAAATGCTTTGGTACTGGCAAAGAACTGAAAACTGAGGAAGTACTCATCAATTGGGGAATGACTAAACAAGATGGGGCATATGATTGTGATGGAACACCACTGCACTGTAAGAAAGAATAAGCAGTATAATTTTTTTTAAATATGGAAAGACCTGCCTGAAATTATGAAAAGGGAAATGAGTAGAACCAAGAGAACTTTATATACAGCTACAGAATTAATGTGTGAAGAAAAATGTGTAAACCGCCACCTCTAGAGAAAGAACTGAAAAATACAAAAATGAAGGATACAGTATATATACTTTTTTTTGTCAAATGAAGCCTTTACTGGTGAGGGAAAGAACAGAGAGAGAGATACCTGGGAATTTTAATGTAACCACCAAATAAATTAATAAAAATGCTTTAATATTCCTGTTAATGAATGGATAAGTTTCAGTGGAATATTCCTCTATCAGGAAAATCAATTTCATTGGTTAAAAACAAAAAAAGACCACACAAAAATGCAGGCCAAGGCATGAAACACTGCTAGACCTAGAAGGAAAATATAACTGCATATAAACATGTTAGCAAGAAAAGCATGAAAGATGCCACAGAAAACACATTCTTTTCCCCATCTCACTTCTTTACTCCGAAATGGTTGTCCCTAGTTCATATTTCCCAGAAGAAGCAGGGACCATGAGGTTTGGGGAAAAGAGGCTGTAGCCAATGACTCTAGAATACTGAAAACACATTTAAGTGTAGTTGATATAGTCTTAGGCAAAGTGTGATTTCAGGGCTACTAATTAACCTCCCTCCCTGCTCTCCACACTCCAGAGAGAAAGCAGAAGCAGAGTACAATGAAAATGGCATTGGATTTGGAAGCAGAAGACCCAAGTTTGAATCCTCAGTAGCCCTGGACAAGTCACTTAATTTCTTTTTGTCTTCATTTCATCAACTATAGAATGAGAAGATAGGATCTGATGGCCTCTGATCACCCTTCTAGTGATAAAGCTTTGATCCAACGAAACTCTTTTAATAGTGCATAGCCTTTCATCTCATAGTTAGAAATAAAAAGCTGAAAACACAAGTGCTTAGTTCATAGTTTTGTAAACACATGATGTTACAGGTAAAGTGCTGTCCTTGGTGCTGGCAAAGCAAAGGAAAAAAAGCAATTTCTGCCCTCAAGAAGCTTACAGCACACTTTGCTTGGAAGATTCATTATATATAATAATAAGCTAAGCCCAAATATATACAAAGTGACACAAAACAATTCTAAGCAGAAGAAAATACTAACAAGTGGACATGGTGAGGGGGGCGAGGATTGAAGATCAGAAAAGGGTATGTGTAGGAAGTGAGACAAAAGCCACAAATCCCAAGAAGAAGAGACCACAAGGCTTGGAATATGATATTCAGAAAGGCAAGAGAACTGGGTCTACAACCAAGGATCAGCTACCCATCAAAACTAACCATATACTTCCAGGGGAAAGTTTGGGCATTCAACAAGATAGAAGATTTCCAAGTACTTGCACAGAAAAGACCAGGACTAAATGGAAAGTTGTTGGGTTTTTTTTTAGACCAGTTTTAATCCTGCCTCAGATGCTTCCTAGCTGTGTGATCCTGGGCAAGTCACTTCATCTCTCCTAGCCTCAATTTCCTTATCTGTAAAAGAAAATAACAACAGCACCTATCTCCCAGGGTGATTGAGAGGATCAACTGAGATAGCCTATGTAAAGGGTTTTACAAACCTTAAAGTACAGTATAAATGTTAGCTATTATTATTATTAAAATCATCTAGTAGTATTTTGACTAGTTGACAGTTCTCTTAACCCCCACCAATATATCCTCTATATCACTATCAAATAACCTTTCTAATGAACATTTCTAATCATATCACTTCATTAGTCAAAAATCTTAACTATGTTTCTTCTTTCTACCTAAGACAGGACATACAAATTTCACTTTCCCTACTGTATTTCATATCAGTCTTTCTCGTGTACTCAAATACCCAGTAAAACTGGATTCATCACCATCCACTAAAGATAAGCTTCTTCCCCAGATTTTCTTTTTTGTACATCATTTAGCATTTTCTATTCTTTTTTATGCCCTGGACCTATGATTTCATAGGTGGAGGGGATATTTAATAAGGAAACTACTTCTAACAATACAGATCAACACCTGCTCTGCAGCTTAGTCTAAGAGCATTGCTTCATGCAGTAGGAAGTTAAGTGATTTGTCCAAGGTCATGTAGTCTATGTCAGAGGTGAAACTTGAAATGAGGTCTTTATGTTTCCAAGGGATGCTAGATGATAGAATGGGTAGAGCACCAGGACTAGAGTCAGGAAGGCTCAAATCTGGCCTCAGACACCTAGCTGTGTGACCCAGGGTAAGTCACTTCACCCAGTCTGCCTCAGTTTCCTCATCTCTCAAATGAGCTGAAGGAGGAAACCACCCCAGGATATTAGCCAAGAAAGTCCCAAATGGGGATATGAAGAGTCAGACACAACTGAACAATAACATGCCTCTCTTCCTTATTCCAAAGCTAGATTTCTAATGGTTATGTCACCTGACCCTTTTATTCTGTTCATATTACAGTTCTTTCCATATATGACCTATTTCCCCTCCCATATTCAAAAGCAGAAGCATTAAACACATGACCCACAAAATGGGTCATCAACACTCTCAAGTATTCTACCTAAACTAGATTGAAATATAATGGAGAAATACTTAACAAAATAATGAATACAATAAAGCATAGATAATATTAATATGTGGATTTCTAACACAATATGCACCCCCAGGGAATTTTAATATGGTTGAGTGTCCCCTATTTCTCTTTGAGTTTGACACTACTCCTGCAAAGCACTTTAGGGCAGGGACTTTTCCCCCATTCCCAACCAATTACTTTTGAGTAAATGTTTATCTTGGCTGTCTTGCCAAATAAATGAATGAATGAATGAATGAATCCAGTTCAAATGCCTCATTTTAATAGAGGAAAGAAGAGTCCAGAAAGGTAATCATTTGCTAAAGATTTTCAGCTAGCTAGTGGCACAATTCCCCATAACATAATTAGCACACAGCAAGGTCTCCCACCTTTCAGTCCAGTGCTGCTTCCTAAACCACTTGGTTTTCTCAAGTTGACCTACCACAATCAGCATGGGTGATAATAGATCTTTTCCTGTTTGGACAAGGAGAAGGCTGAGGACATCAAAGTGAAACTTCATCCATTTCACCACTTGGCCATCCTGTTTATCTTCAAACATGGCTGACTACAAGCTGCGCAGAGATACGTGTTTGTCATGTGTGGGAACACATGCACACCTTAATGGAATCACTATCACGAGAGCCAAATGATGTAAGCCAATACTGTAGTGCATGGTTTATAAAAACAAACAAAAAACAAAACAACAGGTGTCTTTGGTATGAAGGAAATCTTTTCTAGAAGGATTAGTTAATTGAGGCATCACTGCCATACTTAAGACTATTTGTTTTCAATGTCTCTTCAGTTTTTAAAACATTTTAAAAAATTGAACCTCTGCCATACATTTGGTTTTTTTTTTGAAATTTTTTTTATTTTGAATAGTTTCTCCTACTCACATATTTCATGTTCTTTCCCTCTCCCCCAATTTCCCCTAACCCCCCTTAGCCAACACACAATTCCACAGGGTTTTACACATATCATTGATCAAGACCTAATTCCATATTATTGATAGTTGGACTAGAGTTATTATTTAATGTCTTTATTCCCAATAATATCCCCATTAGCCCATGTGTTCAAGCAGTTGTTTTTCCTGTGTTTCTCCTCCCACACTTCTTCCTCTAAATGTGGCTAGTTTTAAAAAGGTGAGTGAAACCAGGTTGTAGATGGTGAAGCAAATAAGCTTATAACAACCGAGTTCTGGAACTGTCACCATTTAGTACAATCTGATTTATAATATTAACTAAAAAGCAAGTAATCTGGCCTCAGACACTTCCCAGCTGTGTGACCTTGGGCAAGTCACTTGACCCCCATTGCCCACCCTTACCACTCTTCCACCTAGAAGCCAATACACAGAAGTTAAGGGTTTAAAAAAAATGAAAAATGAAAATAAATAAATAAAAGCAAGTAATATATATGGAAAAACTGAAAAGGTACATCTTATATTTCTTTCTGTTTCACAAAAAAACCAATATAAAAAACCTAAAGTTTGGCATTTCCAATTGTTTTCTGTTGGCTGTCCTTCCTGTGCCTCAAAACTACCAAAACTCATGTAAAATTAAATTCCTCATGTTCCCTTGCACCCAGTAGGCTCTATTCCTGTACCATCTTCCCAGTTATCCAGGTTCACAACTCAGAAGTCAGAAGACTTTTGAGTCTTCCTCTCCCTCACCCTTCCACATCCAATAAATGTCCAAATTTTGTGCATTCTACCTCAGCAGAATTATTTATGCCTCCTATTGTTTGTTCACATTAATGCCGCCTTGGCTTAGGGACTTGCTAAATCTTTTTTATTGTAATAATTCTCAAAATGGTCTCCTAGTCTCTAGCCTCCTCTCCTATCCCCCTTAAACAGCAATATTCCCAATGCAAAAGTTCACATAAATCCTCAATCTGGTTACAATTTACTTCTTCAGTCTTACCGCATACTGCTTCACCTCATATATTATATGATCCAGGTAAACCAGATTCCTTCCAATCCTCCAGCTTTGTCCTGCCCTCTCCTGTCTCTGGGACCTTTTTCATACTTCTTCCCCATTCCTAAAATAGCCTCACACCTCTTCCTGTTGAAACATTTTTCTTCCTTCAAAGCTTATCATTAGGTACCATTTCCTCAGTGAAGTCTTCACCAATGTCCTCAGAGATCAACTCTTTCTTTAAAAAAAAAAAAAAAAAAAAAAAAACCTTAACTTAGAATCAATAGCTATATTGGTTCCTAGAGAGAACAGTGGTAAGGGTCAGGCAATGGGGGTTAAGTGACTTGCCCAGGGTCACACAGCTAGGAAGGTTTTGAGGCTATATTTGAACCCACCACCTCCTGTCTGTAGGCTTAGCTCTCAATCCACTGAACCACAAAGACGCCCCCAATCAATACACTCTCATTTTTATTTTTATCGACTTTTCTCTAACACATTGATCTTAATATAATTTATTTGCAATTTTGTCTTCTATCCCCTACTAGAATGTATGATATTTGAAGGCAGGAGCTGTGACCTTTTTTACCTCTTTTCTGGAGGGCCAAAAACAGGGTAGATACTTAAGTGTTTTTATTAAGTTGTTTTGAAAACAAAACACCAAATCAAAATGTAATGTTCCATACTATCTGTACCTTGTTCCTTTTATAACTCTATCCATTTTCTATCTTGTACATGAGAAAATTTCTGGCAGTCTCCAAACTAGCATAGAATATTTTTCAAAAGCCATAAAACAGACTCTATCTTGACAGAAAGAGCTTTTGATGGATGCTGAAGGGAGGGAAAATGCATAACCCATTGAAGTTAATGAAGGGGTAAAGAGATTACAAATGAACTGCATTCAATTATCTTCTCAGTCACAAATTCCAAGATTGATAACTAATACAGACCCATTAACAGCATCCACATTCTAATAGAGAATTCTTACTGCCAGTGTTGAGAAGTGACCCTGTCTCCAAGTGGTACACTTTTTAGACAGAGACTAAAGAATTTTTTTTTTGCCTGTAACTTTCTGCTAGTATTCTACAAAAACACTTTCTACAACACCAAAATCCACAATAATCAAAAGGTGTAGGCATTGATTTTTTTTATCCATTTCTAGTCTGAAATTAGCATTATTTCCACAAAATGGCCAAGATGTTTCCCTGTTTTGCCAAGATCACAAACTTTTAAATTATTATAAAACAAGTAACAGAGAAGAGGAAAAGCTAGTGCTGGCTGGTATCATTGGTCAGATTTTCCTTGCAAAGAGAGCTTCTGAGAAAGTCTAAAAGACTCTTCTGGTTTGGAACACACTAGCTGGTATATAATTTTCACCTTCTGGTAATAATGCCTGACATAGTACTTTGCATATCATGTTGCCTAACCAACTCTGTAAATAAAATACATACTCATAACTTTCAGATCATAGACTCCAAGACATAACGGACCCTAATACTAATACTTCTTTTGAAATCAGCAAAGTCCATTCTTTGGGAAGATTTGCAAATATCTTGAAGGGCTGAAAGCCTAGGTAGGTATCATACAATGGACCAAATGATTTCCTTCAGCACTTTACCTTTTTCCATCCCAATTTTCTCATCAGTTAGACTGAATGTTTATTCTTCTTTGTGATCATAAGTGTGAGAATTAAGTCAAACTTTTCAGGTGCTTTCAAAAATTAGCTGAAGCTTTGGAAATGAGAATTTCTTATGACTAGAAAAGAAATAACTTTATGGCTTAGACGATTTGAGCATCCTGTGGGAATATGTAGGAAACAAGTTGTAATTCATGATAAAATAAGGATTTTCAAAAGTACAGGATAATTTTTGTTGGCTTTATGTTTTACATAAAGTTTTATTCCCAAAAAAGAGATGCTAGCAAGCCAGAAGTTCTCCATGCGGCCACTTTCTATATTTAGATAACAAAAATATTAGAATATTCTTCTAAAAATTTTCCAAGACCACAAATAACCCAATGTTGCAGTTCATTGATTTTAATGAGGTCAGATGTGGCACAGTTGTTATTTCTATCATTCTTCCCCCACACAGAAAGTGTTTCATTATTATAGCACTAGAATGTTTTACCCCATGATACAGGAGGTGATATATCATCATAACTTGGGGCATATGTGAGTGTGTGAAAGGGACAGAAGAGTGGAGACAAACAGACAGAAAGATGGCAGGGGGTAGAGAGAGGGAGGGAGTGTGGACGAGAAAGAAATGGATTGCTTTGTCAAACCATAGACTATGTAATGAGAAAAGTTACTGAAACTCAATGCATCATGCTAGAATAAAGAGGAGAAAACTGATCATTTCCAAAACTTTCAGAAAAAAAATAAATGAACTCATTTTTAAAGTGTTATTGTAAGTTCATCTAGAGAAGTAGTTGACTTTTGTGGGGTTTTTTAAACATAAGGAGGATTCTTAAAACTAACAAACAGGACACAAAATCAGAAATCAAATAAGCTTTTTGACTTAATAAATATGAATTTATACTTTTTTTATTATTCTGGGATCAGGAGGGAATAAGCATGATGAAGAAAAGAGGAGAGAAGTGTGATTTAATGGAAGCTTATATTCTTTTCCACTGATGGCTACAAAATCAAATATGTCTGCCAAACTTTTCATGCATGAATAAAATGAAGATTAGTTACACATATCAGGAAATAAATTTAAATTACCCAGATTTCTTTAGGCAAGTTCAACATATTCTTTTTTTTAAAAAAAAAATAAAAAAACCTTACCTTCTGTCTTGAAGTCAATACTGGGTATTGGCTCTAAGGCAGAAGAATGGTAAGGCCTAGGCAATGGGGGTCAAGTGACTTGCCCAGGGTCACACAGCTGGGAAGTGTCTAAGGCCAGATTTGAACCTAGGACCTCCCATCTCTGGACCTGGCTTCTCAATCCACTGAGCTACCCAGCTGCCCCCTCAACATATCTTTTCTCTAAATCAACGACTATTACTTTTTACCATGAGTTATGCTGAAAGATGGAGGATGGAAATCACACTAACAAGTAAGAGAAATTATTCTGAACTAGAGTAGAGGACAAAATTTAATGAATAATTCCATTTGCTACCTCTTGACAAAGACTTGTTAAATAACTACAATGGACAGTGTACTATAGACCCAAAGATGGAACAAGATAATCCATTTTTCCTAGGAGTTTGCAATATAGTAACAGAAATAATGAGCTTACAAATAAAGCATAAAAGAAGTTATTCAAATAAGAGTAAGATTTTAAGGAGGAAAAAATAAAATGGAAGCCAGAAGTAAGGAGATCAAGGCCAAGGAATGTGGGAGCTTTGGTGGTCAGGCTACATTTTAGAGATTCTGCCTAAACTAAGCTGACCAAAGAGAAGTTCAACAACCACCTTAATACATATATGTCAAAATAACATCTGTCTGGATGCAGAGTGGACATACATAAGATCCTGAGACCAATGATTGAGGCCAGCCCATCTGCTGGAGACTATTATTCGCACTCATAACATCTGTATAAACTTTGAACTAACAAATGAGAAGAAATGACAAAAGCCTGAAGGAATCATGCTATAAGGTTATGGATTTTCTGATCACAAATTCATGAATTTAGTGTGTTACTTAAACTTTCTGATATTGTGTCATGAAAATTTTGTTGTCTTTTGTTTGAATTTGTTTTATATTACTATAATCATCTTAGTAATAAGAATCAGAGGATGGGGTGGTCCAGTAATACAAAAGATGAGGCAAGTGAGAAAATCCTCCCCCCACTTTAGTTATCTTACTTTGCATACATTGCATATCTGATTATCTTATTGTTGTTTCAAACTCTTTGTGACCCCATTTGGGGTTTTCTTGATAAAGATACTGGAGAGGTTTGTCATTTCCTTCTCAAGCTCATTTTAAAGATGAGGAAACTGAGGGAAACAGGGTTAGGTGACTTGTCCAGAGTCATACAGCTAATAAGTATCCAAAATCAAATTTGAACTCAGGTGTCCAGACCTGGTGCCACATTCACTGTATCACCAAGTTGCTCTATCTAATTAATTACTGTTGTGTGGAGATGGAAAGCATGGAATCCCTACAAAGATACAGGGACAGCTCACCCAGAATTCCCTGGTGAGGCTGTCCCTGTATCTTTGCAGGGATTCCATGCTTTCCATCTCCACACAACACTACATACGTGTTATTTTAATCCAGTAGAATATAATCTCTTTGAAGGCAGGAACTATTTCCCTATGTCTTTGTATACCTAGTATCTATGATGGTGCTTAGCACAGAGTACATACTTACATCTTTTTATAAACGATCTTAATAAAAGGCAATAGGAGTATTTATTCTCAAACCCTTATCTTCAGTCTTGGTTCCAAGGCAGAAGAATGGTAAGGGCTAGCCAATAGTGATTACGTTACTAAGCTGTCATATAGCAGAGGAGTGTCTGAGATTAGATTTGAACCCTGGACCTCTTGTCTCTAGGCCAGTGATATTTTTAATAATTAAATTATAAGATATTATATACAAGTATTTGTTAAACTAGGTCATAAGGCAAAAAGGAAAGTTAATTTTTTAAAATCATAGAATGTAAGAGTCAGAGGGTATCTCAAGACTATCTATCCCAGCTTTTTCTGAACAAGATGCTCCTACACAATACTCCAAGAAGAGCTCACTTAACTTCTGTTTGAATGAATGAATGAATGAATGAATGAATGAATGAATGAGAGAGCATTCACTAAGCTCTTACTATATGCCAAGCACTGCACTTAGTCCTGGGAATATAAGCAGAAAAAAATAGTAAGTCCCTGCTCCAATGAAGTGGAACCCATTATGTCCCAAAGTAAGCAACTCTACTTCTGAATGCTTCTAACTGTTAGGAAGTATTTCCATACAAGAAGCCAAAATGTACCTCACTGAAACTTCCTCCCACTGCTCCTGGTTCTGCCCTCTGGGGCTCAGCAGAACAAATTTAATTTCTTTTCCATATGTGAACTCCTTAAATACTTGAGAACAGCTATTATTCCCTCTCCCAACCCCATCTAAGCCCTTTCTCATTTTTAGACACACAGTAAACATACATGTGGGGTGACAAGAAGCCAAACCAACAGGTGTATTCATGTTACAGTGCATGTGATGGTCATTAAAACCTGTCTAAAACATTTTTTCTTTCTTTCTTCCTTTCTTCCTTCTCTTCCTTTTCCTTCCATCTTGGCATTAATTCTAAGTATTGGTTCCAAGGCAGAAGAGCAGTAAGGTCTAGGCAATGGGAGTTAAGTGACTCAGCAGGATCACAAAGCCAGAAAGTGTCTTGAGCTATATTTGAACCCAGGATCTTCAAGCCTAGCTCTCAATCCACTGAGCCACATAGCTGCCCCAAGTGTATTTCTTTTTGAATGGACCAATCAAAAACATGTAATATTAACAATTATTCAAAATCAATTAAAATATCATCTTGCTTTTTTAAAAAGTAATTTGGGGGATGCAAACTTGTGCATCAATCTGTTAATGAAATCCAAATTTATGATTCAAAAATTGTCTTTGAAGATTTAGCAAGGCAGAAAATGAGAATAAGGTCCCCCTTGGGATACTTTTTTCTGAAGTTGAATAAATAATAATCATTTTAAATGGCCTTAAATGCTTTTCTCCAATTTGGTCAATAGACCCATTTATTGGTGCCTGGCAATTCCTACACGTTAGAGCCCCCCTTTGCCAAGAAAACATATCAAAACTCACTATTTCCTTCCTAAAGTTGGTCCTACCTCTTACTTTTCTATTAATCCTTCAGCTTAGGCTTGAAAGAAACATCATTATTTTCTTTGATTCTTTTCCCTTTCTAGTTGCCATAGATAATGTCTGATCTTTTTCTTTTTCCAAAATGTTTCTAGCAGAAATCTGGGAAGACTTGTCTAAACTGACACAGAATGAAGGGAGCAGAACCAGGAGAACAATTTATATAACAGCAACATTCTAAAGACAAAGAAATTTGAGAAAACCTCTGATCAATCAGTACATTGACCAGCCATGGTTCTAAGAAATAGATAATGTATGGTACTCAACTTCTGACAGTGAGAGGTGATACATATTATATGCAGGATGAGACAAACACTTTTGGATATGGCCAATTGGAGATTTTTTTTTACTTGAATATGTTTATTTGTTATAATGGCTTTATTTTTCCTTTTAAAATTAATTCTACCAAAAAATCACAATTGAGTCCTTCCTTCCATACAAATTCCTCCTAGTAACACCGAGTTTCAGCCATCATCACTCTTGGAATTTGGCAATGGCCCTCTAACTGGTCCCAGACTCCAGGCTCTTTTACCATTAATCATTATGTACACCATTTCCAGGTTAATCTTCCAAAAACAATGTTTTTATTATATCATTTCTCTGTTCAAAAGTCTTCCATGATTGCCCATTAATATTTGAATAAAAATTCAAATTCCTCAATATTCCAGGTTCTCTATAGTATGACAGCAAGCTTACATTTTTTTAAACCCTTAACTTCTGTTTATTGGCTCCTTGGTGGAAGAGTGGTAAGGGTGGGTAATGGGGGTCAAGTGGGCAATGCTCAGGGTCACACAGCTGGGAAGTGTCTGAGACCGGATTTGAACCTAGGACCTCCCATCTCTAGGCCTGGCTCTCAATCCACTGAGCTACCCAGATGCCCCCAAGCTTACTCTTTTCAATGACATTTCTTTTTACTTTCCAACATAGACTCTTCAAGATCCTACTTGGGGTTTTGTTGGCAGAGATCCTGGAGAGGTTTCCATTTCCTTCTCCAGCTCATTTTATAGATGAAGAAACTAAGACCAACAGGGTTAAGTGACTTACCCAGAGTTTCACAGGCCAGTGAAAGCCCAGATTTGCACTCAGATGTACTCTACTCGCTGGGCCACCTAGGTGCCCACCCTTCCTTAAGGGTCAATTTTAATTTTCTCAACTTTCCCATGAATTTGATCTTACTAGTTCATAATAATCTCTCCTCCTTCTGAGTGCAAGAGCAATTATTTTTCTATTCCATACATCTGGCCATTAAATTCTACATTTTCCAGCATAGATATTTACCTTTTCTCAGTGTATCTCATCTCCTTCAACTAGATTGAGACAGCGTGATGCAGGGGTTAGGGTGTTGAAATTGGAGACATGGGGCCAGGGTCCAAAATCTGATTCTGCCATTTACTACCTGGGGGAGGGTGTGCAAATCACTTTATCTCTTTGGCCTCATTTCCTCATTTATAAAATAAGGAATTGGTTTAGGTAGTCTCTGGGGTCTATTCCAACTTTATAATTATGATCTATGGTTGTAGAATCATCCTATGCAGTATGGTTTAGTGGACAGATAAATGGCCTTGGAGTCAGGAAGGACTGAGCTAGATTCAAGTCCCATTTCTGATACATACTGGCTCTGTAACACTGGGAAAATTGCCTCAGTTTTCCATGTACTAGATCAGAGATGTCAAATACGTGGTTTGAACAAGACTAAATATAATTGGGAAATATTTAACAAAATAAATAAAAATATGATAAAAATTAATATAATATTATGATATGTATCATAATGTATGATAAATAATATACAATTTAATTAAAAATAAACACATACTATATAGTTTTCTAAGTTAATACATGGCCTATAGAGATCCATATAAGATGGTGGCCCACGTTTCTATCTGAGTTTGAAACCATTGCCAATAAACTCTAAAATTTTAAGTTTCAGAGAAGTTGCTGATTTGTATTAACAAAAGGAATTTTTCCTTCTGGAATCTAAAAGTTCCTTATACCAATGGAATCATAGAGCTGATCTCAATTCCTATCTGTATAACAAAAAGTCTTAAAGGGCTAGGAAAGACAAATATTTCCTTAGACTCCTAGCCAGCACAGAGCACAGACCTACATGTGGGACAATACTCATTATCTACTAAATAAATGAACTTATACATACTCCAGAGCCCCATTACAAAGCCATCTTTTGTAGCTCTGATACATGCAAATGCCTTGTGGATGAAACCACCTTTTCAGGTCCTTTAGGCATTTCTGTAACTGAAACCCTTAGAAGCAATCTCACACTAACCCACTTTGAATGAATTCCAATCTATGGCAAATTGTATTAGAAAGAAGTTCCAGTGATATATGACTGTGATAAGATGTCTAGTGGGTAATTTATGTTCTAAGTAATTTTGTTGACTCAAGTTAAGTTTTAGGTTAGGCAAAGAAGGGAAATTAACTGTCAGTATATAATAAGCTTTTAAAAAATATTTACCCCATTTGCTGAGTTTCCTGCCCCATAGTATCCAAATTAAGTTGGACTCAATCTCTTTAGCAGTTGTGTTCTTTCCCTTCTCCTAAATCTGTCACCATTACTCTTTCTTCCAGATAAAAAAAGCAGAAATATTATGGAGAATGCAAGGAAGTATTCAAATATCTATATCATCCCCTGGTTATTCAACAGACTTTGCACATTTTTTTTCTTCTCCTCCTATATCTAGGGTAAATAACTTTTCTAAAGATAATTTTTCCCTGTCTCCCCTTTTTCTATGAAGTACATTTCAAAATAATACTATTCTTCCTTTTACCATGGAGTCACAAAGAGTTGAACATGATTGAAACATGTCCAACTGACAATAAATATTTGATCCATTCCTCTTTCTAACTCAATGCATGGGTAATTGTTGTTCCTGTAAAAGGAATTCAGTATTTCTACAAGACCTCTTGACCATCTCCAAACCATATAACTGGCAATCTAGATATCATCCTCATATCCTACCCATCAGTGCCATAGACTTCTGCTCCAGGGCAAAGAGCTCACCTTGCCTGAAAATAAGCCTCCATGTTATTTCCCTGTCATCTCTGCAGCATGTTGCTGGGACTATACAGCCAGCCCCTCTTCCAGCTCCCCCATTAGAATTCTCAGGTGCTCCTTGAGGGCAGGAGCTATCTTATTTATATTAATTATTGTATTAATAATAATAATATTATTACTATATATTAATAACCCCATTGCTTACCACAGTGCCCAGCACATAAGTGTTTACTAAGTGCTCTAGTCATTTAACTTTGTTTGCCTCAGTTTCCTTCCCTGTAAAATGAGCTTAAAAAAGAAGAGGCAAACAACTTCAGTATCTTTGCCAGGAAAACTCTAAATGAGATCAGGACTGAAAATTACTAAACAACAGCTAACTAGCCACCTCTTAAAGGTACTCAACTATAATTGTTGAATGGTCTCCAAAGGGTCTCACAAATATTATAAAAGAGTTATAATGGCACAACTGATGTTTATAGCATTGCTTCTGGTTTCTCAAGTCCTTAATTTTATTGTAGGTTTCTACTAAAGACTAAGAGCTATTAATTTTTCTGTTTTGTTGACTATAGAACATGTTGCATTCTATTCTACTCAACAAACTCATTCATTCAAGAGTCTGTTATATAATTACCCTAGGACAAATATCAATAATATGGAAATGGGTCTTGATCAATGACACATGTAAAACCCAGTGGAATTGTTCATTGGCTAAGGGAGGGGGAGAGAAGGGAAAGAACATGAATCATGAACCATGCAAAAATTTTCTTAATCAATAAAAAAATAAAATAAGTTATGGAAATGACAAAAAAGTATATTATATATTATATATAATATATGTGATATTGAATAGGCAATATACACATGGTATGTGTATATTTTTTATATTATATGTACAAACATATGTATATATAATATATGTGATATTGAATAGGCAATATACACATGGTATGTGTATATTTTTATATTGTATGTATAAACATTATATGTATATAATATATATTATATATACCACAGTAATGAGCAGTAGACCAAAAAAGACAAAAAACGAATCGGTCTGTGCACTAAATAAATAGTAAGAACAATCACAATCGCTATAATTGTATAGAGCTTTAAGATTTTCAAGTATTATCTCATTTGATCCTCATAACAGTCGCAGGAGGTTGTTGCTATTATTCCTGTTTTAGAGATGAAAAAAATGAGTCAAAGGTTAATTGACTTGCCCAGGTCACAAAGCTATTAAGTTTCTGAATTTGTATTTGAATTTGCTCATGGTCCAGCACTTAAACCTACACCATCTAGCAACCTCAATACAAATATAATTACAAATTTTTATGAAGTGAGACATGTAGTTCTGTTCTTTTGTCACATTTTCCCTCTAGTGAACTTACCATATTCTATTTGGGATTATGTGGGTCAGGGGATACAAATCTAAATATTTATTGGTATTAGGACTCCCACTGAGGAAAAGTCCCTCTACCATTTTAGATCTGCTATGTGTACTCTTCAAGAGTGACCTGGGACAAAAAGAGTTATTGACTTATCCAGGATCACACAGTCAACATGAGTCAGAGGTAAGATTTGAAGTCAAGTTTTCAAAAATACAAAACACACATGAACTAAACACTGAGTCATTGGGGTAGGGAGAGAGTGCTGGTTATGGGAGGGAGTGGAGACAGAAAAGAGTCTTATATGAAAGCTAATGCCTGAGCCTGGAATGGAACTACAGTTTCCATTACAGAAGTAGAAGTGAGAAAGAGCATTCCAGGAATGGAGGATAGCCTTTAGAAGGATATATTTGGAGAATGTTTGATACAAAAAAATGTTGCTATAGACCCTCTCTGAGAACAAAATGGAGTCCACAAAGGAGAAGAGAGATAAACTCTCAATAGAAAATAATTAAATAATGTAATAGAATATTTGTTAGTTAATTAGGAAATAGGGTTAATTAACAAAATTTATTGACTGATGGAAAAGAAAGAGTTGAGTGAGTTGGATTTACCATCTTATCATTTCTATCTTATCTTCTCTTATCCATTGATCAATAAATTTTATTAATTAACCCTATTTCCTAATTAACCCTTAATTAACTAACAAATATTATACTACAATAATAACAATGATGATGGTGAATATGATGATGACGAAAATGATTGGTGATATTTATAACATTTCAAAGTTTGTAAAGTACTTTGCACAATTTTCCCTTTAGATCTTTTTTCCCAAACCCTTACTTTTTGTCTTGGAATCCATAGCAAGTATTGGTTCCAGAGCAGAAAAGCAATAAGAATTAGACAATTGGGGTTAAGTGACTTGACCAGGGTCACATAGCTAGGAAATGTCTGAGACTAAATTTGAACCCGGGGCTCTTTGGTTTCCAATCCTGACTCTCTATCCACTGAGCCAGCTGGCTTCACCTTTCCCTTTTTATCTTAACAAAGATCAAAATAGTGCCTGTGAAATTGGTACTATTATAATGATCCCCATTTTACAGAGGAGAAAATGGAGGTCCATAAAATGGAGTCAGACAGCTAGTAAATCTGTAGCCCAACACAAATCCAGGCCTTCCTGACTCCATATCCAGTGCTTCATTCATTGCCATGCTGCCTCACCAATCAGACTTTTCTCATTTGTTCATTGAAAAAGACACTAGGAATCCCATTGCGCTAAGTTTTACTGCCTTTTTAAGGCTGTACACAGTTGTTTCCTTATTGTTAAATTGCAAATTAATCTTGACAGGCAAATTCCCCAGAACATAGAAATATTATGACTAGTTTTATACGAATAAAATGTTTCCCCATGAGAATACATAATAATTTTTGGCACTTTACTGCTGTTATATCTATCACACCACAAGTAGACCTGTTCCAATGAAACCAAAGAAGTAAAATTTGAAAGCACGTGAAACACACTTTGAGACATGTTTGCCACAAACGTTAGGGTCTGTTACACATGGCATAAGTTCTAACGTGAACTCTGAAGAACGCTCTCATTCAGCAGGCAAGCCCTCCTATCACCTCATAGAACGAGGAAATGCTCACACACACACACACACACACACTTTTTCACAGGACTTTCCAGCTGGCAAATTTTAGGGTAACTTTCAAGGAAACCTCAGAAGCTAGAGAAGGTTTGGATGGATGTCAGAGGCCACTAGGTAATTTGTATGAGACCAAACACAAAAATCAGCTTCCAAAGAGTCGTGGAGTCCCACCTATCCAAGAAGAGCTTTGGCTCTCTGCAGCTGACCAACGGAAACCAACGTATTTGGGAGTGAAAGACCAATAGTCACTACTTTACAATAGAGAGTAAACGTCCAGAAAAAAGCTGTTTAGTCTGTCATTTGTTTATAAGAAATATTTTGAAGAAGCAATATGGCAGCTCTAAAATATGGCCAAATAAGCTGTCCTGTGGCATGGCAGAAGGCATGTCAATAAATTTTTCAAAGCCATTAGGAATTGTCACACTCTGGATGGGAGACTGTGCTGTGAAATAATAGGAGCTCACAACCAGTGAGGACTTTATGCTCCTGTTACATGACCTCCAATTTAAATGCATCATTAGGCTGGGTCTTTGCCATAACACAGGCACTTTGGCATGCCTTCAGGGCACACACACTGCATTTGGAGTGTGAACAACAGGGCAGGTGCCTCGAATGGGCACAGGTACATAATGTGAGGCCAAATTGTTTTTTTCAATGGCTGCAACAATGCTTCAGGCAAGAATATGTCTGTTACATTTCTGAGGGACTTATGAGAAAAAAACGTTATCCAGATCCAGAGAAAGAACTGTGGGAGCAGAAACACAGAAGAAAAACAACTGCTTGATCACATGGGTGTACGGGGATATGATTGGGGATGTAGACTAAACAATCACCCTAGTGCAAATATCAATATTATGGAAATAAGTCTTGATCAGTGACATATGTAAAACCCGGTGGAATTGCTTGTTGGCTACGAAAAGGGGGTAGGAAGAGGGGAGGGAAAGAATAAGATTCATGTAACCATGGGAAAATCTTCTTAATCAATTAAATAAAATTTTAAAAATAAAAATAAATTTTAAAAGAATATGTCTATTAGAAAGATATTGCTCCACTTTTCCCCTCCAAGAAGGGAACTGGAGCTTTCTTTGTTGGTGGTATATGTGATCTATTGAATATAATACACGTATCTGAGTGCAAATGCAGGTAACTCTATCCTGGTTTGCTGATCCACCCTAACATTAACAGCAAATATGCATTAAGATCTATTGTGAGATGTGCTGGTAATATTCCTTAAAAGAGAACTATACGTACAACAACAGAAATATTGTTTGAAGAGTGGCTCGTCCATGTCTACCTCCAGGAAAAAGAACTGATAAATAAAAGATGTAGTGTTATATATACACATATCTTTTTGTCCAGTGATGCTTTCTCTAATGGAGAAAGAGGCAAAGCAAGGGAATTACCTGGGTATTTTAATATAACAAATAAATTATTTTTAAAAAGGTGTATTATCACCAAGACACCTGATCCAATGCATTTAGCCTCTACATAACTTCAAGAAAGGTAAGTGGCTTACAGGATCTCAGGATTCTCATTGATAGCCAGATGTCACCAATAATATGTGTGCTATGTGCCTCACCTGTCCTGAGGCACTGGACACAGAGCTGCTCTTAAGGAGATGGCAGTTGTCTCCTGGAGACAATACACACACATTAAATGCTTAGACAATTTGATACATGGCAAGAAAGTATGTGGAGCACAGGCTTTAAGTGCTGCAGGAATTCAGAGATGCTGAGATAGTTAGGAAAGGCTTCTCAGAGGAAGGCTTTGATGGATCTGATTTGAACACCTTGAGGGCAGGCACTTGAATGTTTTGCTTTGTATTCTGGAATCCATCACATACTCCCTTGAAGTGCTAAATACCCTCTTTTGCTCAGTGAATGTTTATTGAACTGAAATATTGCTTGTGTCACTGATCAAGACCTATTTCCATATTATTAATATTTGCAGTAGGGTGATCCTCTAGGCAGTGGTTCCCAAACTTTTTTGGCCTACGGCCCCCTTTCCAGAAAAAAATATTACTTAGACCCCTGGAAATTAATTTTTTTAATATTTGAATAGCAATTAATAAGAAAGATAAATGCACCTGTGACCATCACCCCCCCCGAATCGCTGCAGCACCCACCAGGGGGCAGTGGCACCCACTTTGGGAATCACTGTTCTAGAGTCTGCATTCCTGATCATATCCCCATCCACCCATGTGATCAAGCAGTTGTTTTTCTTCTGTGTTTCTACTCCCACAGTTCTTTCTCTGGATGTGAATAGCGTTCTTTCTCCTAGGTCCCTCTGGGATCCTGGATCAATGTCATTGCATTGCTGCTAGTAGAGAAGTCCATTACATTTTATTGTACCACAGTGTATCAGTTTCTATGTACAATGTCCTCCTGGTTCTGCTCCTTTCACTCTGCATCAGTTCCTGGAGGTCTTTCCAGTTCACATGGAATTCCTCCAGTTTATTATTCCTTTTAGCACAATAGTATTCCATCACCAGCATATACCACAGTTTGTTGAGCCATTCCCCAATTGAAGGGCATACCCTCATTTTCCAGTTTTTTGCCACCACAAAGAGTGTGGCTATAAATATTTTTGTACAAGTCTTTTTCCTTATTACCTCTTTGGGGTATAAACCCAGCAGTGGTATGGCTGGATCAAAGGGTATATGCCTTTGGGTATAGTTCCAAATTGAGGAAGGCATCTTCTAATGATCCATTAGATCACGTCAAAAAATTATTCTGACATAGGTGCTGGGTATGTGCTTGATTAGATGTTCCTTCCATATTGTTTCTACTGCCATAATTTAGGCAAAGGTCAGAATATTAATTCAGAGGAAATTATACACTGTGAAAGATAAGAGAAATATATATTCAATAGCCTCTACTTTCAAAGGCCATTTGGATGGTGGCATCCAAGTGTCTCATCTCACAACAGTTTTGATCAGTATGCCTAGATCTAGGGCCCAGATTGACAAGGCCTTTGTGATTGAGTTGACAAATTCAAGCATTTATTGAATGCAAAGGTTTTTCATTTCACTGCATCAACCAATGATGAAATATAATATGGTAAGATTAAGGCTGGCACATAACTGGCCAGACCCACTAGTCCTCGAGTAATCTTCTCTATAACCCATTTAAAACCAGCCATTTAAAACCAGACCCTTTCCCCTGGCTTAGTATATTCCATCTTCAAAGTCTTCATCAGATGTCTGACCCACCCTAGCATAATACACATGTCATTTGGATATGAGTTGGTGACAGCTGCAGCATTTCTTTCTCCATTGAAATAACAATAATATCTTAAAATATTCAGTAATCATATATCTTGGATATATAAACACACCAAAACCAAGTGAGAGGAAACAAAGACCCTTGTCTGCAGTTCATTATAATGGACATTATACCAGTGAGTTTGGGAATTTTCCCAGGGGGAAAAGTCCCCCTTTACTCCTTCCTCATCATTTGGGGGTTCTTATAAAAACTTTCCTATAGCCAGAAGTGGTTTTAAAGGGTTTCTGTAGGTTGAATAGCCCAGGAAGAATAATCATAATGATGTGACAATCACAAGAAGCATTCTCTGGTCTTCATGTATTCTATAGAGCCTTGGTGACCTTGCCAAGGAGTAGGCATGACTGATTTATAGTAAGAGGCTACATTTTCAGATGGAGATAAATTTCTGAATTAAAAGGTCATTCTCCCATTTAGTGGAGCCATTCTAATAAGCCTCTGGGCACTCATGAATTTCTCTGTATATCTGTTCCTATTCTGTACATGTAGAAAGAGCTAGGTCCCAGAAAAAGCTGATCCCTTTCTTGTGTCAGAACGGTTTGTCAGTTCACACAAGTCAAAGCATCAAGGAGCACAGATTTAGAACTAGAAGGAACCTCAGAGATCCTTCTCTGATCATAGAAGTATATTTTACTGTTGAGGAAATTGAGGCCAAGAAAAGTGTTATGACTTGCTTAGAATCTCACAGTTATTAAGTGCCTAGGGTATGATCCGAGCATAGGTCTCTCCGACTCCAAGTACAGAGCTTTATCTACTATGTAGGCTAACTACTATGTTATTCATCCATTTCACCACAAAAATATAGATGGACAAAATGATTCATAACAAATTACAAAGAGTTTTCTTTAAATTTCATTCGGACGTTGCCCAAGCTCTAAACAATGGGTACAATTACCAGGATGGCCTCTCATAGGCCATCATTAGTCATCATTCTCTCCTTATTTCAGAGCACCAGAATGATTTTGGAATTCATGAATGTCAGAACTGAAAACAATCTAGTCTGTTCTCTTCTGGGAGAAGTGATGACTTTCATGGCCAAAGACACACAACAGCTAGTTAAAACAGGAGGCAAGACTCCAAACTTCAACAACGTTCTCTATGCTGCCTTACAAAGGAAGAAGTAGCTGACAGAAAAATGAATTTCCTCCCTGCCTGGATGACCAACTTCTTCCCAGAGAGCAGTTTATATATTAGGATTAAGCCACAAATGAAAATAATATCACCTTCATGAAATTCTCTTTGGCTCTTACAATCTAGCTGAGGCCAAGACATTTGTATGGTGTTTTAGAGAGTGGAAAGGAAAAAAGGAATGAGGAAAAAAAAGAAAAAAATCAAAAATAGGAAAAAGAGAGAGAGGGAGAGATTCCCAATCAAATACAAAGTGTCCCAAAAATCCTGGTGCTATTTCAAGCTTGCATTGACATTAAGACCTTTGGGACACTATATAAAGATGTCTCCCAATCTAATACAGTGTTTCAAAAGTCTTGGTACAGTTTTAAGCTTTAATAGACACTAAGACTTTTGGGACACTGTCTAAAAATGTCTAAAGAAAGCCTCAAGACACTGGATCCCAAATAAGATAGCAAATTCAATGAGATAGCAAAGCCAGGACCTTGCCAGTTAATTAGAGAGATATCAGATAGCTTGTGGCCAATAGAACCAAAACATTGTTACAGAGTCTAAAAACAAAAGAAAAATAAACCAAAAATGGTATGAATAAGGGTAACAGTCTACACAACACCTCAAAGTCTGATTGGATGTTTACTGATCTTTCCATTGTTCCTATAAGACCAACTGTAAGCATGGACCTTCAGCAACTTGGAAGAGGGCCAAGTGCAGTAACTCTGACAACCAGTCATAACCTTATGTTGACTTCAGGAACTAATTCCCTATTACTGCTTTCTCACAGGTGGAACTCCTGCCCTTTTCTGTATTCAAGGTCCTCCTCACCAAAGTGTTTGTGATATTATAATTTTACTGACGGTGGAAGGCAGCAGAACCATGCTGGTTATAAGGTGAAAATGTAGTCTAAGCTCCAGATTTTAAATTAAGAACTCACTATTTAGGAAAAATTGCTGGGGAAATTGGGAAACAGTATGGCAGAAAGTAAGGTATAGACCATTATCGCATACCATATACTAAGATAAGGTCAAAATGGGTATATGATTTAGATATAAAGAGTGATACCATAACTAAATTAGGGAAACATAGAATAGTTTAGCTGGCAGATCTTTGGAGAAGTGAAGAATTTATGAGCAAACAAGAGATAGAGAGTATTATAAGATATAAAATGAATAGTTTTGATTATATTAAATCAAAAGGCTTTTGTACAAACAAAACTAATGTAACCAAGTTTAGAAGAGAAACAACAAACTAGGAAAAAATTTTATAACAAATTCCTCCAATAAAGATCTAATTTCTCAAATCTATAGAGAATTAAGTCAAATTTGTAAGAATAAAAACTATTCCCCACTTGACAAATGGTCAGATATAAACAAGCAATTTTCAGAAATCAAAGCTATCAATAATCATATAAAAATGTTCTAAATCACTCTTGTTTAGAGAAATGCAAATTAAAACAACTCTGAGGTACTACCTTGTACCTATCAGATTGGTCAATATGGCAGGAAAAGGAAAGTAGTAAATGTTGGGAGGGGGTGAGGCAAAATTGGGACACTAAGCAAATAAGAAGAGGTGGTGAAGTTGTGAACCACTCTAACCATTTTGAAGAACAATTTGGAATTATGTCCAAAAGGCTCTAAAACTGTGCATACCCTTTGATCCTGTAATACCCTTACTGTGTTTGTATCACAAAGAGATGATAAAAAAGTAGAAAGGACCTACTTGTCCAAAAATATTTATAGCAGCTCTTTTTGTGGTAACAAAGAATTGGAAACTGAGGGTGTGTCCATCAGTTGGGGAATGGCTGAACAAATTGTGGTACATGTTGGTGATGGAATACTATTGTGCTATAAGAAATGATAATCAAGATGATTTCAGAAAAGGCTTTAAAGATCTGCATGGACTGATGCAAAGTGAAATAAGAACCGGGAGAACACTGAATACAGTAACAGCAATATTGAACGATGATACTTGGCTACTCTCATCAATGCCATGATCTGGGACAATTCTGAAAGTCTCATGAAGGGGAGATGCTATTTACCTACAGAGAAAGAACTCTTGGAGTCAGATGGATATGGATCAAAGCACACTATCTTTCACATCAGTGTATTTATGGTTTTATTTTCCGGTTTTGCTTTTGCATTAATGTGCTCTTATGCCAATGACCTATATAGAAATTGTTTTGAATGATAATTAGAAAAAGAAAAGAAAGGGGAGAAAAACCTTTTAAAGAAAGAAATTCTAGTCTAAGGTCATGTTATATACTCAGGGGACTTATCATTTCAGACAGGCAAGGAAAAATAAATAATGGAAGTCAAACCCTAAAGATGTATGAACTCCCTCTGCAAAAGATCTGATTAGTATACATATTTTTGAATGCTTTCTTCAAATATTTAAAAACATCACAGTAATCTAATAATCTTTTAATAAATTTTTAAAAATGAAGATCCAAAAAAAGCCTTTTTTTTTAATGTCATCTCTAAGGTAATTGTTTTATAGTTTCACATAGGAATGAGGGCAGCTGGGTAGCACAGGAGACAAAGTGCCAGGCCTGGAGTCAGGAAGAATCAGCTCTCTAAGTTCAAATCTGGTATCAGATGCTTCCTAGCTGTCTGACCCTGAACAAGTCACTTAATTTGTTTGCCTTAGTTTCCTCATCTATAAAATGCATTAGAGCAGTAAATGGCAAACCACTACAGTATCTTTGCCAAGAAAACTTCAAATGTAGTCAGGAAAAGTCAGATAGGACTAAAACAGCTACACAACAACATGTAAATAAGATATTTCCCATTTAAAAGATTCAGTAAGGGCAACGATAACATTTATTGAGCATATTCTCATCCTGTAAAGTGGATAATTATTCTCATTTTACAGATGTGGAAACTGAGGCTCAAAGAGCTTACTTGCCCATGATTGCACAGTTAGTAGACATCTATTCCTTCCTGCATTTATTTAACATTTAGCAAATGCAAGGAATGTCAAAGCCAGGTCTCCTGACAGTAGCGCCAGTGCTCTTTCCACTTCATCAAGCTACGATAATGAAGCCAAGACTGTTTTTCCTCATACACAACATTCCATCTCCCATTTTCAAGCCTTTGCACAGGTTGTCTCCCATATTTGGAATATGTTCCCTTCCCACGTTCACCTCAAAGAATCCCTAACTGCCTTGAAAACTTTAATCTAAAGAATCATTCCTGCACAAGATGGCTAAATGTAATGACCTCTGAAGTTGCTTCTGTAAAGCAAGATGGCACAGTACATAGAGTGCCAGGCTTGGAGTGAGGAAGACTCATCTTTCTGAGTGTAAATCAAACTTCAGACATTTACTAGCTGTACTAGCTGTATGACCCTGGGCAAGACACTTCACCTGTCTGCCTCAGTTTCCTCATCTTTAAAATGAGCTGGAGAAGGAAATGGCAAACCACCCTGGTAACTTTGCCAAGAAAACCCTAAATAAGGTGATGAAGAGTCAGACATGACTGAAAATGACTGAAAAATGAGGTCCCTTCTAGCTCTGAATCAGTTTTAGTATCATTCTAAGTTTCAGAGGGGAAATTTTAAGCTTCAATATGAGGAAAGTGTTGCATTTTGTAGTAATAAAGAACTAGAAGCAAAGTAAATGACAACTGGAGAATAATTGCACCAATTATGGTACACAAATGTAATGGGATATGACTGTTGTAAGAAACAATGAAAATGATGAATACAGAGAAGCAGGGAAAGAAATCTATGAAGTGATGCAAACTAAAGTAAGCAGCAGCAAGAGAACAGAATACACAAATGACTACAACAATGTAAATATAAAGAATAATCACAGGGGGCAGCTGGGTGGCTCAGTGGTTTGATAATCAGACCCAGACACAGAAGGTCCTGGGTTCAAATCTGACCTCAGACACTTCCTAGCTGTGTGACCCTGGGCAAGTCACTTAACCCTCATTGCCTAGCCCTTACCACCTTAGAACCAATACCCAGGATTGATTCTAAGACAGAAAGTAAAGGTTTTAAAAAAAGAATAATCACAAAATAATCAAAACTCAGTGTTACAAAATTATAAAGAACAAAGTTGACCTAAGAGAAGAGATATGAAATGATATTGCCTGCTCACTCCTACAAAGAGATGGGAGTTTGCTGCACATGATGTATATTGATGTATTGATAGGTTTTGTAGAATTTTTTTCTCCCTTAAAATTGTCAATTATGGGTCCCAATAAATAACCTCTGAGGCTCCTTCCGATTTAAAGCCCTGTCATATGATTTAAGGATCCATCTCAAGCCAGTTCACATTCTGGACTGTTTATGAACATGATACACTACATGGTGACATTAGTTTCCTAACTATAGGTCTTGCTTCCCAGCTAAGAGGGTACAGAATTCTCAAAATTTCTTTTTAATGTAACCAAAGCAAAGTAGAAAAAGAAGAGATCAAATGCTTTTTTTTCTGTCGCATTAGAGAAGTAATAATCTCTCCTTGCTTCTATCCAATTATAAAATGTAAATATTACTACCTACCTCACAAAAGAAGATCTCTGGGAAAACTAAAATTATCTATGTGAAAGTTCTTGGGTTGTATAAAAGCAATTTTTCAAATATATTGATACTTATTTGTAGTTATTATCAAAATCTATTCTCAGGTTTATCTATCTCAACATGTTATAACCTTCTAGTCCTCCTTCCTAGGGCAGGGATTCTTAACTTGAAATCCAGAAACTTTTTTATACAGATTTTGGTCCACATACATATTGCTATTTCAGTATAGTGGGTTTCCATTGTTCTTTTGTGTTGTATTTTGCACATTTAAAAATATCTTTCTGAAAACTAACCACATTCAGAGGAAGAACTGTGGGAGGAGAAACACAGAAGAAAAACAACTACTTGAACACATGGGCTGATGGGATATTATTGAGGATGTAGACACTAAATGATAGCTCTAGTCTAATTATCAATAATATGGAATTGGGTCTTGATCAATGATACATGTAAAACCCAGTGGAATTGCGTGTCGGCTAAGGGGGAATAAGGGGGTTTGGAGAGGGAAAGAACATGAAACGTGTAACTAGGAAAAAATAGCCAAAATAAAAATTAAAAGAAAAGAAAAATAAATTAAAAAATAAAATTATCTTTCTGAGAAGGAATCCATAGGTTTCCTCACACTGCTAAAAAGAACCATGCCACAAAAAGGAAAGAGCCCTACTCTCCCTAGAATTCTTATCACTTTTGGCCTTTTCTGTATATTCCCAGTGATTTCTCCTTCTCTGACCCATTGAAGGTCTGAAAAAAAAATGAGTAAGAGGGATTCACCCATCTTGCATGAACTGCATGGGTGTTTTTTTTTTCTCTCCTTTTTTTAAAACCTGCTGAGAACAACCCACATGGCAGATACTCCAACCATCATGATGCCGTGCCTCCCCCACCCTTTCCAGCCGTCTGTCTTATTTCTCAACAGCGAATGTTGCAATCATCTCTCTAGCTGCCAAGCCATTCACTGCCCAGATGTGCTAAAGAAGTCACATAAATCCAGAGGGACCCACATAGAAAAACTTGGCATCGTGGAGTCCATGGAGTCCTGAGAGCTGGAAAGAACTCCTGGGTTATCAAGTCCTGTCCCCTCCTCTTACAGATGAGGAAACTAAGCTTCAAAGAAATTAATTAAGTGACTTAAGGTCATGGAGATTCCAATCCAAGTCTTCTTGAGACTGAGTCCAAAGCTTGGAGCACTCAGGGGGACCACAGAGACAAGTGCCTGCCGGGAGGAGTTTATAATCTGGTGTGCGGTGGAACTAATCTGTATCATTGCTCAAGTGTTTTCTGTCCATGACTGACTTGTTTCACTTGCTCTTTCAACATTCGTTGTTGACATAATTTATTATTAACATAATCAACATTATGTCTACGAAGGGCAGAGAACCATGCTAAGCTTCACTGGGAGAAAGACAAAGTTTAGAACAGACTTAGTCCCTGACTTCATGAATAATAAGAGTTTCCCTTTAAGGCTTGCAATGAGATTTTATTCATTATCTCATTTGATCCTCAACTCTTTGAGGCAGTTACTAGCCACCTTTCTCATTTACACATGAGAAAACGGAGGCTCAGAAAGGTTTAGGCTCTTGGGAAGGCATAGCCAGTAGGTGCCTGAGATGTAACCTGAATTCAGGTCATCCTGACTCCAAGTTCAGCCCCTTTTCCATCCCAACCTTGCTATCTCACAGTTAGTAGCTACAAATAGTAGTAAGGAGATAAGGGTCGCTATAAAGTTAAATAATTCAAAAAAGGGAGAAGGCAAAGAAATAAGTGACTTCTGAAGAAGAAAATTATGATTAATGGACTTCATGAAAGAGTGTGCTTTCAAATCGGGTTTTTTAAAATTGCTGAGAATTTAACCTGTGAAAGAACTGGGTAGATTCTAGGTTAATGAAAAGCTTTAAGGAAAATCATAGCTATGGGGAGGAACAGTGAGTGTTGGGGAGTGAGGCTGGGCAAAGAGTCACCCAGCTTGCATAGATTCTAAAGAGCTGGAAAAGAGTAATATAACATTGTAGTTTCATGGACTCTCACGACAAGGACCATGAGCTTTATTCTGGAAGCAATAGGGAGCCAATGAAGATGTATGAGCAGATAAGTAACCTCACCTAATCTACAAATTAAAATGATCATTTCAATAGTAGTATGAAACGTGTGTTGGAGCTAAATAAGAATGGAGATGAAAAGGAGCGAAACCACGTAGGCGGGTGGTATCATTCATCCTGAGAACTACAGATAGGTCTGTGATAATTAAGGAGTGAGAAAGCTAGGAACAACTGTACCTCCAATATCAAGAAAATATTCATTTTGATTCAATTCAATGATTCAATTACAGCTTGTTGATCTTAGTCAATTTCTGTAAGAATTCAGTGCTGATCTTAGAAGTTATCTCTCTGAATTTGAGACTCAAAATTTTTTTAAATGCTAAAAATTGTTTTTACATGTAATTGAAGAAAAATAAAATATAACTATATTAATTAAAAGAAGTTACCTCTCTCTAAATTTGAGACTCAAATATTTTAGATGCTAAAAATTATTTTTACATGTAATTGGGGGAAAATAAAATATAACTATATTAATTAAAAGAAATGACCTCTCTCTGAATTTGAGACTCAAATTTTTTTTGTTTTTTTTTTTGGGGGGGGTTTAAACCCTTAACTTCTGTGTATTGGCTCCTAGGTGGAAGAGTCGTAAGGGTGGGCAATGGGGGTCAAATGACTTGCCCAGGGTTACATAGCTGCGAAGTGTCTGAGGCTGGATTTGAACCTAGGACCTCCCCTTTGTAGGCCTGACTCTCAATCCACTGAGCTACCCAGCTGCCCCAAGACTCGAATATTTTTAGATGCTAAAAATTATTTTTACATTTATTAGGAAAAATAAAATATGAATTACTTAAAAATTATCTTTCTCTGAATTTGACTCAAAATTTTTTTTAATGTTAAAAATTGTTTTTACATAGAATTGGAAGAAAACAAATACAATAAATAAATAAATAAATAAATAAATAAATAAATGATCAAATAAATAAATAATGAATGAACTTAAAATAAATGTGTGGGTGGGTAGATGGATAAATAAATAAATAAGAGGTTACTCCTCTCTTTCTCACCTCTAGCTTCATTATAAAACAGAGATCAACTAAGACATTGCTGTTGGATTTTGGAATTGTAACTCTTGATAGCTATGGATGCCTGGTACAGCAAAAAGGGTTCTGGCTTTAGCTTCAGATGATGATCCTGCTGGCCCTTCTTTAAGCAAATCATTTAAATTCTCTCAGGGTCCCAGTTCCTCATCTGAAAAAATGAGGGGGTTGAATTAGATGACCCCTAAAGTCCTTTCCTACTCTAAATATATAATGCTATGATCTATGATCAAGGGCAAGGTTTTTCTTCACCTCCATCTGGCTTCCCACATTGATGGGAATTTATTGAAAATGAAGGAACAGCAGCAAATCCTCTCTGTAACTGATGAAAACCCAAGGACAACAAAAGAATGCATGAGGAAGGGGAGCAACAGCAGGAGAGCAGAATATGAACCATTGCTTCATTATACAACATCCTCCTTTGAAATTTGGGTCTTAAAAGAGGATATCTCTAAACTTCTACACCACCACCAAACGTCCCTTTAGGAATATTACTTTATCTCTCCTCACTGCCTACCGAAAATAAATGTCTCTCTTATGGCTATTGCATTGCTTTATGTTCTTTCAGAAGGCTATCATATCTTTCCTCAGGTGCCTTCCCCCTAGGCTGGAAGCCCTCAGTTCTCTACCAACTCCTCATAGATCATGTTTTTAAGCTCTTTTCTTCTTTTTATGGCTCTCCTCTGGATTTTGTCTAATTTGTCAACATGGTTTCTATAGCATGGCATCCACCACAACTGACGGTACTTGCTTAGTACATGGCAAAAAACCACAGCCTCATTATCCAGGCACTAAAGTTAAACATATCACCAAGTCTGACGCAGGATTCCAGGCAGGATCAGCACCGAGAGTTAGTATTATAGTCGCACACACATTTAAAAATGAGTCAAAAGGGGCCCGAGAGAGTGAGAGCAAGTTCTCCTTCCATTCTTGACTTCCTTTGCCTTGAAGAAGGAATAGGCCACTACTCCTAAAGGCTCCCCTCGCTGTCATAGAAACTGGAGAGCACAACTTATCAGTGCCAAAGCCTTCCGAATGTCTAAAAATGATTAGGCTCACTGTAAAATCCAAAGTGCTCTCTAGAGCTGAAAAGTAGATGGGGGGGGGGGGGTGCTCAGACTGCACAAATGCCGAATTTACAGGCTGTTGGCTTCCTAATGTTGTGACTCAGTTTTAGCACTGAATTTTCCTCGAAGTCCAATGGGATTGCCATGCACGATTTCCATTAATGATGGGAGCACTATTAAACCAGCTCTGCTATTAAGGTGGTCATCCTTTAAGCATCCCACTAGCTTTACAGATCAAAAAAAAAAAGTCCAATCTTTAGCTCGAGTTAAGAAAAACAGTGGGTTTTTCCATTAATCACTGGAAGCTTCAGGAAACATCTGGAAGGATACTGCTTCCTTTATAGTAAAGCAGAGCATCAGCCCCTTAATAATCTTTCTTGGGCCTTTGTTGAGTAGAGAGATGCCAAAGATTTGGTGGCATGTGCTCACGCTTCCCAGCATAAAATATTCACCCTGCAATAGGACACTAAAGCAGGTTGAGCTTTCTTTTATCTGTCTCCTTGGCAAAGTAGTCAAAAGGGTATTAGTAACTTCTCTCCAACAAAGTAAAGTTCTGGGTGAACATCTCAGTAACATTTGTGAATAAATAAGCTAATGCCAAGCAACATTCCCCAAATGGCAATACCACCCCTTAATTCTCTGGTAAAGAACATGGCGGTCAAATGTCAATCCAAAATCTCGAGCAAGTGCCAACCGTTTGCTAAAAAATACCAGAGACCTAGAGTGACAATCCCAAACCAGTCCAGGCCTTCAGGTCTGATCTCTTTACACCATGTATTGAAATGTCATTTTAGATTTCATAGTGATTTACAGCCATTTTCTACATGACTCAGAATAATCGGATCAGAGGTTGAGAACTAGAAGGGAGATAAAAGGATTTCTAGTGTAACTCCTTTTTTTTTTTTTTACAGATGGAGGCCCACAAAAAGAAAGTGGCTCATTTAAGGTTATACAGGTAGTAAATTGTACAAGGATTTTAATATAAGTCCTCAGACTCCAAATACAGCAAAAACAAAAACAGCTCCTGTTTATATACACAAAAAGACTGACAAAATATTTTCCCTCTAAGCATCTTATAAGGCATCTTGTGTAAATATTTGTATCCACATTTTACAAATGCATAAACTGAAGTTTGAAGACAATACAGTATTTGTCTAGAGTCACACATCCAGGATGCATCATAGCAAAGATAGTATCTGACTCCATATCCTGCGTGATTGTCACTATTCCTTACTGCTTCGTACCCCTAACCTGTTTGTTCCCTTTGGGTTGCTTCTCTCTAAATGCTTATGTTCTTAGGTGGTGGCTGGCTCTACAAAGATGGAGGTGATGAGGAGATGGAGACATGATGAGGGAGGGGGGAAAGAAGGGGGAAGAAGAGGTAGAAAAAGAGGAGAGAGAAAAAGAAAGAAATGGAGAGAGAGACACACAGAGTTAGTGTCAGAGAGGGAGAGAGGCAGAGACAAAGACAGGATGACATACAGAGAGAGAGTGTCAAAGAGAAAGACAGAAAGAGAGACAGAGACAAAAGGAGGGTGACACAGAGGGACAGAGACTATTAGAGAGACAGAGAGACTTGGGATGGGGGGAAATTGAGGGGAGGAGAGTGAAGGAGAAAAGAGGAGGTAGAAGGAAAGAGGGAGAGAGCGAAAGACTCCAAAGTTATTTCAGACATTCTAAAATTCTAGATAACAAAAGACAAAATAAGATTTAAGTCAGGGAAATAGTTATAAAAATTGAGACTAGTCTGGAAAAGACAAACTGGTAAAATGACTTAAAGTCCATTAAAGATTTTACTGACAGGTTGACTTTATTTTACATGGTGGCTCCACTCCCCCTTGAAAGTTGTGTGGGAAGCAAACATTTATATATTAAATCATATTTTTCCTACTGACTTTAAGATTTTTTGGAATGCATCCCTACCCATTCGCCAAAAAAAATTATTGGCCCTAACACAGTGAAAAATTCTGGGTAAGAATCTTAATTTATAACTTGAGGAATGTGTCCAGATATCTATTAGTTGTTGAATGTTTCTTTCTCCACAGTGTTTCTTACATCTCTCCTCTTCTTTCCACTCACACAGTCACCACCCCCGTCCAGGCCTTTATCACCTCTCCCCTGAAGAGTCTTTATTGCTCCCCTTGCCTCATGCCTTTCCCAGGTTAAATGCGTGCTCCCCAAAGCTGCCAAACTGATTTTCTTCAGAAGTAGGTCTAACTAGCCCGTGCTCTCTTCAATAAATTCCAGTGGCTCCCTATTGCTTCTAGGATCAAATATCAAAGTTTCAAATATAAAAGTTGACAGTTAAAGTTTCTCCCAACCTGCCAGCAGCATCCCCTTCCCAGCCTATATTGTCTTCTCTTTCTTCCTGTTGTCCACACATAATGTTCATTTCTCATGGCCAGCCGGCCATGCTTTTGGACTGCTTATCCCTCCATCTGTAGGATATTCTCCCTCTTCATCTTCACCCCCTAGAATTCCCACTGAAGTAGCATCGTCCACCTGAAGCCAGGCTCCTAGCGGTCATTCTTCCAAAACAGTCTTGCGTGTTTGGCATACGTTCCGAACACGTTTAAACAGATTTCCTCCCCATGTCTAAGGCAGGCTCACTGAGGGAAGGAGCCATCTCATTTTTTCTTAGCACAGTCCATTGCTGAGAGCAGGCACCAAAGAGTATGCCTTCAGGGACAACATATACAGACAGAGACGTAATTGCTTCATGTAATCCTTGGAAGAAGTCAGACGGACAACCAACAATTCACCTAATCCCAAAAACTGCCAGGACGATTCCTAATTGGAAAGGGCCAGAGATTCATGCTCATTCTCAGTGCTTCCTGCCCTATTTCCACTCCCACCAATCCCCTGGCTTCTCTCTGAAATTACCTTTAATTCTTCTATATTTTTCTTTATTTATTGGTTCATATACATGTTGTTTCCTACTAATATAACAGAAGCTCCTTGAGGGCAGGGGTTGTTTCACAAGTGTCTAGGACAGGGTTATTATTGTTCAGTCGTTTCCAATTCTTTGTGACCCCCATTTGGGGGTTTTCTTGGCAGAAATATTGGAATGGTTTGCCATTTCCTTCCCCAGCTCATTTTACAAATAAGGAAACTGAGGCAAATAGAATTGAGGGACTTGTTGAAATCATGCAGCTAGTAAATATGTCTAAGGCTGGATTTGAATTCAGGTCTTCCTGACTCCAAGCCTGATGCTCTGTGCCACCTACCTGCCTAGAGCAGTACATAGTACATTAAAAAATGCCTTATAAAAAGCAACATCAAATTCCACTTTTAATAGTTACTACTTGGAGTCCCTTCCAAGTCCAAATCTAGGATATTGAGAATTAGGGATTGAAGGCAAGAGAAACTGAGCCAATGGATTTTGATAATGAATGTCAGAGAGCAGAGGAAAGTTCCTGAAATGTCCTTCCCCTAAACAGAAAGATCCCCAGAAAGACCATCAGAGCCATTGGATGAAATCAACCCCAAACCTCAATTTCTATAATCCAGAGGGAAAGGATTCACTCTCACCTTTCTTTCCCCCTAATAATTCAATCCACAGCATTTTGTTTCAATAGTTGAACTCTAAGCAGACAGCCACTAACCACCATTACATTCCAGGGTGTCCAGAGCTAAAGTCAGCCTAAAGATATTTCCATAGTCATGAGCCCAGGGTAGAAGCCTGCGGGACACTAGCCTCAGTCTCCTAAAACCAAGAACAATGGTCTCCCATTGATTCCTATGGCTGGATGTCCCACAGAGAAGACAGAAAGCCACTTTAAAACAGAAACAGACAGAAAGGCAAACTCCCCCAAGCATTTTCTAGCTATATCATAATCAATGGTGTTGAAAGCTGGGCTAAGATCAAGTGCCTGAGGGCAATGATAGAGGAGAAAGCAAAATTTGCAAAGGTAAGGAGGTCATTTGTAACTCTGACAAGGCTAGTCTCCCCTCTCCCTCCCTTTTTTCCCCCAAGAGACTCAAAGGCATCACATGAAGGCTATTTTGATAGATGTTCATTCTGCTCCTTGACCATAACCTGCGGGTTGAAATCTGGGAGGGAGAGGTTGGGGGAGAGGGAAGGGCTGTTTTCTGGTCTCTTCTTCTGGCTGACCCTGATATGTCACTCTTCACTGAGCTTCCTCCTGACCAGTTCCTTCCTCAGAAGCCTCCAGAGATATTTGCCTTCTGAATTGATTATGCAGCTATTCCCCCTGCCCTACACATCCATGGGAAATAATAACTGGCTACTGGCTCATGATACAGTGACGTTTCTTTAAGATATCTGGCGACTTTGTTTCTGTTCATTTATCTACCAGAAGGAAACTGGGGCATTAAAGTCCCTTTTAAAAAGATCTCCAATGACATGATTCTGTGATCAGAGAGAGAGAGAGAGAGAGAGAGAGGAGTTAAATGCCAAAGATCCAAACTGTGGCATAACTAAATTAATCTAGGACTTGGGAATTTAGCACACTTTGATGCCACTATTTCCATCTCTTCTTTCTCAGACTTTCCCAGGAAGGATACTCACTCAAGGAAGGGCTTTTATTTGTTTTCAGTGTTTGTTTCCCCTCAAGTAAGACTGATAACAGACTTGGATATTAACCAAACTTCTTAACAATGAAGGGGGAGGGGGGAGGGAGGTGGCTCAGTGGACTGAGAGCAGGCCTAGAGACAGGAGGTCCTGGAGGTTCAAATTTTATCTCAGACACTTCCTAGGCAAGTGTGACCCTAGGCAAGTCCCTTAACCTCCATAGTCTAGCCCTTACCACTTTTCTGCCTTGGAGCCAATACACAGTATTGATTCTAAGACAGAAGGTAGGACTTTTAAAAAGAAAAAGAAATAAAAATCTAAAAACAGAAAAAAACAATCAAAGCATCAATCTCAACCTTTATATAATATTACATGATTTTTATGAGACAGCTAGATAAATGTCTCAGTAGTCAGGAGTACCTGAGTTCAAATCTGGCCTCAAATATGTCCCAGCAGTGTGACCCCGGGCAAGTCACTTAACCTCTGATTGCCTTAATCCACTAGAGAAATAAAAGGCAAACCATCTCTGTATCTTTGCCAAGAAAGCCCCACAGACAGTATTGGTCTGTGGAGTCACAAAGAACTGGACACAACTGAGTGACTGCACAACAAAGAGGACATTTATATAGAGTGAGTTTGCAAATCACTTTAGAGGCTGGTAGGTAGCTCTGAGCCTGGACTCAGGAAGAGCTGAGTTCAAATCCTGCCTCAGATATTCCCCAGTTATGAAGCCCCAAGCAAGTGACAACTTCTCTCAGCCTCAGTTTCCTCACCTGTGGAATGGTAATGATAGCACCTATCTCTCAAAATTGCTTCAAAGATCAGACAGAGTCATATTTGTAAAGTCCTCTGCAAACTTAAAGTGCTCTATTATTTTATCGTATAGTTATCTTATATTTTGTATGTTGTCATTACATATACTATCTCATCATCATCATCATCATTCTCTCTCTCTCTCTCTCTCTCTCTCTCTCTCTCTTTTAGTTTGATAAACTAGATCCCAACACCTGCCTCTGTGTCCGGCAGCATCCAGGGAAGCTCTGGGCACTCTCCGCCGCCTTGCTTTCCCACGCTTGTGTGTGTACCGCTTCATGTAATTTCTGTGTGCTCATCCCACTTAGAGATCATCATAAAATCTCCAGCCCAACGGGCCATGACCAGCAGCTGCTTAATAAGGACCCATTTGTCAAGACTTGGGTCTCGGGAGCAATTGCTGACTCCAGAGTTTTGGAAATCAGGTTCTTGCTCCTGCTGGCTACATGGTAAACCAAAACACATGGGAAGACAAATATAAATGTTTTCTTTGGCTGGCTTGCAGTTCGGAGACTCTTGTAATTTGTCCACGGACTTGGAGACAGTCCGTGGTGTGTGTCGGGGAATTGTTTCAACAGGTAAATACATTCTAAAAGCAAACAGACTGTTCCACAGTGGAGCCGTGTAGCAAGAGATAGAACTGGACCACGGTCTTACAGTGTGATCTGGTGTTGCTGTACAGCCTGAGGATGGCACTGTCTCTCCACTCCAGCTGCTCGAGGACAGTGTTTGCGGTATGCATTGAATGAGTGTGTAAGAGTGTGCAAAGGGTATCACTTTGGCTTTGATACATGAATTAGGCAAGAGCGTGGCTCAATCCGTTGCAATCATAGATTTTAGGCTAAGTAAAAAAAAGTCTCTGGAAGTCATCAGATGTGCAGGGCACCTAGGTGGCTCAGTGTATAGAGAGAAAGGTTTGGAGTCAGGAGGTCCTGGGTTCAAATCTGACCTCAGATACTTCCTACATGTGTGATCCTGGGCAAGTCACTTACCCTTAATTGCTTAGTCTTTACCAATCTTCTGCCTTGGATCTGATACTTAGTATTGTTTCTAAGACAAAAAAGGTTTAAAATAAATAAATATATGTAGATGTATATGGGCATATGTAAGTATAAAAGATTTTTTTAGTCATTTGGATGAAAAGAAATTATGTTAGACAGGAAATCTGTCTGTTCCCATTCGTTGAGAGATTTTCTCATGCCTTTTAGGACCAATAAAAGAGAATTAAGTGGCTTCAAACCTGGGATTTCCAGCATGCCATGAGCTAGAGAACTCCTGAAGAACTACTTTGGGAAGAAGAAAAGATCTCGACTTGAGTTTTGGGTCTTCTTCTTGTCCCCAAGCTCTTTGGCCAGAGGAACTTCAAGGGATTTTTGGTTTCCCATCAGCATCCTAGTGTGGCTGAATATTGACCTCCTCCCTGTCCCATCTCTGAACTGACTGTAGCTGGAAAGAGCATCTACATCAAAAGTCAAGTTTAAGGGACATTTCTTGAGCACCTCACGAAAGGACTTCCAGCAATCAGCAGTTGTGAGTAACTCTTGCCCATGGGCTCTCCAAAGCTGGAGCCTACATTACCCTGAACTCAGATTGGGAAGGCATTACTTACTTAAAGTCACAGACTTTAGTGGGAATGATGGATACCAATTTTTCTTACTGGGCCACCTTAGTTAAATACTACTTTTGAAAAGCTCCTTAAATATGGCTAATTCAATTGCTTTTCATTTAATAATCTTGCGGACTGAAGCCAATGGCAGTGGAGAATCACCTCCAACTACCAAGTGGTGTCTTCCAACCTTGAGATGGAGGTGGAGCTTTGTCGGGGAACCCAAGACTTGTTGGGGCTTTTCCCCCCCTCTTTTGTGTAACTAAACAGGTGCATATCTTTATTATTTTCATAAAGTGAACTTCCTGGAAGCCATTCCTTAATCGACTTTAAACCTTCCATCGAAAGATTTTCATTAGAATCCACAGGTCAGCCTTGGCTCGGGAGCAGAGTTATGAAAATGTGTCTCCCTCCTTCCATTGCAGAGTTAGGGGAATAAAGATGTGTAATATTGCATATACCATTAATCTGGTCAATGTATTAGTGATTTCGCTGGATGTTTTTCCCTTTCTTTTTTAAACTCTGTAACAGAAAATGGTTTATTATGAAAACAAATATAATGTAAAAACCAATGGAATCAACATGGATGAGTTTAAAAAAAAAAAAGAATCCAGGCTCCAGTCTGGAAACAAAAAAGAAGCTAACTTTTCTAGGTACTGTAAAATACCACCAAGATGAAAGTAGAAATCCTTTCTACAGAAGAAATATTTAACCTTTCAGACTTAGGCCAATTTTGGTCTAATTTTTCAAAGCACGCTCCTCTTCCTAATCTCCACCTAAAAGTACCTTATACATATTTTTTGAAGTTGAAATTAAAAGGAATTCTATTTTCAGAATTTCATCAGACCTCTTGAGATAATTGGAGACATCCTGGAGCGTTGCAAAATGGGGACTGGGAATTACTAATGTAAGATGCAAATTAGGAGACTGTGAAAAGGGCAGAAAGACCTGGAGAATGACTCTAATGCCTTTATTCCTGGGCTCATGCCAGGCGCTTTTGCACATTATAACAGTACCAATGTAGGACTAAGCCATGTGGACGCCACTTCTTTCAGGATCCATGTGCACTTTGCATTTATAATGAAAATAAAAGCAATATAAAGAGATGTGTATATCTGAAAATGGAAGGAAATATAGCAGAGATAGCTTGGCTTCTCTCATAGTGACTTTTGGAATCTTTACACCCTCTCAGTAAACCGAGATAAAATGACCTTCAGATAATCTAAAGTATATAATTCTACAAGAACTGTTAGACAAATAAATTACATTCATATGCATATAAATATGGGACGAGGGGGAATCTCAGGATTCTTTCCTTTGCCTTCTTTTTATTTTTCCTATGCTAACCAAATTCTATTTCTTCAGTGTTTTCCCATAGGAGCTATTTCATAAATCTTGATTCATTTGAACTCTTCTCCTCTGGACCTTTTTATTTCATGTTTTATAGAATGCTCACAGGATTCCAAAATGAATATGAGAGTTTAAAGAAGCCTTGACCGATGCATGCTACACTTTTTTACACATCTCACAGAGGGAGGTAATAGAAAGGTAGGTGGAAAGAGAAGGGGGGGAGGGAGGAAGGGAGAGACAGAGACAGAGTAGGGGATGGAGGGAGAGTGGAAGGGGGAAGGAGAGAGACAGAGTGGGGGAGGG
>NC_058135.1:58630416-58638293 GCF_016433145.1 Gracilinanus agilis
ACACACACACACACACACACACACACACACACACACACACACACACATATATGTATATACGTATTTATACATATAAATATATACACATGTATATAGATATGTATACATGTATTCACACACATATATTAGGGTTTTTTCCCATGACAGCTCTCAAAAGATAATCATTTGGGGGCCCCAGATGGTGGTGGCATGTTTATTTTCACACCATAGACTTTAACTTTCTAACACTACAGGGGAGCCTAAAACAGTTCATATATTAAATTGAATTCCTTGAGAGTGATGCCAGGGCATTATTCTAGGAGCAGGGCCACCCTCAGAATGGTACGCCAGGTTTTTATTCCCTAATATCCAAAGCCCATCTGCAGTCAGGCACAGTGCCCAGCCTGGTAGGATCATAATGCAATGCTAGGCTCTCTCTCCCTTTGCATAAACTAATGGGTTTCAGAACTAAGCATTATCTAGGTGGTTTCCAACCCAATTTCCTCCAGGAACATTCAAGAATAAAATATACCCGTGAGCTCATCTAAACACACTGATTTTGTGCCCCTGCGTTCTTTTTACATAAACAATTTTTAGTGTTCTAATTCACGAAGTACTTTATATTAAGCAAAAGTAGTTTTTCTCTTAATGATCCGTTCTGTGACTAGGTAGTTTAAGCCCTCTCAACCCTTAAATAGATACCAAATAGCTATTTTTTAAGTGTATAAAGAGCATATAGATATTCTGAAGTGAGAATTCTTCATTTGGGCAGGGGGAAAGGTCATAGATACAGTGGATAGATCACTGGTCTTGGAACCAAGGAGACCTGAGTTCAAATACAGCCTCAGACACTTACTAGCTGTGCAACTATGCATGGGTAAATCACTTAAGCTCTGTCTGCCTCAGTTTCCTCAGCTTTAAAATAGAGTTTGTATACCTATCTCCCAGGGTTGTTGTGGGGATCAAATGAAATGATGTTTCTTAAAACTCTTAGTACAGTGTCTACACACAGTAAGCACTTAATTAAGGCTCATTTCCTTCATGGACTCCCTTAGCAGTCTTTTAAGGTCTATAAATCTCTTCCAGAATTTTTTAAAGAAATAAAAACTCTTCCCTTCCATCTTAGAATCAAAACTATGCATTGGTTCCAAGACAGAAGAAAGAAGAAAGGCAAGGGCAAGGCAATGGAGATTAAATGACTTGGCCAGGGTCACACAACTAGGACGTGTCTGAGGAGAATGGAATAAATGACTTTGGAGGTTTCTTTCAGGGTTGTCCTTTTTTCTACTTCTAAGATGGATTAATTATTTGAAGGACAAAATGGTATCTTCTCTTTTTGGTTTTGTGAGCTTTGAAAGCCAAACATGTTCCCATATGTTTTCACTTACTATGATTATATTTCTCTTTTGATACCCAAAAGGAGAGTGGGGGAAGTCTTTGGATTTGAGACTTAGCATCCTCTTGGCTAATATGTTAATTATGCATTATTCATAGCAAAAAGCCCAAATTGGTTATGCTACAAGTGTTCAGCACTTTGTGTGCGACCCCGATAGATGATATCTAATTTCTAAGTAACCAAAGAACAGAATGAACCAAATTTCTCCTCGAAAAATGAGTAGCACTGGGAGCTTCTTTGGCAACTTAAGATGCTCTTTTATATTTTGAATTTGAAATATCTACACTCTTTCTGATGATGTAGGAGATTATGGAGCTGGTTATAAGGCTCAGGCTTAAGCTTGGCTGTTGGTTTTAAATATGCTTTCAACCAGGAGTTCTTTACCTGAGAGTGGCAAACTTTTAAAAATATTTCAGTGTTATTAGTTTCTTGCCAAGAAAACCCCAAAAGGGGTCATCAAAGAGTAGGACCTGGCTTTAAAAAGACTGAGCAATAGAACAACACAGAAGAGAAGAAAGTAGCACGTAGTGTAATCTACTTAATAGTCATGATTCTGTCTTTATGGCTTTATCTTCTTAGAAATAAATACTTAGAGATGCCTAAGCCATTAGTAGTTTAAAACCTGAAGGCTAAGTGTTAGTTAGACCTAGACTTGACTGCTAGAATTATTGGATGATTGGTAAATTAAGGCCTACACATATGGGCTTATTCTTAGGATACCCTTGAACCCTAGGTTTCCCTTCCTGGGAAAGAACCTTCTTAATCATAGTAGCCTAGAAAAACTGCTTGCTTGTTCAACAAAACAGGCTCCTTTCATATACCTTTTGAAAGAGCTAGCTGAAAAGTCCTTTGGGAGTTGTCCAGGAATGTGTAAAGCACTTTCAAAATTCTATAAACATTCCCTGATAGGTCCTGTGGCCCAGCAGACCCCATGATGTGGTTCAGGGGGGAAAGGAGGACACAAGAAAAGGGTCATCAGACAGTGAGTAATGGGACACCTGCTGTCACCTCCAGGCTCTGCCGAAATCCCGCTCAATAGTTCCATCTTTGACAAAGTCAGGGTGTGAGTAATGCCAAAGGCCAAATATGGACCTGCCTATCAACCACCCAGTGTTTGGACAAAATGTCCTGAGAAATTGAAGGAACAACAACTTTCAAGAAATGACAGAGTCATGGCCAGATCCCAGACGCTTGGTGATGGAGCTGTTAGGACCCATGCTGTGGCATTATTCCTTCTTTCTGTGAACATTTTTCTTCCAGGAAAGTAGCTAAAAAGAGTCATATACAAGGAGTCAATATGGCACCCTGGACCCATAGGATTATCCAAACTTCTTAAATCTGTCAAAGGAAATGAAAGAACTCTGAACTCGAAGTTTGGAGAATTAGCCCTGGGGGGCATATAGAAATGCTCTAGGCATCCTAGTACCCTGGTTCAGTGAGGACAAGGTGGAATCAGCTGCCCTCTCTGAGTGTTTCCAAATTATACAACATGCCACAAAAACATGCTCTTCTGTCATGTGCAGATTGCTTCCTTTAGACCTCCTGTGATTTTTGGACATCACAGAGTCACTAAAGAAGCCAAAACCAACACATTCCTACCTAACAGACATGAACCTGGGTGATTCACTTTCTTTCTTCCTTCCTTCCTCTCTTCTTCTTCTTCTTCTCTCTCTCTTTCTCTCCCTCTCTCTCTCCCTTCCTTCCTTTCTTTTTTAAGCCCTTACTTTCTGTCATAGTATCAACACCAAGATAGAAGAGCATGGGCTAGACAAAAGGGATCAAGTGGCTTGCCCAGGGAGAAACAGCGAGGAAATGTCTGAGGCCCAATTTGAACTCAGTGTCCTCCAAACTGCCCTATAGTTCATTTTTCTTGACTTTTCTTTTTGAAATGCCTTTGTGAGAGATAGTATAGTACAATGGATAGACAGCTTGCCTTGAAGTGAGAAGGACCTAGGTTCAAGTTTTATCTCTGATAAAACTGGCTATGTGACCCTGAGCAAGTCATTTAACTTCTCATGCTCTTGACAACTCTTAAATCCAAGAGAATACTACTATTAATAATAATTATAATGGCTAACATTTTTATAGCATCTACTATGTGCCAGGTACTATACTAAGCACTTTACAAATATCTCATTTGATCTTCACAATAACCATGGGAGGCAGATGCTATTATTATCCCCCTTTTACAGATGAAAAAACAAACAGAGGCTAAATAACTTGCCTAGTGGTGCACAACTATTAAGTATCCAAGTTTGGATTTAAACTCAGGTTTTCTTGACTCTGTGCCTAGTATCTGCTCAGTCACCTGAGTATCTGCTCACACCCATCCATAAAGGCTCTTAACTTGGGTTCCATGAATTTCTTTTTATACATAACTATTTTGATAACTATAATTATTTTTATTTTTATATATAAGAATTTGGATAAATATAATTAAATGTAATTGGCTTCCTTGTTAATTTTATTTAATGCATTTAAAAAATGATTCTGAGATGGGTTCTGTAGGCTTCCCCAGACTCTCAAAGGGGTCCATGACACCAAAAAAGGTTAAGAGCCCCATTAAGCAAAGAAGTTGCTGATGTGCATGGGTAGGGAGAGTTTCCTTCTTTGCTTTCACCAACAGCAATGAAATCACAGGTCCAGTACCTCTCCCTATCCCTTTGTGAATATGGGTAGCCAAGTCTTTATGCTGACTTCCAAATCCTTCTACAACTCCCTTTCTACTACCAAGGGCATCCACCTGTCATTCCTGGAATAATCTGAATTCCCATTACACATCTGACAGTTCAAAGTGGGCATCAAGCAGCAAAGATGCCAATATACAAATGCATCCTCTTATTCTCTCTTTAATATACTGTAGTTTCTATAATAATGAAAAAACATTTCCTTTTTTATTAAAATATTTAGAAGAAATACATATGCATATATTTTCCATATGAATTTAAAACAATAAATAATCTACTTATGTGGGGGGAAAAACCAGGAGATCCTTAAAGGTTCATTGATATCAGCATCATAGCATCTGATGAGAAGAATGGAATTTGATGGTAAGAGAAGAGGAATTCCAAGAAACATTCAAAGCTTTTTATGAACATAAGCAAAGAAATACAGTGAGAGGCAAACTGTATATAGGGATTAGAATAACAAATGAAAATAACACTAAAAGGTGGCTAGCTCAGATGAAATTAAATGACTGATGATGGTTCTAGAAGATAGTGAAGAGAAGACTAGAAATGGGAAATCAACTGAGAGACTATTGCAGTATTCTAAAGCAAGAAGTGATAAAGGTTAGAATGGAGGTGGTAGTATATGAGTCCGTTTAGTGAATTTCTTAAAATGTGCTTAAATCTGCACTGAGACTTTTAGGACACCTTGGATAGTTTTTATGTGTGTGTGTGTGTGTGTGTGTGAGAGAGAGAGAGAGAGAGAGAAAGAGAGAGAGAGAGAGAGACAGAGAGACAGAGACAGAGAGACACATAGAGACAGAGGCAGAGGTAGACGGATAGAGACAGAGACAGACAGACACAGAGACAGAACTAGAGAGAAATAGAGAGGCATAGACACAAAGACACAGAGAGAAAAGAACTGTAACTTCAAAATTAAATAACTGTTTTTTTCTTTAACCAAAGATAAAACTCATTCCCTTGAATTCTCAGAGAAAAAGCATAGGGTGTTTTGATAGTGTCCCATAGTTCCCTGGTATGATAAACCTTTAATGATTTATTCATGAATGTTTAATCTGAGAGCTTAATCTTCCATTGGTCCCCCACCAAGTTGGCTTTATTTTTCTTCCACATTTCCTACCCTCACATAATCACTTTTCTGATAAATGACTTTTCATATTAATTAAGCATAGAGGAAGATGTCCATCATCGGTCAATTTATTATATTTATCTCAGATTCAAGAAATTGTTAGGAAAACCCTGAGACTGTTTACATTAAATGAAATGTAAAATATGCACCTCTAGCACTTGGGACAATCGCCAGAGAGCCAAACACTGCTTACATGCGCCGAAACCCAAGTCTGCTACTTCACAGAGTTCCTATTCAAGGCAATTAACTCCTAAGTGCTATCTATCAAAAAACAAAACAAAACCCTTGCTTTGTAACTTCTGTTTTAAACACTAACGCCTCAGTCCAAATACGAGGCATAACATATGCTCCTTTGACATGCCATTTAAACATTTATTTTCTTAGCCAACAGCAGTGGGGACCTCTGAGTCAGTATGTAACATTAGGCAACATTCAGTAAAAATCATCTTTCATGCTCTGATTGATATCCTTGACAATAGAATTTGTATCACCCAAGGTGAATCGAGACTTTGGCTCATAATATGGCTAATGGAAGGCAAAGGAATGGAGGAAAAGCTGAGAAGGGTGAAATGGAAAAAGTTCTCCCCATCCCACTGACCCTCCCCAAAACATCCCCAATCACACCTCCTGCTGCTGCCAGCCTGCCTAGCCAATGTTTTAAATGAAGAGCAAAAGAATCCTGACTTGCAAGCTCAGGCCTTTTGGACTTCTCTGTGGATGGCAAGAGAAAAATTTAACAAGAAATTCTGAAAGATAAAGGATAACATAAAGGGTTATTTAAGAAATCAATGTGAGAATGTGAGTGGCCAAGCTATTCCTCTTTACCTAGTATTTGAAGGCCAAATCCTTAAAAAGGGCACCTGGGTTTCTCAATAATCTGGTCCCCAAGTATCTATGGAATGGCATCTCCTACTATTCACAAAATGAGAGAAAATTTGAATTGGAAATTGACCCCCAAATATCATCTACCTAAGCAAACACATATATGACTTTCAGGTTTGCTAAGCAAAATATATACATTATTGCATTCGATATATATTGATTTACATTATTGCTTCTAATCCTCCTCACAACCATGAGAAGTAACTGCTATTATTACCCCATTTTACAGATGAATAAACTGAGATTGAGAGAGATTAAATGGTTTGTCCAATGTCACACAATTTAGTAAGTATCTGAGGCAGGACTTGAACTCAAGTTTTCCTCACTTAAAATCCACCATTTCTGATTATTATACTACCCGGCTGCATCTAGTACAATTGTTACCTGAACGGGAACATCCCTCTATAGCACCCTAGACTAATGGGTCATCCACTTTCTGGGTAAAGATTTCCAATGAGAGAGAATTCCCCAGCCCTCAAAGAAGCTGGTAGCACAGTGGATAGAGGCAGGCCTGAAGATGGGAGGATCTGGGTTCAAATGTGGCCTCAGACACTTCCTAGTCTGATTGTTGTTCTTCTATCTTAAAATTGATACTAAGATACTAAGGAAAGGGTTTAAAAAAGAATAAATTTATTTTTACTAAGATAAAATTTCCTTACTTTCTTAATTCAGTTTCTTTTGTTATCCATGGATCCAGGATCCATGTTATCATTAATGCAGCTATTCCTTCCAACAGTGCATATGGCAGCCCATCCATGCCCTGTCATTCCACATCCTCTCATAAATCCTCCTCAAATAATCTTCCCTGAGCACTAGAGGCCTTTCTCTCTTGGCCTTTTAAAATTTTGTAGGCATTCAGGCTGCCCATCTGTTATCCCCGGTCCAGAGAAGATGAGCATCCAACCTCCTTTTGCTATATTTCCTGGGTAATATCATTTATGACATTTCTGGTGCCAAATACACAATTGATAATATACTGAAACCAACTCACACCTGCCATTGTAGTCTGGGTCTCTTGTAATTTTGATTCATCAGAGTATTTTAATAGTCACAGTCACATAGTATCACCAGAAAAACACTGCTGTTCAAAAGATGGGAGGTAAGTTGGAGGTACATGTGAAAGCACAATGCAATTTCTCAGCCTGCTTACTGTCTCTTATTCAATATCCCTTGGCAGTGACTTCTTAAGAGATGTTTTGATGGGCAAACTCAATAGGTTACCTATCTTACTGCCCATCACATTATGGAGTGTATGCATTCAGTATCCATTTGATTTTTCCTGTGTGGATTGTTAGAATGATCTCCTCTGAGTAGTCATTGATTTTATTGAAAAAGCCCTTTTAGTATTCTTGAGTTTATTACAATCCATACAATGCCATTAGCAGTCAGGAACATTTTCCTTCAGAAAGAAGGAATCTACCTTCCATTTGGATGCCAATGATGTTAGTGGCAGGCACCTTTGGAAAGCATGTTTTCATATGTTATTGGACATGAATAATGAGATCATTGAACAAAATTCTCTTTGTAGTTATAACTAGAGCCCTTGATGGAGTTCAGAGGCAGAAAGATCTGAGTTCAAATGCCAACAGACAGTTAGCTATGTGACCTATGTGAGTCATTTAGCCACTGTCTGCCTCAGTTTTCCTCATCTGTAAAACATGATAATAATAGCACCTCCCTCCCAGGGTTATTGTGAGAATAAAATGAGATGATGTTTGTAAAGCATTTTGCAAGCTTTAAAGTATTATATAAGTGGCAGCTATTATTATTTTATTATTATTATTATTATTATTATTATTATTAT
>NC_058135.1:58641074-58652437 GCF_016433145.1 Gracilinanus agilis
CTTATTCTGCTCTTCTAATTTTTCTCTGTCAGTAGCATGACCATCCTCTTACTATCTCAGGACCATAATCTTAGAATCATCTCAGAGTCATTTTTTCCTATCCTAACCCCAATTCAAGCTCTAGCTGCATCCTGTCAATTCTACCACAGAACTCTCCTCTTGAAACTTCTTTTAGCAATTTTCCTGGATCTCTCCCTGTATCATTTATATCATTCCCTATTTCGTCACTGTTATTTATCTATTTCTCCTTCTTCCTCTCGGCACTCCAGTTCCATTGTAAACTCAAGAGTGGGATCTGCATAACATCTCTCTTTATGGCCGTAGGACCTAGTCCAATACCTTGCAAAGAGTACTTCAAATAATAATTTATTGAATAAATGGATGTACATGTGAATGAATAATAGATAGTCAAGAAACATTTATTGATCTATTGAATCAGAGATGAGTCTGGTTGTAAAATGCTCAGGGGATTGTGTGTCTTTAATATATTCTATTCAAAACTGAATAAATTGTGAGTAAATGGACATTAAGCAATCAATTCTATAGAAATACGTTGAGCACATGTTCGACAGTACTTTCCAAAGCAATACTCTATGTCCAAAAACACAGAATCTCTTCAAGGTTTTTCTCAGAAGTCAACTAAATGCATTTCCAAGAGAGTACTTCCCATTGCTTCTAACTAGTAGTGAAGTAGTAGCCCACATGTCTAACAGATTAATAATTCTTCGGATGAAAAGAGCCCTGTACCAGACTGACTTCCTTGACACCTGATTCAGAGGGGATCCATCTTAATCTGAAATAGGCCAGCACATATCACCACCTCTTTTTTTTAAAGTCTGGCTGCTCCGCGTGAATGCCCAAGTGTGATAGTGAGTTTTCCAAGATACACAATCACCAGAGCCAGGATTGTATACCTTAGATTAGGATCAAGTCTAACGCTGGAAGACCTGCAGGCTCTTAAAACTTATTTAAGATGACATGTTGGTCAGGGGGAGGAGATGACGGGCCAAGGAAACAGTAACGTGATATGGGGCTTTTCACCCCGAGGCTCTTGGTTGAAATCCAGCACAGGATCACAAAAAAATTTACAGCTGTCTAATGTCCTAGCAGGAGGTGATCTCCATTGAGTACACAGAGGGAAAAGTGACCACCACGTGAAAATCATCGCTACTGATCCAGAATGGAGATGGAGCAAAAAGCACACCTTACAAGACAATGGCTCTTTGCCAAAGCTAAAAAGGAAAATGAAGGTCATCAAAAGCCCCTCTTACTGAGGACTGGCTTTCCTTTAAGGATACCCTGAAAACTTTCCATTATACTTCCTTTCTTTCATATAATCTTGGAAATCCCTCTTAAGGAACGTTGGAGTCTTTAAAGTTACTAGAACCCAAAGCTAAAATAGATTAATGTTGAAATGTATATACTTGGCCGCCAATCATTTTTACAGTAAAAACAGTACTAGCCTGTTCTTATGTTCATTGTAAATATAGTTTAGATGGCTTGCACTTTTCAGTCATTTCACTCATGTCTGGCCCTTTGTGACCCCATATGGAATTTCTGGAACAAAGGTTTGCTCTTTCCTTCTCCAGCTCATTTTACACATGAAGAAACGAGGCAAACAGGTTAAGTGACTTGTCCAGAGTCACATAGCTAGAGTCTGAGGGTATATTTGAACTCATGAAGATGATTCTTCCTGCTCCCAAACCCAGAGCTCTATCTACTTCAGCCCCCAAATGGCATGTATCCTGGGACAAAATTTAGATTTACCAAATTCAAAGCAGAAATTCATGTTTTAATAGAATCCTACTAAGGATTTATCTCCTTTTATCACAGCAATTCATTAGCTTTTCTCCCCTTAATGATTAAATCTTTACATTGGATGTTGAGCTCCTCAAGGACAAAGACTGTCATTTGCCTTTCTTTGTAGCTCCAATGATTAACACCACGCCTGGCACATGTTAGACATTATATAAACGACCTACTGAGGCAACACTGGAAAGAGAAAACCTATCATTTGTAGGTAACACATCAGATGTGTATGCAACACGTATTACATATGTGTAATATAACATATCAGACCACTTAGAGAAACTGTGTTCCATTGGTCTTCTATTAAATTATTAATTCTGAAGTGATAATAATAATTCTATGTATTTGCACTTAACATGTGCAAATAATAAGTCGTCCTGAAGGAGAGATCACGGAGGCTGTGGATAGGGAGCCACAATCAGGAAGGTCCAGATTCAAGTTTAACTTGATCCATACTAGCTGTGTGACCCTAGACAAGTTGCTTCACTTCTCAATGCCTCTGAAAACTCTAAGATTTTGAATTGCAGAGAAAGCACCAACTTAACTTGGGAGCCCCCTATTTTCCGCAATGTCAAGCACCCAGAGTGCAAGCGCTTGTAGCCCACAACCCTTCCAAATGCAATCCAAACCAGATTAAAATGTAATTGGGAAATGTGTAACAAAATAAATAAAAATACAATAAAATGTAGATAACGTTACATTTTCAAAGTAGGTCAATATGTAGCCCACGGGGATCCTTAAGTATGGTTTAAAGGCCCTCATGTCTATTTTGAGTCTGACATGACTGCCCTACACTGTTTCAGAAATAATGGGTCTGGCTAAAAAAACACCCCACAAACAAACCACAGAGATTTTCTCTTTTAAAAAGTCTACATTATCCTGTTCACAAATATATTAATATATACATCATCATGAAAACCTATTACATCTTCCTAGTCACTGGTTTTTCCAAAGATCCTGATAGAAATTATTTAATCACTAGATCCAAACCAATTCTTTTGAATCAATCAAATGTGCTGATACTTTGGAACATTTTTTCCTGTTTTCCTTTGGAACAACACCTCTTCATCCTGGTCTAAGAGTTGCTGATCCTTAGTATTCACCATCTTGAATTAGAAGGGAAACATATTCCTCTCTCAGTCATTTCTGTTTCCCAAACATATATTTAGGGAATGATTAAATTGAAGTTTTGTCTATTGCTCCTTGGTTATTTATGAGGGGTGTGTGTCAATACTAGCTAGGGGGAAAAAATCCAGATCTTGGCAACGGAGCTGTCTACTCCCATGGCATTTCACTTTACATGTGCAAAAGTTGGCTGAGGGGGGACTGACAGTTAACTGGCATGTGTAAGCAGTTTACAACTCGTAAAGATAAAAAAATGATGCAAAGATGGCCTTATGGAAAGACAACCTTGGACTAAAAGCTATGATGCCTTTTTCCAGAGAGTCGGTGTAGACTCATCCTGGGTATATAAAACAAAATATCAGTGGATGCAATTTCTCCAGTTTTTCAACAACTCAGGCCTTAAGAACATTAAATCCTACTGGAAAACAGATTTTCATTGTTATGTCAATATCTTTGTTTATAGTATATTACAGAGTACTATTTCTTTCTTTATGTGATGCTTTGTCTTATTCAGGAAGCCTTCCCTGATCCCCCTCAAATTTCTAATGTCCTTCCTCTCAAAACTACTTTCTCTTTACATTGCATTTATCCTGTTTACACACATATATATATACAGGTCTCAAGCTTTTCTGAGGGCAGGGACTATTCCATTTTTTTATTCCCCTAGCATCTTATATATTGCAAACACTTAATAAATTCCTATTAATTGGCTGCTGCCACCATTTTGCCATGTCAGTGTTTCCTTTGCATTCCAATTTCCAATGGATCAATCATTAAACATTTATTAAATTTCTACTATGTGCCAGACATTATGCTAATCAGAGACAATAAATTAAAAAGCAAATAAAGTTCTCCCTTCTATTTGGAGAGAGAAAAATCAATGAATATTTCAGTTAAATTCCATTCAATAAACATTGATTCTACAATCAGCTAGGTGGTGCCGTAGTGCTTAGAGCACTGGGTTGGAATCAAGAAGACCAGAGTTCAAAGATGACCTCAGACCTTTCCTAGCTATGTGTCCCTGAGCAAGTCCCTTAACCCTCTTTGCCTCAGTTTATAAAATAAACCAGAGAAGAGAACAGCAAACCACTCCAGCATTTTTGCCAAGAAAACCCCAAGTAGGATCACAATGGGTTGGACACAACTGAAATGACTGAATCACAAAAACAATAGAAGAGATCCAAACATTGCTGGAACAATAAACTCCCAGAAAAAAAATAGAATGAACCAAAAAGAAGTCAATGACTCCATAAGACAACAAGAAATGTTAAAACAAAGACAAAACACTGAAAATAAATAGAATAAAGCTATTTTATCTCAAAAACAGCAGACCTGAAAAATCATTTCTGGAGCAAAACTACCTGAAAGTCATAGACCAACAACAAAAAAGCTTAGACATCATTCTTCAAGAAATCTTAAAAGAAAAGCCAGATGTCTTGGAACCAGGGGCCCTAGTATAAATAGAAGAGTTGGGCATAACTAAAATGACTACACAAAACCAAAATGCCAACTATGTATCAGATGCTGTGCTAAAACTATGGAGACATTCCACAAAGATAATTTTTAAAAAAATAACTCTTATCTTCTGTCTTGGAACCAATACATAGAATCAATCCCAAGACAAAAGAGCAGTAAGGGCTAGTCAGTTGGAGTTAAATGACTTGCCCAGAGTCACACAGCTAGGAAATGTCTGAGGCCAGATTTGAACCCAGGGCCTCCCATCTCTAAGCCTGGCTCTTTATTCAGTGAGTCACCTAGCTGTGTGATACAAAGATAATTAGTAATTAATTCATTTGAAGATTGTAATATAGATCATGATGAGGAATTACAGAATATAATCTTAGCTCATGCAAATGATTTAAAATTACTAGGGTCCTGTGTGGCATGGTGAGGCATAACCGTAATCCTGCTCCTAAGACAAGTGGGATGAGACTCAAATAGAACAGGGGGCCACTAATCCATACATAAGGAGCACTGTAGGCTATAGAGTTCATTATAAAATGAACTGTTATCTTTGTTTTCTTTTTTATGAAATAGTTCCCAATTGCTTTTTAATCTGGTTGGGTTGTGGGCCACCTGAGGCTTGCAGGTTGTAACTTTGACACCTCTATATGAAGGAAGGGATGGAGGAGGCTGGAGAAATCACATGAGTTTGAGGGTTCTGAGCTCCAAAAGGGCTAAAGCTGGCTTTTGTCCACACTCTGTCTGCTGAGCCACCAAGAGCAGAGGACCACCAGGCTGCCTAAATAAGGGCAAACTGATTCATCTCAAAGCTTCTGTGCTGATTGGCAGAGGGGGTGGCCCCCTTGAGTGGATACCCTACTTCTGTCACATGTGTGATAAGGAAACCCAATCTGAAGGGGAAAAAATTACTTGGAAGTTAAAGGAATAGAAATATGAAAAACCCAAAAACTCGAATTTTTTTTCCTACTGAGGCTTTTGAATTCTGAAAGCAGTTGATTTGTATGCTACTATTAGGAAGTACTTAAACATTGCTAAAACAGATTCTCTTAAGGCAACCACCAAAATCCAGATTCCAGTACACAGCTGGAGAAACCAAGGTAGAGCAAGATTTTCAAGCCCACCCACTCTCTCAGGGCCTGATAGCAGAACCAGATATGGCCCATGTTCTCTCTCATGAAGCAGGTTAAAGTGAGTTTATACCACGTCACACAATTCACGTTAAGTTAAAGGATTCTTGCTCTTTCTCATGGCAGGGACCCTCCTGAAATCCATTAGAAACTTTCCCCAAAGAAAACCTGGTCATGAATTATACTTTGTTGTTTCAGTGTTTCCAGGAACTAAAGAGTATATATGTATAGCCCACAAAACCAACTCAGGATACATCGTATTTGTGTTCATAGAATCCGTTTATGCAAATAATTAGCGGAAACTACATATGTGTATGTAGCTCCTGCAACAAATTTGTCTTGTTTATGTACGCCCTCAATCCCACTGCCTTAGATCTACTAGAGCAGATTGCCCCCTCAATCAGCCCTTCTCTAGTTAATCTCAGCCTCTTCCCTTTCTTCTGTTTCCTTCTCTCCAGACTTCAGACAAGTCCACATTTCCCTTAGAAACTAATGCCCCCTGGAACTAGCAGCCTACAGTTCTCCTCCCTTTTCAGTCAAAATCCTTCAGAAAAAAAAAATTCCAGCCACATTCTTTACCTCCATTTTCCTCTCCTTTCTCAGACTCCTCAACCCTTTGTAATCCAGCTTTTGACCTCATAACTCCACTAAAATGGCTTTCAATAAAGTTACTAACAATCTCCTAATTGTCAAATAGGATGGGCTCTCCTAGATACTCTCTCTTCTCTGGATTTTCATGACATTGTTCTCTACTGGCTTACCTCCTACCTGCTTGACCACTCCTTCTCAGTCCCAATTGCTATTCTATCATCCCTATCACACCCCCTAACAGTCTGAGTTGTCCAAATGCTCTGAGGGGCCAGCTTTTAACTTATCTTAACTGAAAGCAGGCTACTTCTTAGTCATCTCTAAATCAAGCTCTTCCATCTCCCCTTACCCCTCCAATCCCTTTTGTCTTCTCTTTGTTGAATGTAGACTCTTTCAGGGCAGGGATTTGTATTTGTATCCCCAATTCTTGGCACATGGAAGTACTTAATATTTTTTTCATTAATTTATTCAAAGCGCTCTCTCTCTCTCTCTCTCTCTCTCTCTCTCTCGCTCTCGCTCTCGCTCTCGCTCTCGCTCTCGCTCTCTCTCGCTCTCTCTCGCTCTCTCCCTCTCTCCCTCTCTCTTTCTCTCTTCTCCCCGACCCCTCTTCTTAGTGACCTTGTCAGATCCCCTGTATTTAATAGTCATTTGGTTTTGGATTTTGTTTTTAAATCCTTACCTACTCTCTTAGAACAGATACTAAGAGCTAATCAGATGGGAGTAATTGACTCCCCCAGGATAACACACCTCAGAAATATCTGAGGTCATATTTGAACCCATAATCTCCCATCTCTAGACTTGGCTCTCTATCTAGTGACCCACCTAACTTCCAGAACAGTCACTTGTATGCTGATGACATATATATATACATATATATATATAGTCATAGTTTCTTCTTTGAGCTTCAGTTCTGTATCACTAATTGTTTATTGGCCATTTCAAATAGGATATCACAAAGGTACGTCAAATTCAGTCAAGCAAAACAAGAACTTGTTGTCTTTGTCTCCCAATACACCTGTCTTATGAACTTACCTACTTTTTTCTAAATCTCTCAGGTTCTTAATCTTCATTTTTATAGCTCTACATCTCAAGTCATCCCAGGATCACCTAACCTTATGTCCTATGATTGAAAATATAAGTGAGTGTAAGAAAATAAAGGTAAAATATTATATTTCACACTGGTCTCCAGGGCAGAGAAAAATTCCCAGAACAAATATTAGTCCCTTGTAGTAACATTTCAGACAGTTGTTTTTATTTTGAAAAGTGATGCTTTTCTAAGTCGTATTTAAATTTACAAAGTACTTTCTTCACAACAGGACTGCCTAGTAGTGAATTTTTATTAGCTCCATTTTACAGATGAGGAAATTGAGACTTAGAAAGGTTAAGCTGCTTAAGTCACTTGCCCAGCTGCGTAGCAGGAAGAGTCCCAGAATAAGTTTAGGGCTATTTCCATGTTACTATAATTTCTATTCTATAATTTTCCTTCCAACAAATCAAAAAACTTTTTCAAAAAGACTAGACAAAAATACAACCTGACCTTTTCCTTTTATCTTTCATTTAAATATATATATATATATATATACATATATATATATATATATTCTTCTTGAAATACTTCTTTCTTCTTACAAAATTCTTTGCCACCTTTAAGGAGTTAGTGGAAACCAAACCCCCAAACCAAAGGAGCAGATCTTTCAATGTCCTCTTTTATTTTTTTGACCCAATGATAATATTCACTTCTAGGTGATTTAAGCTCACCATTCAATGAGCTCAGCTCATAGGGAATTGTAAGCCCTTTACATAAAGGAAACCTCCAAGATTTTTCCTGAAACAGCTGTCTCTGGAGTTGCTCTTGAAACAGTGATCTTAGGAATTCATTTCTAAGCATATTGATAGCTACATTCAAATACAAAAAGAACCCTATCCAAACCACAAGCACATGATGGATAAGTGGTATTATTTAAGGCCAAGTAGGAAAACAAGGTCTACATTCAGATCGTGCCAGAATGCCTGACATTTCACAAGGAGAATCTTTGAATTTGGTTTCCCTCATTTCCATTACTTTTGCTTGGCATATAGTCTTATCAGAAGAGAGTTCTTAAATACCATCACCATAATTGTCACCAGCATCTCGGTTCACTGTGGATAGGACTTATTCCTTTGGGTTATATTCTGATTTATCGCAAGAAATATTTTATCGAAAATGGGGCAGATAAGTGATTCAGGGGACAGAGAATCAAACCTGGAGGTCTTGGATTCAAATCTGACCTGACATACTTCCTATCTGTGTGAACCCTGGGCAAGTCACTTAACCCCCATTGCCTAGCTCTTGCCCTCTTCTGCCTCAGAACCAATGCCCAGTATTGATTCTAGGATGGAAGGGAACTGTTTTAAAAATAAATAGAGGACACTGTGGAATTTTCATCTTTGGTTAAATGAGAATCTGCTCCTTTTACCTGTCCTTAGGACTTCCGGAGGGATTTCTTTTGATTCATATTCATACCTAGTGCTTGACATCAGGTTCATATTTTTGGTAGCAGACTGTCAGCTCCATCAAATCATTTATATCACAAAGCATTAAGACACTACATTTTGGCAATATATTCCATGCCACATGTCTGAAAACTTTGGAGATGTTAGAGATTCATCAGTGAAAAATGTACATTTTAACAAGAACAGTCTGTTTGCTGATAGTTAGTTTGCAAATCTCTCTTTTTTTTCAAGTCAAAATAAGCCTTGATTTCTTTTATGTTAGATGATGAATACCAAAGGCACTCTTTCAAGAAAAGACCAAACACAGAAGGTGTAATAGATCCTTCTGATAATTAGACATGGACAAAATAGCTAGGTTATATATTATTCACTCTATATTCCTTTCAGATCCAAATTTATTAATGCTTTTTTTTAATGTAATAAGCTTTCTTTGTTTTCTTTCTTGACACTCTCTACTTGTCTTTGCATGTAAAATATCACTTCAATAGATAGTGGAAATCTCAAGTATTCACTTCTAAGGGTATTACCCTTATCTATCCAAACTGGTGTCATTTCATTAACCAGATTCGTAGATACTCATCAGTTCTCAAGTATTCACAACTGAGGTTATCATCTTTGTCTGTTCAAATTAGATTTGTTCACTAATTAAATTTTAGATGTCCATCAATTCTCAAGCATTCACAACTAAAGATATCAAGCTCGTCTATTCAAATGGGATTCAGTTCATTAGATTTTTAGAGTTTCATCAGTTCTTAAGTATTCACATCTAAGGATAGCATCCATTCAAACTGCAGTTATTTTATCAACTAGATTTTTAGATATCCATCAGTTTCTAATGACTTAAAATGTATTTACTTTCCTATGGCTGATACTGGGTTTTTAGATGGATGTCTTATGCACTGAGTTCTCCAATCATCCTAGGTGCTCTTGATAAGACAGATGAACACAACTTGTATTCTATAAGAGGATACTAGTTGTGGAGGAGGGGAGAGGAGGAAAAAAGTAATTGAGAGCAAGAGATAGGAAAAGACAAACACAAGAGAAACAAGATAGAGAAACAGAAAAGGAGACAGAGAGATAAGACATAGATGCATAGATAGGTGAATAAAAAGATGGTTGAAAATAGCTGGATAGATGATAAATCACACCTCTTTATAGATTTTTTTTCTTCAAAGGAATGCTGGGAAAGTTATTGCTCTGGTATGCTTTTGAGACAAAGGACTCCCATCTCACACTGCTCTAGGGATCAGAGTAGCTGTGGAGAGAGGTACTACTTAGGAGACAGGATGATACATGTTAAAGAGTATTGGCAATAGACAAAGACTGAATACTTGTGTGTGACTTGTTTTCCCAAGTGTACTCTCTTCAAGTATAGCAAACATGTGCAGTCAATATGCCTGGAAGCAGAGACTTCAAACCTAGGGATTATTTAGACAATGCATGAGCAGCCTAGAATTTTCTTGCTTGTAGCTTGGGGACTTTCATGCGTTACAAGCCAAACAAATTATTTTCAGATTTTGAAAAGCAGCTGACCCTTAATCAGAGCCTTAATGATGAAATTTTTAGTGAAGAAAAACTTTTTTATGTTATCATTATGATAATAAATCAGTAAAATGCAAAATGGAAGAAAAGGGCCTTAATTAGGAGTCAGAGGTCAGAACACCTCATTTCAAAGTTTTATGATCTGCAGCCTCAGTTTCCTCATCTGTACAATGAAGGGGTTAAACTAGACGAGCTCTACATTTGTTCTAGCTATAAATCCAAAGGACTATTTATGGGGAAGGAGATTGTATATTTGTCTGATCAGACCTCTAGAATGTAGCTCTGACTTGCTCACTAGAGGCTCCATTAGAACAATGAGGGTACAACTTAATCTGAGGGATCAGGAGGAGACACACCGTGTTATACTAAATACCTCAGTGGGCGCACAGAGGATCAGAGCCCTCCACCCCCAAACAACAAGTACAGTTGTTGATTAAAAGGACAGATGGCCTCTGAGAATGAGAGGGCTCAAAAACTGAAGCATGATACAATAATGCCCGTGTAGATGTTGTAGCCAGATTCCATTACTATTGGGACGTCAAGGAAAGAATGTATGCAATGAACCTCTGAAGTGAGGGAAAGATGTCTTTGAGAGCTGACTTTGCATGGTTTGTGGGTGGGAAAGTGGGCCCAAGGGGTACAGTGCTGGATTAGTGAGGTTACACTAGGCTCTCTCATCATCGTTATCCTCAATCCTCAGCCAAATGAATGGGCTATGCCAAAATACGGTTCAACTGAATTTCTCTAGTTCTTTGCACAGAATCAAATGTTCTCTCCCAGTTTGCCATGAGAAATCCATTTCTATTAGCATATAAATACACACACACACACACACACACATATATATATATATATACTATTTATATAGGTATATAGGCTGTGCAGTAGATATATATAGATATAGATATAGATATAGATATAGATATAGATATAGATATAGATATAGATATATTTTTTTTTATCCTGGGACTCCATTCTAGGAGCATAGGGCCACAACCAGTAGGCAATGGGACACAGTCGCTCAGGGTCACCCAGCTGGGAAGTGTCTGAGCCCGGACTTGAACCTAGGACCTTTTTTTAGTCTCTAGGCCTGGCTCTCAATCCACTGAGCTAGCCCAGCTGCCCCTACTTTAGGTTGCAGTTTCTTTAGCAGATGCAGTTTTTACAGGGTGGGGTTGCTAGCCCCACGCCCAACCCTCCTCCTTTTTTTTTTCA